>NC_066863.1:9736019-10049590 GCF_025177605.1 Cucumis melo
TCACATTTGCCTGCCGCCCCTCTCCATCGATAAGTCAATCCTTGTTTTTTTCTTTATTTTGGTTTAGGTATTAGAAATATAATTAAACTTGTGATTGTCTTGTGGATTTGTATCGATAATGTTTAAACTATGTTCATTTTATTGTGGATTGTGTAAATTTTTTGTTATTTTTGTTGATTTTGTTATTGTTTTTATTGTTCTTTATGTTCTTTATTATTCTTTATGTTTAAATTATGTATCAATAATGTTGATTGCTAAATTTTTCATTCGTTCGTTTAGATCTCATTATCGGTTGTGCCAAAAAAAAAAAAAAACCTTCCATTTAAGAGTGGAAGGTATTTTTTTTTAAAAAAAATTGTGGATCTCCCGATACACAAATATAGCGTCGGGATATCCCTTGACATCTTCCGACGCTATATTTGTGCGTCGGAAGATGTCAAGGGCTCTCCCGACGCTATATTTTGGTGCATCGAGAGAGCCTCTCCTGACTTATTTCCCCTGACGCCGTTCTCGACGCGGATTAATACGTCGAAAAAGGATTTTTTGACACTTTTCATATATCACCTGACGCTTTTGTGCGTCGGGAGACCTCCATTTTCTTGTAATGAGAGGAGAGAGATTGAAAGAGAGGAAGATATTGTGTTTGATAGTATTCATGAATGGATTTTCACCAAAAGTGACGATAGCAAAGGATTGAAATGTGAGTATTGGATGCGGGTTGAAGATGTAGGCACTTGGGAGGAAATAAATGCCGATAATTGTACTTGGGCTTTCTTCGATTAGGTCTAGCGTGAAAGTTGTGGGGTATTTCACTTATAATTTATTTGGATGATAAGGAATCTACAAACTTTTGCTATTATTGTAAATGTAATTGAGTAATTGAGTCATGAAATTTTAGAGAAAAATTTATAATCAAATATAGAATAGTCATTTTTTTAATAGATTTAAAATGATATTTTGAATAGGTACCCTCCCCAAAGTTTAAAGAAATAAATATATTATTATACGGGAAATTTTCATAAATACAATTAAAATATTTACGGTCAATTTAACAAAACTATGATGTTAGCCATTTTTTAAATATTTCAGGTTTGTCCTTTCATTTTGTCTTTCTTCTCCTCTTGGTCTGCGATTTGATTTTTTTTCTTTCCATAATCTTTCTTCTTTTTTTTTTTTTTCCAAACTGTTATTTTGTTCAAGATTGTGTATCAAATGTACGAGATCTATTTTTTTTTCAAACTTTTATTTGGTTGTTTAAGATTGTGTACTAAAGACTTGAAAAAAACGTGGTTTAAATTTGGGTAGCCAAATCTAAACGATCGTGTACAAAAATAGCAAAATATAAACGATCGTTACAAAGAATAAAAAAAATTGTTTAGATTAGGATAGTCAAATTTAAACGATTGTGTACAAAAAAATAAACGATCGTGTAGACAAAACTAAACGAACGTGTATCAAAAAAATCTTAAAAAAAATTATTTACCCAAATCGAAACGATCGTGTAACTAAATTAAAAGATCGTGTACAAAGAATTGAAAAAATAAATCGCTTAGATTTAGCTATCAAATCTAAACGATCGTGTATCAAATATATTACATGCATGTATTGTTGACGGTGTGATTGACGAGACATTTTCACTATTTTTTATTGTATGAAATCTTCTTAAAAAAAGAAATAAAAAGACCTGTAAACTTTTTTTGTTTTTGAAATTATTCTATACAACGTAAATATTTCACCACTTTATTATAGTTTTGAAAAGACGCATTGTGCAATTACTAAGAAAAATACACGATGCTTACGTTCTTTAAAACAAAAAAGAAAGATCTCTTTTAGCCTTCTTCCTCTCCTATCTTTAAAAAGTTTAGTGGTTGGTGACATGCAAATATTATTATTATTGGTCTCCTCTTAGGAAAATATTATCATTTTCAAGTAACTACGTTTTGTTTAACAAATTATGATTCAGTCTCTTATAATTTAATGTTTTAAAACTATACCTTTTGATGTTAGATGATCATAAATTAACATGAATTCACAAAGATTGGATTGATGGAATTTCTAAGAGAATAAACATTGAGATTCTTCAATTCCTTTCCTAAAGTCTAAGAAATTGACAAAAGAAATTCAAATTTTCTTCTTTCAGTCACTAGATTTTTCATCTAAATTTTTACCAATACATTGAGTAAACTACCATTGTAACATTATCAATTAGCTAATTTTTAGTATCAACTAATAAAAAAAATGTATAATTGAAAAAAATATAAAATCGTAAAAGTTAATAAAAATAAGAACTAAAATAAATGTATTTTAGTTAATAAAATATACTGTAGTATTGGGTATATATGGAGCTTGGATTTCTACTCTCTCATGCCAAATATAATTAATGTTAAATTTTCATATGATGATGAGTGTGATATGATTTTGGTAGCAATATAGTTCCTTTGAAATGATGTAATGCTACTTTATTATTCCTTTACCGATGATTGATTGATTTTGAAAATTTTCTAAGCAAAGAAATTGATTGATTTGAATAAAGAAGTGGAAAATAGTTACAAGTTGAAAAGAGCATAGTTGTTTAAATTAAATTAAAGTGAGAATGCAATTATGGGGAGTTGAAAAGCAATTGAGATTTTTTCTTCTTTTTTTTTTGAATTATTATTAATAGTTTTGGTGGTGAGGAATTGGGACCTCTCGTGAGTCATGAGCATAGAGACTTGCAGTTGGATTTAGGTGACTTTGTTTGCCTTTGCCTTTTGACTTTGGCTAATTATTATCCAACCCCACGCTTCCCTAACATTATTTTCAATCTAAAACCTTTGAAAGGTGATTACTTTAATTAAAGAAGTTATCCATCCATTTAAATGACATGACCGCTCCCAGCACACCTTGATGGATAAGACACCAATTACTTACTTAGATCGATTTAAAATGACTTAGAAAATATTTTTAGAAAAGTATTTTCATTTTAAGTTCCTTAAAATAAAAATGCATCATTAAAGTAGTAGTTGAAGATTAGCGACTGGATGTCACGAAATCTAGTAGTTAGAATTGGGGTCGGAAGTTGTGGCGGGAGTTTCTCATCGAAATTAGGGAACTAAAAATTGGTTTCAAGTATTTATCCTAAATCAATTTGTTTTAAATATCTAAAGTTTTTCAAAATCTACTTTAATTAATTACAATTGCAATACTCCTCAATCTATTTTGAAATATTTTCTTAAAAAAATAATAATTTAAAAGGCATTCATAACACTCTCTTGCTATTTTATAATATAATTTTTGACCTGATTTATGAACTGTACAAGAATATGTACTTACAACTAATATCTCAACACAAGAAAGAAAAACGGAAAGTTAAGTAAATACGACAGACTAAACAAGCTTTAATAGGGAAGACAAATGTACGAGAAGACATGAGTTTGTAATTGTACCTAAGAAAATACAAAAGACCAAATTGTGAAGAGGTTGAAGTGAATACATATATATTGACAACCATGTTGTGTTATGTTGGTATGTAGTGAAGATTAATGTCTTTGCTCAGTACAACGCTTTCTCTAATAAAATGAAAATCAATCTCTATGTGCTTCTTAGTTCGTGCATATAAAAAACTGTGTCGCAAGCTACTGAATTATTGATTTGTTATCATAATATAAAATGGGTTGGTTATAATAATAAAAGAAACAATAATGACAATTGTTATGTCTTCAAAATAGTGGAACTTCGTAAAATTGTAGTTATTGCTTCTTAGCTACTTAAGAAATAGGATTAAAATCCAAGTAAACCACAAAAACCAGTTTCTAATTGCCTATCACAAGTTGATCTTTAATCCAACTTCACCACTATTTTCTTAATTCCGGAGCTAAAAATGGTATTTTTTTTAGTAAATTATGTGCTCGAATTATATGACCTTATTATGAAGTATATGCTATATTGGTATTTCGGTTTCAATAATCTATATAATACATTTTGAGAACCTTCACATTTTTGTTTCTCTAGTTTAATTAAGAACTTTTTTATTCCATGAATCTCATTAGGAACATACAATATTAACTTCTTTGATAAAATATATATCATATCAATGTCGGGTAGACTCATACAAATATGATCTCTTTTTCCCCTTTTTGCATGTGAATGTAATTTTGATGTGTGGTGTGGGTTGTGACCACAAAAGCATAAACTTTTTGTTACCTATCATCCTTGTTTCTTATAATTTTTAATTTCTTTCATCATTTTCCATAATCTACACATACTTTAGTATATATAAACTGTGTTGGTATAAGCTTTATATTGTTATACATTTTTCTTTCCATTCTCTTTGTGTGGGTGTGGTCTCTCTCCATGGCTATAATAATGTGATAATAAAAACAAGTTATATTATTTCATCGGTTTTTAATACAAATTAATAAGAGATTAATAAATGTAAGAGTTTGTGAAGGAAAAAAGAGGTAGGGTCAGAATCACATAAGTCGTTATTAACTATGGAAACTAATACTATAAATGATTGCTTTTGTGGCTAGCAGCATTGCTCTCCAATTGATAAATAAAATTAATAAGAAAAAGAATCGTACATCATCATTGGGTACTCACATCTTAATTAGCATATTTATTCTTAATGTTACACTTTATTTGTTATTTTTTTACTAATATTTTAAACAAAAATCTTAGAAAAGAATACCATGAGTTTTGTAGAACTTGTGCATTTGGTTCTTGAAGTTTCAAATTGGTCATTTTAGGTTTTGAATTTTCCTAACAAAGATGTTAAAACACACCAATTGTCCAAGTTAAAATTTTTGTTTGCTAATTTGGCTCAATGACTAGGCCCTCGTGGCATGATGCTTGGCTTTTTTAAAATTTTATTTACAATTCTCAATTTTAAACAAAAAAAAAAAAAAAAAAAAAAACAAAAAAGGACGATAAAGCTGTTCAAGAACAACGTTCATCTTTTTCTTTGAACTATTCTGAGTAATGGGAAGAAGAGTGGGAAGAAGAGTAAGAGAGTTTTTTGTGTTGAATTCATTGAGTTGGTTGCTTGTTGGGGTTGTTAGAGACCCAGACTAGAATATACCAAAGAACACGGTTTCAAAAGACATGGATTTGATGTCAGCAAAGCAATCCTTCGATCTCCACCATCTGAACTGTTGCACATTGAACAAATCTACCAAAAGAAAAAAAAAACACTTTCGTCGGTCAGTGTGTTCTTCAATGGTGATAGACGACGAGGGAGGCAGGGTGTTATTGGTTGGGAATGAAATTGTTCCATTCCTTTTTAGAGAAAAATATATTTTTGGCTGTTTTTATTTGAACTTCATGTTTATTTGATTTTTGAAATTTTAGAATAAACACTTTAGTAGTCCCTAAGGTTTGTTAATTAATTTCTGGCTTAACTTAGTAGAATACTTATTGTATCGTTATGTGTTAGCGTGGACGTTAATTTTAACTAATTAGTGATGTATCAAATATGCTGGATTAGTTGGAAATTTAATTAAAATATGACTTAAAATATAAAGAAAAGGGGATAGCGTCTGGTTTCTTCATCATCTTCTTCAAATTAGTTGTTTTTTTTTTTGTTTTTTTTTTTTACCATCTGGGTTTTGAGTGGAAGAACAAGATGAACTGGTTTTGAACTCCACACCCCAACACTTTAACAACACCATGCTTTAACACCAACAATTATAGACTTATTGTCACGCGTCTCCCCGTCGGCCCACTTCACGTGATCGGGAGGAGGTATGCCGCCTAAACATCCAACGCGTATCTCTCCATGATCGGGAGTAACTGGAAAACTCTCTACTCCTCGTAGAGTTTCAACTTGAACTCGGATGACCTATTCAACTTAATCGCAACGGAAAACTTTAGTCCAAACAGCTTAGCTTAAACGTCTTGCTTCCAACTCTCAACTCAACTTCTAAACGTTAAGCTCCAAAGAAATACAAGCATAACACAACAGAAACAATAACAAATAATATGGAAAAAACTCTCCAATTTTATTACTTGGTTTAACAGTTTACAAATACATATCTCTTCCTTGCAAGCCACTTAGATGAAACCTAAATTCCTAAGCTCCACGTCTTCCTTCACCCACTGGATTGCTATTCTCTTTGCTTGCCTAGCAATCCATCTCAAGGACAAGACTCAGTCTATGCACAAAACTGTGTTGCAGTGTCCCTTGGACCCAATAACTTTAAACCATTTGAAGACGGATAACTTGATAAGATTTTTCGCTCCACAATCCATTTTACCTCTCCTTACACGGCCTCAACGCCTAATGATTTGAGGAAGGAAAACTTAAACACATAAGTTAAATACTTATTGGATGAGGGTTCTAGAAAAACCTTTTTAAGAATAAGTCAAGCACAAAACATTTTTTTTTCAAACTCGTCTTCTAATGCCTCATTTCATAAATCACAGTAATCTCGCATAATTAGCTTCTCTTATTCTTTTTCACCAAGAACATGAATCCTTCCCATCGCCAAGCCTACTGCGATTCACTCTCACCAATATCTTGTGATTTCACTACTGTGATGTCCACTCCATCCACAACCTCTAGGAAGTTTCTTGATTCACTTCTTTCTTGTTGTATCGGCCGTCCACATGATGCCATTCACATTATGCAAACATCACATAAGCGCTACTCACTTGATAGAAATAAGGCTAATGGTTTGCATGCATCCATCGAAATTAGTACATAAAGAGCAATGTGAGACCCTAATCCGAAGAAAGGAAGTGTTGTTGAAGAGGAGCCCCTGTTGAAAAGTTATTTTGACTAAGTATGAATAAGAGGCATTTTACAAAGAAGAATGCGATAAAGGAAAGGTGTGAGAAGAAAATGCTTGTATTAAAGTGATGAATACATTAAGGCAAGGCGACGTGATAGGATTGGTTAGCAAAGAAAGAGCATGCATTGACGCTAAGAACTAGGCGTTGGGTGTAGTAACTCAAGGAGAAGTGCTTGCACCTAAGTAAGTAATGAGGTAGGTGTTCTATTGAAAAGTTGACGTCCATAAGAGGTGGTTGGACAACTCTCTGAGGTAACGTAAATGTTATGTGTCTTCCCGAAAAGAGAGTCAAATGATAGGAAATTAAGCTTCCCAAGAAGATAAGGTTAGCGTTTCAAGAGAAATATCGCGAGTGACAGTTAGCGACGTTTCAAACTTAAATTGGTTTTATGGCTTGATTAGTAGTAGCTTGACACGTGTAAAGCATGAAAATGACCCATGAAGGTGAAAAGTCACCATAAAAAGGACCATAAAAGTCAAAAGAGAAGAAGGCATAGGAAACTAGACATTCTGATAAAATGACAAGAGGAAGTTCTAAGTGTTGAATGGTTGGTTGAGAGAACTGTTAGGCGAGAAGAAAAGGCTGAAAGCAAAGAAGGAAAGAGTTGAGGCTAAGTATTTTGTGAGTAATCTTTGTAAACAAATAAACAATCTTTTACCAATGAAAGAAATGTTTTATGAATGATTGTGATCCTTATAATCTTATGTTTGTTGTTGATTGCTTAAAACTGTTCCTAATGTGCTACGTTATTCTGTATGAAAAGCTTCTGAGCTAATACTTCCTTGTTGTTGATCGTGATGATTGTGTGATGTGGTGTGGTATGATCTATTGTAAGACGCTGGTAGAAATCCCAAGTTTAATGCGAGACACTGGTGGAAGTGAATCCTAGGTCTAGGTGGGCAAATGCTGGTGAAAGTGAATCCCAGGTCTGGGCGAGTATGAATTGTAATCTTGATAGCTAAATGCTGGTGAAAGTGAATCCTAGGTCTGGGCGAGTATGAGTTGTGTTCTTGATAGCTAGATGCTGGTAAAAGTGAATCCCAAGTCTAGGCGAGGAATGGATCGTAAGACTCTGGTGAATGTAAATCCCAGGTCTAGGTGATGAGATGCTGGTGAAGTAAATCGCAGGTCTGATGAAAGAATGATTATTGCGAGACACTGGTAGAAATCTCAAGTCTATTGGATGTTGGTGAAGTGAATCTCAGGTTTAGGCGATGAGATGAGGATGAGAGAATCCCAAGTCCCAACGACGAATGTCCTGATGAATGAAACGTGTGGAATTTATTGTGTTAGTTGTGATTATGAATTGATGCGATGAGATGTATATATATATGTATATAAAATGGCACTTATTGTTTTATATTTGAAAATGTTGTATTCCCTAAAAAGATATTTCCTAAACTCATCATTCACTAAGTCTTCGACTTACATTTTAAGTTTTTCCTCTCCAGGTTGACAAGCGTTGAAGCTAAGTAAAGAAAGGATGTCAGGCGTGGAAGCCAAGTAAAGGAGGGTGAGATGGGTTGTTATGTAAACTTTGTGTGGTAAGCAAGCTGTATCTGTCCATATCGCATTTAAGGAGTTAGTAGGTAAAAACTTCACTCCTTAACGCTTAGGACTACAACTCAGTTATGAAGAGATGCTGATGGCTGCAACTCAGTTTTGTGAGGCCCAAGACGAAGAGCGAAAGGACTGAGCTATGCATGGAAAGCCTGATTAGTTTCATCTATGCATGTATATTTGTTCCTAGATATGTTATATTAAGGCTATACTTGAGCAACTTACTAGGCAACTAGAATAAAATCTTATGATAAGAGAAGCACTTCTTATTTATGCATTGCTAAACTTCTCATAATATGTGGGTAATGCAAGTTTTCCTCTCTATCATCCAAGTTTAAGCAAAGAGAGGTTTCTTGGTAAGTCTAGGGTCGAACACGAAGAATTTCTATCAAATCTCAGTTATAAAGCTTACTTCTCATCTAGGCAGTCTCATTGTAACTTTCCTCTCATTTCACTGGATCAATGAAAAGCTATGTTTCCTTTTAAAAAATGAAAAACAAAACAAAAAAACATGACATTAACATCGAAAATGGAGAAAAAGAACCTTTGTTATAAAGGAATCCACCCATTCAAAGACGATTAAACCAGTAATTCTACAACCGAATGAAGTCAGCCTAAAATTTAGAAAATTAATCCTCGAAATAAGGATAGAAGTATCGAACTGGCGCAACTTTCAAATGTATCAACATGTCCTTTGGGCTTTGTGACCAAATATTTCATCTGACTCCCTTTGATAAGTTAACAGAAAAACTTTAACTTCAGTTGCTCATACATGAAACACTAATAGTTGGAGTGCTGCCCTTCTCAATAAGAGATTTGACTCCCAAGCCAGTTTGTTCATCTTCAGATAATTTAAAGATTGCATCTCTTATGGTTACACAGTTCTTATCGGTTGGATCAGGAAGGTTTCCTTTCTCTATGGTCTCCTTTAATATGTGAAAATCCATGGAACAATTACGTTTTGATATGAAACATCAATCAGTGCAATAAAGACATTACTATCAGGTTTCATTTCATATTCTTCCATCTTATGATAATAAACTAGAGCTTCATCAGACTTTCCATACTTGCAAAGACTGTGCACAATTGCCATGTAAGCAATCCTTTTTGGGAATCAACCTTTTTGCTACATTTTATTCCTAAGTATTTTGGCATCATCAAGCCTTCCATAATTGCAACATCCATCAATCAAAGTTGGGTAAGTGACGATGGTTGGTTTCCTGTTCTCTTCATTCATTTTGGAAAGACAAAAGATGGCCTTATCAATATCACCATTTTTACACCATCCATCATAGAAGATTATAGCTAACAACTGAAGGAACAAGCCCTGTCACTCTCATTTTGTTTAGAAAATTGTTGGCTTCATTAACTTTTCCAGCTTTACAAAAGCCTTTTATCAATACATTATGAGAAACCACATCTGGACGACAACCATGAGTACAAATGTCTTGAAATAGCTCAAAAGGATGATCCACTTCGTTAATCTTGACTAGGCCATCCATGGTGGCAGAGTAGGCAACTATATAAGGCAAGAAGCCTTCATAAACCATATCAGCAAGAAAATAAGAAGCTTCAATAACTCGCCCATTCTTACACAGTTGTTTCACGAGGAGTATAGAATGTTAAATTCATGGCTTGTGCCCACTTTGCATCTCCCTCAATAATTCAATGGCTCCTATAGTATCCTCTCTCCTACATAGGCACCCAAATATTGAATTATAGGTAAAATGTGTCGTCTGAAGTCTTGCTTGCTCCATGTCTTTCAAAAGCTTACAACTTTCCTTCAATCTATCTGATTTGCTAAGTGTATCTATCAAATTGTTATAAAGTAACTGGTTTCGTTCACAACCAAGTTGAACCATATCTTCAAAGAAGCTTAATGCTGCATCCTAATCCAACTTACTTGTTGTCTTTAGCAAACCAACAATTATGATATTGAACTAGGCAGTACCTTCTTATAAGTTTGGTGGATCTCCAAAATGTGAATATTATTACTATGTGATTCATTTCCCATCATAATCTGAAGCAAATAACAAGTACTCTTTACTTTTTCGACATTAACAAAAAATTCTAGCACACTATTGAAAAGCAAGACCATACCTTTATCATTTATATATTTTGGTCTTTCTCTAAGTAACATGATCACAACTCTTTCTTCAGAAGAAGATGCTACCAGCTTTGTAAGTATCCAAACATCAGGCGTGATTCCAAACACATCTTCATCTCGAAAAACAAAGTCATTGCTTTCTTAAATGCCCTTTTCTTACAAAACCCTCCTATTAGCACATCATAGAGTGAAACATCGGGAGTAAAACCCAATTTCAGCATTTTCTTAAGCAACTTAAGAGCCATATCCTCTATGGATTCCTTCACAAAACCATGAATCAAAGCATAGAATGTCTTGTCATTCAACGCAAGATTCTGATCATCTCTCATCTTGTCTATGAATTGCATTGCTTTATCTATCTCACCCCACTTGCTAAAAGCTAATGCCAAGATAGAAAAGACATACCCATCAACCCACCCTCTTTCATGCATATCACTAAACATAATTAGAGCTTTGTCAAGCTTGCCAACATTGCAATAAGTGTTTAAACTGGTGTCAATGTGTACTTGCCCACTTCCCACTCGAAATCTTTCATCTCAATCAACCTGTTCTCGATGGAATCAACCGAATTTGTCTTGGATAAAATTTCCTAAAAACATTTATAATTATAACTATTTGGGACATACAGATCCATTGATCTAACCTGATCAAACAACTAGTTAGCTTCCTCAACCAACTCTACGCTTCTCAATCATCTTAAAAAGACTCCCAAAGCTCCAGGGGTCATTGAACAATGAAAGTTGAGGACATCCATAGCAATGGCTCGCAGTGGGACATTTTATCGAGTATGTGATAGGACTGATGCAATGACATTGAAAGTATAACAATTATGTTAGGTAAGTGCCAACTTATATTAATTAATTGTAAATGAACTAACAGTCTAAATTATTCTTGGAATATTATATAAATTCAAACATTTTCCAAGTAGAAATCTCACACAACACAATTATCCAACATTCCTAGATATCTTGGAAGACATTCCTACCAAACAAAAACCTATATTAATGTCTATTAATTAATTTAAAATAATTAAAATAATCTAAGTTTACTACTTTTTATAGATGGTACCTCTTTTGAGTTCACCAAATTGATCAGATTCAAGTTTCTTTTTATTGGATCGAATACATGTTTGGATTTTATGAGCTCTAATATCATGTGAAATAGTAGTCTACGGTTTAACCTAAAAACAAATTAGCAATAAGAATTTGTCTTATATATTATAAGAAATGTAAATTGCCTTAATTTTTAATTCTGACTTAGAATAGTTCTCGACATATATATATATACACTACAACTTTGTATTGTATGTCAAGATCACACAACCCTATTTTGAACGAAAACCCAAATAACAATCAGTTACTCACTTCTCATCCCATGATTAAGTTTGGTAGTCAAAGTGCTTGGGCCTTCAAGAATTGCATTTCCATTATTATACATATAAAGTATAGGAACTACTTTTAAATTCATGAAAGAATATCAAAGACTAGAGAGTTTGGCTTAAAAGATGAATGGATTGTTCCACTAATTTAAAAAGTTTTGAGGGAAAGAAAATTTAATTGACCTAGTTTTTGATAATATATTGGGAAATTGCCAAAAATAGGTTAAAAAAAGAGATTTAAATGAATTTTGGGACAAGTTTTCAAAAGAAAGACTTTTAGGACAATTTGGGTGTGAATAGACAAAAATGCCCTTCATTAAATTTCTATCGCTCTCTATTGATTGTTTCGCCTACCCACGTTCGCTTTCCCTTCTCTTTCGCATAGAACACCTGAAGTAAAAAAAAAAAAACATCTCCTTTCTTTGGCTTTTGAAATTTCCCGCTCTGCTCTTCGAAGATACTCCGACTGTTCGTCTGTCGTCGGTCCTCCAGTGCATTTCGTCGCTTCTCCTTTTCGAACCTAAGAATCAACTTTGAGCGTGTTCTCTTATTTCAGTGAGTTTTATCTGTAACCCATTTTCAATATATTTGCTTTTTCTTGGCTTGAATCATGACATCGACTTCAACATCGACCGACGGACCCTTCTACAAGATTAATCCTTCCCATCATTTTTATTCCCTAGTAAGCTGTTTGTCTCATTTGGAAAAGACAACACATAATATTAAGGCCAAACTCAAACCCGATCAATTAGCCTTATTTAGGAAAACAAAGTTTGGGCACTTTTTGGACCTAAATATTGTCTTCAATGGGCCACTCATCCACTACTTACTGTTAAGGGAGGTGGAAGATGAAGGAAAGGATTCTATAAGTTTCCTACTAGGGGGCGTTGTTTGTACTTTCGGTAGGAGAGAGTTTAACATCGTAACTGGACTATGGGGTCCTAAAGAGGACTATATTCAGTTGGGTGGGAACAGTCGACTGTTGGAGAAGTTTTTCAAAGACAAGGACTGTGTTTACGTTAGCGACTTAGAAGATATATTTTTGGAATACGAGGGTGATGACGATGATATCGTCAAATTAGCTTTAGTCTACTTTATAGAGATATCTTTGTTGGGAAAAGATAGGCGAACCAAAGTGGACATTGGTTTTTTGAAGATTGCTGATGATTGGAATTCATTTAATAATTATGATTGGGGTCGGATTGTTTTTGTACGCACGCTAAGTGCATTGAAAAGAGCCTTGGACAAGCAATATGCCAAGGGAAAGAAGAAATCAACACAGACAAAAAAATATACTATCAATGGATTTCAGCATGCATTACAGGTATTTGACTTCTTACTTCTTACTTCAAAACTTTAAAAAGATCGTTTAGTTATTTGAAACGATCGTTTAGTTATTTTAAACGATCGTTTAGTTATTTTAAACGATCGTTTAGTTATTTAAACGATCGTTTAGTTCTTTTTAACGATCGTTTAGTTATGTTAAATGATCGTATAGTTGTTTTCAAACGATTGTATAACCACTTGTTTATATATCTATATATATCTTGTGGCACTTTCTAAACTTGTTTGTCAAATGTGGAATAGGTTTGGGCATATGAGTCTATACCAACCATCATTGGATGTGGTGTAGATAAAGTAAACGATCATGCCATACCACGAATGCTGAGGTGGGTGTGCCAACAATCACCAAAGTCCCAAACTATAAGCCAGGTGTTTGACTCGCCAATGGTAAGTAGCAAGCAATAGT
This sequence comes from Cucumis melo, assembly GCF_025177605.1. Lineage (NCBI taxonomy): Eukaryota > Viridiplantae > Streptophyta > Magnoliopsida > Cucurbitales > Cucurbitaceae > Cucumis > Cucumis melo. Next base: position 9,749,586 of record NC_066863.1, read on the forward strand.
AACTTACTTAAGGATCGCGTGATTTTGTGCTTATTTCTTTGTCCTAAATACATTTGCCTTTTTCTATTTGCAGTTTATAATTAAGGCGGTCATTGAGATGACACCTGAAGAGGAGCAATTGAAAATTGCTTCAGGTGAACTTTTTGAAAACTTCCGCTCATCTACCATTATTCAGTCGAAGAATGGTGGTTCAAAAAGAGTACGAGAAGTTGTTAACGATGAAGATGAGTTGAAAAAGAGTAAGAAACAGAAGTCCAAGATTAAGATGAAAAAGGCTATTCGAAATCTCCAAGATCGAGTAGCGGTTGTTGAAGGCCAACTTAATACTATAAAATCCGATATTGACGAATTGAAGGGCCTGATGTCAACCATATTGAAGCACATTGGACTTCAAAGAAAGGTTAGGAATGAAACTGTTAAGTGTATTCACGTTAGTTGTTTCATATTTGGTAACCATGTTCTCGCTAATTCATTTTGAGGTTCCATAGGGTGACGAAGGGGACCACAAGGTGTCCGAAGGCTTGGAGGATGAACACATTGAAGTTAAAAAGAAGGTTTGGTTCCATGTTCATGGTAATATTGATGTTTAATTTCTATCATTATATACACTAATGCATTATGAGCTTCCATAGGGTGACGAAGATGTGTTGGAGAAGAAGGTTGATATTGGTTTAGAGGAGCCAATAGATGTCGTTGACGATGAGGACGTCATAGAGATAGAACCATTTCTCACTCAACGACCACACGTTCGGCCCGCCCGTAGGAAGCGTGCAAGTGTTTACCTATCAACCCCATTCACAACTCTACCTAAACGGTCTCTGACATCAACCACCAGCACCTCTGAGTCTGAAGCAATTGTTTATGATCCTATGCACAAAATACTTGACGTCCATTTAGATAGACTTCGAGCGTGGATTACAGACAAGCGTACAGACGATGAGCTGCGTGAAACCTTTCATGGGAAAAAATCGAAGGCTTTTTTCAGAGACTTGTTTATGTGTCGCCGGTGGTTGTCGGATGAGGTATGGGATTATCTTATCATTTATGCAATTATAATTTTATCATTGTTATGGTTCTATACATTTACTGCTTACTTTTGTTTGTATTAGCATTTGGATGCACTTTTTCTTTTCATTCGCTTGAAGATTAAGGCAGCCGGGATACCTTCTTCTCAGAACTTCACAACTGCGGACACAATCTTTATGGTTTGTAATCGTCTCGTTACTTTATGTATGTATTTGCGTTTGATATTTGTCTTTCGGTCTGATATTTGCGTTTGTATGTTTTTCTTTGCAGCGCATTTTAGTTTCGAAGTGGCCCCTATACAAAGAATGTATTAAAGAGAATCGCCCGTTTGACTGGGACGAAGAGTATAGGTTGGTTGACTATGTTGTCGGGTCAAAAGTGGACTTCCAAGATCCTTGGGCAAGTGTTGATTACGTTTACTCTCCATTCAATGTCCATGGCAACCATTGGGTTCTATTATGCTTGGATTTGGTAAGTTGTGAAGTGAAGGTATGGGATTCGCTTCCGTCACTTACAACTGCCGAAGAGATGACAAACATATTACTGCCCATTCGACAGTTGGTGCCAAAGTTGTTAGATAGTACTGGCTTCTTTGATAGGAGAGGTAGATCATCGACATACAAGGAACCTTGGCCAGTTGTCATTGTTGACCCAATTCCACTTCAACGAAATAATTGTGATTGTGGCGTATTCGCAATTAAGTATTTTGAGTACATAGCTGCTGGTGTTGGTTTAGATACATTATGTCAAGAAAACATGTCATACTTTAGAAAACAATTAGCATTTCAAGTATGGACCAACACTCCTATGTATTGAAATATTAACATAAATCACAAGTATCAATTGGCTGTTCTATTATTGTGTATGTTGCATTTCAATTAGTATCAATTGACATTTCAATTAGTAGTATCGATTATTCTCTATGTTGCAAAACTACTTGTAGCTAAACGATCGCTGAATTTTTTTATGATTTTAAGAATATCGTTTAGACTTTACCAAACGATCGTTTAGACTGTACCAAACGATCGTTTAGACTTTACCAAACGATCGTTTAGACTTTACCAAACGATCGTTTAGACTTTACCAAACGATCGTTTAGACTTTACTAAACGATCGCTTAATATTTTGACGTTTATTAAGAAGATCGTTTAGACGTCGTTTATTAAGAAGATCGTTTACACTTACCGAACGATCGTTTAGACTTTACCAAACGATCGTTTAGACTTTACTAAACGATCGCTTAATATTTTGACGTTTATTAAGAAGATCGTTTAGACATCGTTTATTAAGAAGATCGTTTATACACAAATATTTTGTGATATGTATCTAAACGAATACAAATATTAACTCAAATATTCTTTCTCAATTTTGGTCGCGTTTAATTGAAAATATCACAAAGTATTTATTTTATAACAAAGTTTAAAATTATAATATGTTATTCTCTCTATAAAAATTACATAAAAAAATTATATAAACGAATACAAATATTAACAAAAGTATTTATTGGCCCAAAGTTCCAGCACATATTGTTGTCTAAACAGTTTCATGTTTGGCACAGTTAGACAACCAAGGTCACTAGCAGTTACAAGGCATTCAACAAATTTGGTACAGAAAATTCCACAATCCAATGAACGCCCTTTCTGTAATGTGGCCTTCGATCTGCGTATTGGCCAAGGGCCATATGTGAAACGATCTGAATGGAGGTTGACTCCAATTGCAATCGCGAGTGAGGCAATGCATCGTGCAGGCATTTGAAGAGCTTCATCAACAAGTTTCTGCTCAACATAATTTGGCATTGAGTCGAACACGTAGATCCTGCATTTTCTCATATCAGCTGCAATAGCCAACCAGTGTTCTTTTATGTTGATGCAGGTAATCACGTAGTTGACATCTCCCCACCCTGGTATGTCGTTGTAATCACCAACAGCAGTGTTGAAATAGTATTCGACATCTTTTTCTGTCCATATAGTTAGGTGTGCTGTTGGGTCTGTCCATTCAGCTTTCTTATTATCTGGTGTCACCAGATGAGTATCAAAAATATGGTTCCAAACAATGCAGTCTGGTTTATTGATTCCAAGCTTCAAGAACAAGTCAAAATTTAGTCAGAATATAATGATGCAGTTTAACTTGTATACAAAAAAAAAAATTAAAGAATAACAACTTACCAGAAAAGAGGAATGTAATATTCTAAAAGAACGCTTGCAATGGTGCTTGAGATGCAACATTTTATTCTGCAAGTGGGATAATAGCAAATCCAATGTCTACAAAGAAAAAATAAACGATCGTTTAATGAATGAAAGGAGAGGATAAGCGATCGCATAAGAAATGTACATGTGATCGTTTACGTAGTAAGCGATCGTGTAATATTAACTTAACGATCGTTTAGTTAATAGAAGCGATCGTTTAGTTAATAGAAGCGATCGTCTATCAAATATAAGCGATCGTTTGGGAAGAGTACTTACGTCTCCATGTACCCATGTGTTTTCTTCAAGCTGTCTGAAAAAGTCTTTCTTTCTGGTTGTGGAGACTACTTTCCTTTCTTCATGGGTTGTTTTTCTTGATTTTTTCCATTGCAAGTATTCCTTCCATAATTTTGGATCCACTTTCCACATCGGATTATATGGATCTACTTCTCTGATTTCCACATCTGGGACAGGTGTTGTAGATACTGATATGATCTGAGCAGATGTTGTGGGTGGATTACCTTGTTCATCTTCATGTTGCACCTCTTTATTTGCTATTTTACATAGCTTTCTTCTCTTTATTGGTTTTTCTTCCACATCTTTATCAGGCACAGTTACTGGTTCTTTTTCAACCAAAGTAACTGCTTCATCATTTTTTTTCATCTCAACCTGTTTTTTTGTTGTTTCCTGCAATGTAATCGTATTAAACAAGTAACAAACTATTCATTCAAACGACTACAAATTTGTTGTGTATACATACCAGTTGAGATTCTTCATTTACAATTTGTACAGTTTGATCCATTGGAGCCAATTCACAAAGTGCAAGAGGTTGGCTCACATATGGAAGGGTAGTAATCATCTGTGGCAGGTCTGATTCTTTCTGAATTTGATGACTTAGACTATCCGATATATCTCTTATAGTCATTAGCAAGTCTGCATCCCTACCGTCTATGCTTATATCACTACCACGTTCCTCTTCATGTTCCCTAAACAAAATGAGAAGAAACATGAGAATAAGAAAAAAAAATACAATTGTTAGGTATTTATAAACTAGTAAACAATGAATGAAATGTTAACCTTTGGGTTTCCTCTTGACGTTCAGTATGTTGTTCTTCAGTAGGTTGTTGTTGAGTATGTTGTTCTTGAACAACATACTCATTGTCATACTGATCAGTATGATCATTCCCTTGATTTTCAGTTTGATTCTAACAAACAAATAAAAACGAACATAAAATTAAAAAAATAATGTATTGTTAAACCATCGTGTATATAAAAGTAACCGATCGCGTAACTTTGATAAACGATCGTCTATCGAAGTTAAACGATCGAGTAACTTTGATAAACGATCGTCTATCAAAGTTATACGATCGTTTATCTAATGTATGATGAAAACAAATTTTACCTGGACCAATCTCTCCAGCATCTGCTTCATTTCATACAGCTCCAATGACTGCTTTGTGATTGTGTCATCCATCCTACAGACTATAGAAGTCAGTGTGGATAAATCCTTACGAACTTCTTTTATTTCCTTCTTCAGTTTCTTGTAGGATTTTGAATGACTTCGTTCTTCTTTGTCATTGGACTTCTTTGATCTGAAATGTTTCTTCTTGGTGATTGGATGCATTTCAGACTCCTCAGCCACTGTTTGACTTTGTTCCCTTTGGGGTGAGAGTTGTTCTCTTTGTGGAGATGAGTCTGATTGCTCCAATGATTTGTTGTTCATTGCTCCAATGGATTCATCCTCCTCCATTTGCATGTTATCATCCCCTCGAATTCGACTCTCCATGAAAGCCTTCTCTTGGGTTGACATCTTGAGTTTAGGTTGAACAACAGTCTGCAATGTAATTGTATTATTGGATTGTGTAATTATATTAAACGATGACTGACAGGTTTTACTTACATTTTTGTTGTCGAATATGTTATTCTGCAGCATTTTGTAAGATGGAGCTTGTGTACAATTCCATCTCAATATCCTTGGGATTAATCCCTTACTGTTTCTTGTGGCCAGATGCTCATTTGCGGTTGAGAGTACTTCATAAGCCCACACCTACAACATTTAAACAAATATGTTAAACTTTGATGTTCAATTGGCATTTACTTAAAGTGTATGAAGAAATAAAAATCACCTGAAAAGCAAGGACGTAGCCTTTGATGTTATAGTATGACACTGCTTTGGAACTTCGTGTCTTCTTCAGCTCGTATGCTTCTTTTTTGCCTTGGAGACTTGTCTTTAAACTGTTGAGCAGACGAGTGTAGAAGAAAGTTGACCAATCGAAGCTTTTAAATGCTTCTTCATCATCAACTCTTCCCAAAATGTCCATGTCAAACTGTGTTTTCTTATCCTTCCCGACCATCACAGTTTCTATAAAGACGGCCAAGGCGACCTTCACAGCATCGTCATCATTTGTAAACTCAAAATTCTTGAAAATTTCCTCAATTTCCAAGCATGTTATTACTTTCTTATTTTCTGATCCGAATAGAAGACTTTGCCGTCGCTTGCTATCGCAATCTTTCTCCAATGGATTGTTTGTTGGCCACAATCCAGTTATGATGTTGAATTCCTTTTGGGTAAAACGGACGTTCTTCCCTAAAACCGAGAAACAGATTCCATCTGCGTTACCGTCTTCAGGTATCTGCCTCAGCAAGAAATGATGGATCAACTGGCCGTTGAATACCATGTTCACATTCAGCAATGGACCAAAAATTGTTTTTTCGAACATTTGCAGCTGGTCCTTGGTCAGTTTATCCTTAATAAGACTGCCGATCTTGTGCACTTGGCATGACACAGTGGCAGGGAAATACTTTTCGCTAGGTACAGCCATCCTGAAATGAATATAATATATTGAAGACAAAAGTCGAACCCGAAACCCTAAACGCTTCACAATAATAATATAAGAACACAATGATAGTTTTTGAAGACAGAAGTTGAAACGTTTGAAATATAAACAAAGGAAAAGTGTAACGTTATAGTAGGAAAAGTTCGGGAAAATACCTTTTAACGTTGACGAAAACTATGGACTGAGACAAAAATGGTCTGAGAGAACAATGGACTGAGAGAAAACGAAGGTGTGATCAGTGCGGTTGTGTATTGCGTAGTGACGAAAAACGAAAAGTGAGAAGGCGGAACGTATATATATATCGGTCGTTTTTACCAAAGGGGCAATATTGTAAATTCGCATACTTTTTTTGAAATGTTGAATCGCGGTTGTAAACAATTCGCGGGTGTCTTTCGTTGTTTCAAAAGATCGTTTAGTTTATGTAAACGATCGTTTAGTTTTTTATAGTCGATCGTTTAGTTAATTTCAAACGATCGATTGGTTGTTTTAAACGATCGTTTAGTTTTGTTCGACCAATCGTTTAGTTTTGTTTAACTGATCGTTTAGTTAATTTCAAGGTATCGATTGGTTGTTTTAAACGATCGTTTAGTTTTGTTTGACCAATCGTTTAGTTTTGTTTCACTGATCGTTTAGTTGTTTTCCAACGATCGATTGGTTGTTTTAAACGATCGTTTAGTTTTGTTCGACCAATCGATCGTTTAGTTTTGTTTAACCTATCGTTTAGTTGTTTTCAAACGATCGTTTGGTTGTTCTTAACCGATCGTTTAGTTATTTTTAAACGATCGTTTACATATTTTTAAACGAACATTTAGTTATTTTTAAACGATCATAAAACCAATGTTTGTGTTCTTAAATGAATAAGTCAATCGTTATTTTCGTCTTCTTCATCCATTTGGAAGCACAGAAAGTAAGAATGTTGGGACAAATCATTAAGAAAACACATCATTAACAAACATTCATTAATTAGTGTAATACTTAGTACATTGGTAGGGAAATTTCTAATCTTGTATGCTCGACTTGTCGGTATATGAAATTGGATTGGTACACGTTAATCTGTTGTGACCTATTTGTTTACACCGACCACACTTATGCAATTTCGGAGCTTCACCAACACTTGGAATCCTCTTTTTCTTCGGTCGACCAACTCTTTTGACTACTTTTGGAGGTAAAACAGTCATATGTACGTAGTCTTCGCTTGTCTTCCAATCTGACTGATTCCCAACTGGGTAGACGGCCTCCGCATATGCAGCCAACAAACATTCATTAGTGTAATAATTAGCACATAAACTATAAACATTTATATTACGAACCCGTGCTGCAGCAATGGCATGTGAGCATGGTAGTTGCTCAGCTTGAAACTCCTTGCAAGTGCATTCTTTAGTCTGAAGGTTTACGACCTCCTCCTTATCTAAATCTTTGACATGAAATTGGTAACAGTCAATTGGGTTGACCTTCATTGTCAAAGCTCCTTCTTGTTTCTTTTGAATAACTAACTCTGCCCATTTGGTCAATGTAGACGTCACTTTAATGCCTTCTTCTCGACGCTCCCAAAACCAACGTTGTAGCAAAGCTCGAACATTTTCAAGGAATGAAGCAATAGGCAAATCTCTAGGTTCTTTCAGTATAGAATTCATGGACTCCGCTATATTTGTTGTCATCATGTTATACCGTCTTCCTGGGCAGTGAACACGAGACCATCGTGCTATTCCAACATCATTTAAATATTTCCCTGAACCATTAGGAAATGAAAGAAGATGTCTCCACGCTTCAACAAACGTTGATTCACGATATGTTCTCGATGCATTATAAAACAAAGTAGCAACCGTGTCATTCTTATATTTATCATGCAAATTTTGACTCAAATGTTGGACACAAAGGCCGTGGAATGCAGATGGGAAAACTGATGAAATACCCTTGGTGAAGCATGTTTTCCGATCTGTCACAAAGCCTAGATTAGGCACCTCCCCTATTGCACCTTTCAATTTTTCTAAGAACCACTGTATTGAGTCATCTGTTTCTCTATCAACTACTCCAAAGGCTAGAGGATAGATCTGATTGTTACCATCTAAACAAACGGCCACTATCAACTGACCCCGATATTTGTTCTTAAGAAATGTTCCGTCCATGACTATGACCGGTCTAATGCAATTTAAGAATCCTCTAACACATGCACCAACAGCCATAAAAAGATATTTAAAGAAACGATCATCTTCGAGTTCCATGTGAAATATTGTACCTGAATTTGTAAATTTGAGTGCTTCACCATATCTACGCAAAAGATTATATGACTCTTCAGGAGACCCTCGCACTCGTTCATATGCATTTTCTCTGGCACGCCATGCTTTCTCATAACTCATATTTATGCCATAGTCTTGCCTCATGTCTTCTATGATATCACGTGGTTTGTATATGCGACCGGGCCCCTTGAATTTGGACTTGATTAATTCTCCAACAACCCAAGATTTTGCTTGCCTATGGTCACGATTCAAAAACTCAAGAGAACATGAATGAACTTTCACATACTTTTTAATCTTGAATATATTTGAATCCTTCAGTCTAACCGCTCGCAATCTCCAACCACACTTGTTGTCGATGCATCTAACGAAAAGAACCTCTTTTGTAGACTTTTTTACTACAAACTGAAAATTTTTTTTCATTGCCAACACACTTAATCTCATTGACAAATCTCTCTTGCAAAAAAATATTTGTCCTACATCCAACTCTTCACTTGTAGAGCTTTCTTCCGACCAGCCACTTCCTTTTGTCTTCAACTTCCGACTAGAGGACCTGTAGTCAACTTTACCTTTTCCTTTGCAATCTTTTGTAGGAGCATCTCTTTGTTCTGGGATGTCAAACAATTCATTGTACATCTCAACTGACTCCAATGTAAAAGTATCATCTATTGAATGATATGACTCATATGATTCCCATATAGCCGAATTGGTCCCTATCATGTTATGACACAAGCCACCCTCGACTTCACCAATATCAACTTCATTCTCATCTAATCTATCCATTCCAATTGGAGGAGGATGAGGGTTTAAATTTTGAACTTGGTTGCTCCCAGATACTGAATTGTAATCTTTGTTTAACACTTTCATGCTTCGATTGCTTGTAGGCTCAAACGATAGGTATAGGGGGACCTCCAATGGATTTTCACTAAGAATATAAAACTTCAAATCACGGTCATTGCTTAACTCAAATGGAGGAGCTTCCTTTTCCCCTTTGATCTCATATATACATCTTATCTTTATGTCAAACTTTGTAGGGTCAACTTCTGCAAGGTCATATAGTTCAGACTGTAAATCTTTGTGTGTTATTTCTTTAGGGACAACAATGCCTTTTAACACTCCTCCTTCATATTTTCTTCGTCCCTCATCCCATTCACCACCGTGACGCACTAAAATCCGAACATGTGCCATCCTTAAACTACCTTAAGTACTTTTGTATCTTAAAAAATTGATTTGAACTTAAGAACCTACAAAATGCGTGCAAGATGTAAAGAAATGAATTAGGAGGTGTACCAATTTGATTTTGAAATAAATAGTGGAAGTTTGGAACGTGCGAGATGTGTGCGAGATGTGTGCGAGATACGTGCGAGATGTGTGCGAGATACGTGCGAGATAAAGCATGAGGGCCTAAGAGAGTTACTAAACATGCAAAGAATAGCTCTAAATGGATTAGGAGGTGTACCAAGTTGATTTTGAAATAAATAGTGAAAGTTCGGAACGTGCGAGATGTGTGCGAGATACGTGCGAGATACGTGCGAGATAAAGCATGAGGGCCTAAGAGTTACTAAACATGCAAAGAATAGCTCTAAATGGATTAGGAGGTGTACCAAGTTGATTTTGAAATAAATAGTGAAAGTTCGGAACGTGCGAGATGTGTGCGAGATACGTGCGAGATGTGTGCGAGATACGTGCGAGATAAAGCATGAGGGCCTAAGAGAGTTACTAAACATGCAAAGAATAGCTCTAAATGGATTAGGAGGTGTACCAAGTTGATTTTGAAATAAATAGTGAAAGTTTGGAACGTGCGAGATACGTGCGAGATAAGTGCGAGATAAAAAAAAAATGCGAGATAAAAAAAAAAACCTTAATTCCTTCTATTCCTATTGCTTACTCCTCCTCTATTTGATCCAACTAAATCCTCATCCTCTAGTTCAATTCATTTTTCACTAGCCATTGAACATTGAACTTTCTAAGAACCTAAAACCAAAATTTGACTAAACTAATTTACGGCAAATAAGTCCAATTCCAAAAACCAGACAATTACGGATGAAAATAGCACCAAATACCCTAACAAACATTTACTTACAGCAGATAAATTGAAAATCGGTTATACATGAAACTCACCTAAATAAGACGCTCGAAGTTGATTGAATGGTCCGAATAGGAGCGACGAAATGCACTGGACAACGACCGACGAAGGGCAAGCGACGAAGGGCAAGCAACGAAGGGCAAACGACGATGGGCAAGCGACGATGGGCAAGTGACGATGAACAACTGACGATGGCCGGAGTAGGTTCAGGTGTTCTACACGAAAGAAAAGAGAAGGGAAACGGAACTATACGCGAAAGAGAACGAATCGATGGTGGAGAGAAGGGAAAGCAACGTGGAAGAGGGAAAGGAAAGGAAGGGCATTTTTGTCTATTCACACCCAAATTGTCCTAAAAGTCTTTCTTTTGAAAACTTGTCCCAAAATTCATTTAAATCTCTTTTTTTAACCTATTTTTGGCAATTTCCCTAATATATTATGAGTTTTTGTATGGAGAGAATTTTCACATCATTCATTCAATCAAGCTCTGGATATGTATTTTTGGAAAGAAAGCATTTAGTTGTGGCCTAATTCTAAATACCAAACTAAGGCTAATTAATTAAAATATTTTTCCAAAAGCATCTTTAATTAATTTTTTTGTCTCCATGCACCGTATAGATTATCGATCATAATTCTTAATTAGCTTATCCATCCTGATCTTCTCCTTATCACTTAATCATGCATTCATTATATTGCGGCGACTGTCCTTTATGTCATTTCTTTTTTTTTTTTTTACCTTCGTTAATTATATATATTACTCTCATTTTGCTTCCTCTTCGTTATAAGGCCTCTTAGTTCTCTAACCCGTTGGACATAAGAATCTTCTCATTTAATATTTCAATTGCATGCAATCTTCTAGTTTTTTATTGTCATATCACCTTAACTTATTTCTAATTCGGTTTAGTGGAAGGTAACCTTAGTGGAATATAATCTTCGGATCAAATTGTGGAGCCAGGTTTTCGGATCAAATTGTGGAGCCAGGTTTGACTCATTAACCAGGTTTCTCTTTGGTGGACCCCTCCGCAAGGCTCTTTTAATTTGAACGCTGGTGCTGCTGGGATTGACTTGATTGTTCATGACTTGAATGGTGATAATTTGTGTTGGCCTTGGAAAATTGTTTTCTTTTGATAGGTTCTATCGTTTTCTAAGGCCATTGCAATGTTTAATGATCTTTCTATACCTCTTAGGCTAACATATATCCCCATGTTCTTCAAAAGCTTTTGGTTGTAAATTCTCGTTATGCTAATGAAGAGGTTCAAGCTTTTGTTGAATCTATGATGAACCACCATCGTTTGGCAATATCGTAGAAAGAAGAAAAATGAAGTAGCAAGTGTAGATAAGGGAGAAAATAGTAGGAGTGGAAACCACCTTGGTAGGAACCATAGTTAGTTACAGAAGGAGAGAGTTAAAAGAAAGTGAAGGGAGAAAACAGATAGAGGGAATTCATTCTGGTATGGTGGGCTACTAATTTCTTGAGAGCAAGGAAGACAGAGAGGTTTCATTGTTTCATTTCTATCTTTGTTTTTTTATTGTTCTTTTGGTTATTTTTTGTGTTAAGAACTGCGGTTTATATTTTCCTTGTAATTATTTGAGAATTATATCAATATACAAGAACAGATATTCACTTGAAAATATACGGGGGGAATTCATTCTGGTATGGTAGGCTACTAATTCCTTGAGAGTAGGGAAGACAAAGAGGTTTCGATGTTTCATTTATGTTTTTGTTTTTGTTCTTTTGATTATTTTCTATGTTAAGAACTTTGCTTTCTATTTTCCTTGTACTCATTTAAGAATTATATCGATATACAAGAACATATATTCTAGTGTTATATCATATTGGTATTAGAGCCAGGTTCCTGAAACGCTTCTACAATGGCGCAAAAGAGAATCGAAGAAAAGTTGGAGACATTTGATCAAGAGATATTAGGAATTCATATTGAGTTACATGGGTTACCTATGATTAAGGAAAATATATCCTCTTTGGTAAAGAGCATTGAATGACTTGGTCTACAAGCCAAAAAGCAGCAACAACAACACTTCTATTGAAATATATTGAAGGTATGATTAAAGAGAAATCGACTTTCACCGAAGCAATAGAAGAATCCTCAAGTAAAGGGAAATATATCGAAAGTATGATTGATGCGAGCAATTCGATGGAGAAGGAAGGAAAAGCTGAAGACAAGGTCATAAAATTGGAAGGGGACAAAGCGACAAGCAATTGAAGTAAGTTAAAAAAAAATAGAAATGTCTGTTTTCGTGGGAACTGATCTTAATTCTAGGTTATTTTAAGTTGATCTGTATTTTCAAATTCACAAACTAACTGAATCGGAGAAGATGATCATAGCAGCGATAAGTTTTGACAGCGCAACCTTGGATTGGTACCGATCACATGAAGATCGGGAGTCATTTGCAAATTGGGATGATTTGAAGAAGAGATTACTCATTCGATTCCGATCAATGCGAGAAGGTTCAATATGTGGGAGATTCTTAGCAATAAATCAAGAAACCATGGTGGAGTATCAAAATTTGTTCGATAAATTGGTAACTTCATTGTCGTTTCTACAAGAGGTGGTTTTAGAAGAGACATGATAAAATCTGCTGCCAAGTCTCTTGGAAATGCAAAGCCCCAAGACTAGATGGTTTCAACCTTGAATTCCTTACTAAATATAGGAATTTAGTCAAACCAAAATTACTCTATATTTTTGAAGATTTTCATAAAAATGGTAAATTAAACACTTCTGTGCAAGAGAACTTCAATTACTTAATCCAAAAAAAAAAAAAAAAAGTGATGGTCGTCAAAGACTTTAGACCAATTAGCCTCTTAACCTTGAGATACAAGGTTATTACCAAGGTGCTGGTCGAAAGACTCGCATCATTGCTCCTTTGCAAAGTGCATTTATAGAAGGAAGACATATTTTAGACCTCATCCTCATTGCTAATGAAGTTGTTGAGGACTATCGAGTCAAAATAAAGACAGGCTGGGTCCTTAAGCTTGATATGGAAAAATCCTTTGATCTGGTCAAATGGGACTTCCTTAAGATCTTGAAAAGTAAAAAGTTTAATCACAAGCGGATTAAGTGATGATAGGTTGTGTTAAAAATCTGAGATACTTTATTTCATCAATGGCATGATGAAAGGAAAAGTGGTCGTTTCAAGAGGAATTAGACAAGGCGACCCATATCACCTTTCCTTTTTCTACTAGTCAGCAAAGTACTTGGTGCTCTGTTAGAAAATCTGCATCAAAATGGTCTTTTTGAAGGTTTTGTCATGGGCAAGGACAAGATTCGTGTGCCTATTTTATAGTTTGTGGATGATACTCTTCGGATGATACTCTTCTCTTTTGCAATTATGATAGCAATATGATTGAAAATTTAAGGCAAACAATAGAGCTTTTTGAATGGCGGTGTTTCGATCAAAACGTAAATCGGGATAAGTTAGTTTTATGTGGGGTCAGTGTAGTTGAAAGTGAGTTGCTGTCCATGGCTGCCATCTTGAAATGTAAGGTAGATCATATCCCCATTACCTACATTTGTTTACCATTGGGAGGGTACCCTATACAAATTTCTTTTTGCCCGTTGATGATGGATAAAATTCATGCAAAGCTAAATATAGATAGAAAAGATTTAATTTATCAAGAGAGTGTAGAGCTACCTTATGCAAGTCGGTTCTTTTTAACCTTCCCACCTATTACATGTCTACATTTCTAATGCCTAAAGTAGTCATTCCAAAACTTGAAAGAATTCTTAGAAATTTCTTTTGGGAGGGGCACGAAGGCAGTAAAGTCGATCACCTTGTTAGACCGAAAACAGGCAATAGAGCTTTGGTGGATGGTGACCTCTGTCTACGAGGCTTCAAAGCAAAGAAATTGGCCTTTCTAGCCAAATGGGGTTGGAGATACTTGGAGGAAGAATACTCCTTATGGTGTAAAATGGTAAGAAGCATACATGCCAAAGATACTTTAATTAATTGGCACACTAAAGGCAAGAATGGAAAATGTTTGAGGAGCCCTTGGATCAGTACTTCCAAATCATGGCTGAAAGTAGATGCTTTATCAACCTTTAAATTGGGAAATAGAAGATAGATAACCTTTTAGCTAGACCCATGGGCGAGTGAGGTTCCTTTCACTTCTACCTTTCTTGGCTGTTGAAAATTGCCGTACTCTCCAATGGCTTGGTTACTGAATCTGGGGACTTTTCATTGGCATCATGGTCAATTATTTGCCACCATTTGCTAAAGGATGAGGAAATAATAAATTGTAGATGAACGTCTTTTTCAAGATCATGACAACTAGGTAATTTGGTCTTTAAGTGGCAGCGAGAAGTTTACGATAGAGTCCCTTACCCATCACTTAACCCCTTCCTCCCCTTTGGACAAAGCAATCTTTAAAGCCATTTGGAGGTCTGGCAGTCCGAGAAGGGTGAATATCCCTATTTAGATCATGATGATAGGAAATTTGTATGTATCTTCAATTATGCAACATAAACTGCCTACACTACAAGAATTTTTTGTTCTGGCGATAGTTTTCTTTGCAACGAAAAAAAATATGGGCTAAGATATGATGTGCCGACAATGGGCACATCTTCATTTTTTGCCAACAAAAATATTTACGTGGATAAAAGGTTGTATATTATGTGGGCACATCGTCATTTTTGCCAACGAAATTATATATGTTGCCAAAAAGTTGTGTGGTGTATAGGAAAATTTTTAAGTTAAATTTCTGGCAACGTTTATTGTAGTTTATGGTCACGTTTTGTGTGTGGACAGATATTTTAAATATTTGCCAATGTAATTTACGTGGCAAAAACCCCACATTTTTTTACATATTTTCGGGCAATGCAAAGCTTATACATATGGTGACGCAAGACTAATAACGTGGGCAGAAGTTTTTTTAAAGAAAAAGCCCTAATTTTCCCTCAATTTCCTTCTTTTCTCTTCTGCCGTTTCCTTCTTTTCTCTCATGACAAGCAATCCCGCCAAAAACCTCAGCTTCACTGACCCAAAATCTCAACTTTGACGATTGCCCAACTCTGGCAACCCCAACCTTTACTGGCAACCCCGCACGAACGACGACCACCCATTCTTCTTCCCGATAGCAACCCCGCGCGAACGACGACTACCCATTCTTCTTCCTGGCAGCAACCCTGCGCGAACAATGGCCACAAACATTCTTAATAGTGCAAACAACAACACCACACGTCTCCGATCTTCTTCCCGTGGAGCGAATAGACATACCCTTCTACCCTTCTCCGCCGATTTCCTTCGCTGGTGACTCCTCAGGCTGAAAGGCGCTGAACGGTGACTCCTCAGACCGATTTCCTTCGCCCACAACTCCTCAGACCTGTAAGTTCGATCCAATCTGTATAGTACATTATAAACCATGGTTTGATTTGCGTTGTTCTTACACATTTTTTAACTTTAACTCACCCAATATATGTTTTGATTTTTGTTTAATTTTGTGGCATTTTTTATTGCCTACAACCTGAGATTAATAGATGATGTATTCTGCTGTTTTAATTTAGTTTTTATTTCCTAATGGGTTTGACGTTTTCCCCTTCAGAGAAGTTGCTCGTACTCTGTGATTGCCGAGTATTTAAGGTGGTGAAAGCCTTCTTTTGAATGTTTGGTTGGAAATTGGTTAGAGGATCTCTAATCCTAGACATTAGCCAGCATTTGGGAGGGAATCAAAATTTTAGGTTGCTCTTTATAATATCTGTTATAGCTTGTGTGTATAAATTTTAGGTTGCTCCTTATGGCTTTATAAATTCCTTACTTATAGGAATGTATTGGAATGACAAAAATCATATACTTCAAAAAGTATCAAAAAAGTTCATATAAAACAATTTGGTGTTTGAAACTTTTAAGATTAATTATATACTTTAAAAGTATCCATAAAGGTACTTTAAAAGTATCCAAAAAGTTCATACACTTTATATTTTGTGCTTAATAGGTTTTCTACAATATGCCTATTAATCACGAAATTAAAAATTTATGAATCTATTTGATACAAAATTGAAAATCTATAAATATGATAATATTTATTTGAGGTGTGCTTAGATATGAAGAAGTTTATGTGACCTTAGTTGATTGGAGGGACATGGGAAGAAAATTCCATGTTGAAAGGGAAGTATTGAGGTGGTGTATGAAGTATGTTACATATGTCACTTGTTTTTACTTGTTTTCATATTGATTCATTTGAAACAAGTAGTTGGAGTTAAGACACCTATTTAGCACACTTTTTAGTTATACTTTATTTACAAAGTTGCACTTAGGCATGTAAGTGTTGTTTTAAAACTTAAAATGTCACCTAGACACTTTTTGAGGGCATGTAAGTGTTATTTTAAATACATATGTCATTTGTTTTTACTTGTTTTCATACTTATTAATTTGAAAGAAGTAGTTAAGGTTTGTCATATTCTTATTCATTTTAATGTACCTTTTTCATGTTTATGTAGTTTGAAGAGGCGGAGAAGATATATATTTTTTGAAGACTTTCTGATTGAGTTAACCATTTTTTGTGTATTTAATATTTTTTTTTGTTCATTTTGGTATGCCCAAATGAAATTTAATATAGCTCAGGTTTATATATTTTGTTATTACAACTAAAGAATTATGGTTTACATATTTTGTTATTGCAACTAAAGAATTATTGAAAATATTAATGTCTGGGAATATTTTTGTTTTTAAATTTGTTGTTGCAACGTTTGATATATTTTTTTATAGCCAGAAAATTCATTCTACATTTGAAAATTAATTTAGAAGCATACAATATTAATAATAAATATGAAAAAAAAATTAAAATCGTCTCTGGCAACGTTTTGACACATATCTATCGACAAATTTAGCGTGGGGAGAAACTTTCTTTTTGGCAACAAAAGTCTTTTTGTGGGCAGAAAAAGTTTTTGCCAACGAGACAAACATGGCTAGAAAGTTTATTTTTGCCCACGACATGATGATCGTGGGTAAAAATACCTTTCCATCGACGTTTTTCTCGTGGCCAGAAAATCTATTTTTGCTTATGTCAAGTTGATCGTGGGTAAAAATACATTTCTGTCGATGTTTTTTTCGTGGCAAAAAAATCTATTTATGTTGTCATGATGATAATCGTAGGTAAAAATACATCTCGACCGATGTTTTTTTCATGGCTAGAAGTAATTTTTTTGCCCACGATTTTTATTTACGTGGACATTTCTTGTAACGACCCAACTCCTTATACTAAATCGAAGTCATTACTAATTTAAAAGATAAATTGTAAAGTCTGGATAAAAATAAAACAAAATCTCAAAATTTTCATTTAAAAGCATAAACAAATGTGATTAGAGATAAGCATAAAAACAAAATCCTAACTCGGGCCCTATCTAATTTTAAAGAAATAAAATGACAAATAAAGTATAAAATAAAATGCAAACATTAAAATCTGAACTATGACATAAAGCGGAAGCAAAAGATCCCTATGGCCTGCCATGGTCACTTCTGGTCGCTCGCCAGCTTGCCTTTGCCCTTACCTCTGCCTCTGCCTGAAAAATAGAAATAAATGGAAAGAGTGAGAATAAAATACTCAGTAAGAGACCCATTACTAGTCCCGCTAGGTGCCTGTTAACTTCCTATTAGAGTCCTGAAAGTGGTACCCAAGAACTGACACGTTCCCGAACACGTGCAACATGTGATCCCGGAGGAACATAACTGGTCTTCGGTGATCCCGAAGGAACGCCTAGGACAATCTGGTCTATAGTATACCCGGAGGAAACACTAAGACAATCGGGCTGCGAGCGATTCCGTCGAACCACTCGAATCATATCTATGTCAATGCCAGACTGGCGGTCCCGTCGGACTGCGCAGTCCTAAAAAGGTAGTGATCCCGAAGGACACCCATGCAGGTACGACTCTAATAGGATAAGCTAACACACACCCTAATCATAACATGCACGTAACAAATCATCATCACATCATCAAGTCATATCATAACATCATGTCATGTCATATCATCATTAACTACCATGCCATTATGCAATCTAGTTATCAATGTGCAGAACAAAAAAATATATGCGACCTCTTGATTCCATTCGTAGGTCTAGTAGTAAAATCTCTTACCTGGAGATTTGCTCAAACGAGTGCTAACAGCAAAATCACGCTTTCCAAGCAGCAAAGTCCTAAATGGTTAGAAAATACCAATTTTCATAACTTAATCATCAAACGACCAAGGACCCAAGAATTCAGTTGAAATAACTTACTCTAGGTCGAGGTTGCCACAAATAAGCCATTAACTGGAGAAATCCCACGCTCCAAAAGTCAATTAGTCCAAGATGTCCCTTAAGAGAAATAATTTAATTTAACCCCGAAATTAAATTATTTAAGATCGAAAAAATTTTAAATCTTAGTTGGGTATTCCAAAACCCAATCAAACTTACTAAAACAGGTGAAAAGGATCGATAACAGGCTGGCGACTCAAAGATAGGTGAAACGGCTAGGCAGCTCAGCTAGAAAGCAGAAGGCGGCTCGAACAGGCGGCTCGCATGTGCAGGATGGCTCAGGCAGGCAGCTCACGTGTGCAGGGTGGCTTGACTACGGTGCAGGCGCGGGCGTGCGGGTCGGGTCGGCTTCACGCGGCTATGAAGGCACGGACGTGTGGGTTGCTGGCGACGGACGCGGCTCGGGTTTTCGAGTTCGGGTATGAGCGACGGTTGAAGCGGCTGGGGCTTGACGACGACCTGCACGATCGACGACTTGTCTTGCAGCGGTGAGCGACAGGCTGTGACGGAAAGCAGCCGATCGACGACGGTTTCTAGATGAAGGAGGTCGGATGAAGATGGCTCGAGTTGCGGACGCGGCTTGCGATCCACTTCCGACCGGCGATCGAACGAGCACGGCGGTTGTAAGGAGGCTAGGGTTTGGGTTCAAAAAAATTAGGGTTTTTCTTTTCTTTCTCAATGAAGAAGATGATGGTTTAATGGTGCACGGGTCCCAATGACCTTTTTTTAAACACAAATAAATAACCAATATTATTTTTCTCTTTCCTTTTCCTTATTTTAAACCAACAAAAACCAATCTTCTCTCTTTTCAATTAAAACCCACCAAATCTCCTTTTAAATTCAAAATCAACCAATCTTTTTCCCAAATAAAATATCACCATTATCTTTAACCAAATAATTCAATTTTCTCTCTCCTAAACCCAATTATCTTTATCTTCAACAAATATCTCTACCAATTTTATTATCCAAATAAAATAATTATATATCCTCAAAACTTAATTAATTACACAACCAAAATATAATTAATCAAGTTTCCACAAATACATCCAATTAACACAACTCCCAAGCACCACCACCATTAGATATTTTCTTAATGTCTAATAAAAATAAAAAATTCATCGGTCAATTAATTCAAAACATCCAAAATTTCAATAATTACACTTAAGATAATTGAAACTAAATCATCCCAATTTTTTGGGGTGTTACATTTCTATCAACGAAACGTCAATAACGTAGGCAAAGAAAAAGAAGACGGTGTTTCCGTAGGAATGGAATTTCTAAAGCGAAAGCGTATGAACGCCGTGCAAGTGAAATTAAATTTATGAAACCAATAAATTCAAAGGAAAATAATAAACATGCTTCTCATGGAGGAAAAAAGTGAAAATAAACTAACCTTTGTAGAACCAATTCTTCTTCCAAGCTTCGAGACACCACAAAATCTTCCTCGTTATTCTCCAAGTAAAGAATCACAGAGAGTTGTGAACTTCTGTAATTTTGGTGAGGGAAGAAGCTTTTGGGAGAATTTTGTTTCTTTGGGATAAAGAGAGATCGTAAGATTGTGCTGTTCTAAAAAAAACTTTCCCCTTTTTTTCTTTTAAAACAAATCTCAACAATGGAGGGGGAAGTTATCAAAATAACTTCCCCTTCTTTCCCACGTAGGGAGTTATTCTATTCTATTTAAATATATATATATATATATATATATATCTGTGTGTGTGTGTGTGTGTGTGTGTGTGTGTGTGTGTGTGTGTGTGTGTGTGTGTGTGTGTGTGTGTGTGTGTATGTATTAATTAAATTAAATAAAATCAATATAAATTTCATTAATATATATTATATCTCATATAATATAAACTTTATATTATATCATATATAATATAACCAATGGTTTAGATCTCTCATATAATCTATAGTTCTAATATGAATCGAATTCAATTTTAACCTATAGTTTATTTATGAATCTTATTCATATTATTATTATTATTTGAATCATATTCAAATATTAACTTCTCTCACAAAAAACTTTACATTATAATGTATCAAATACATTATATTAATTGTATCATATACAATTTATTCCCTTTAATCAATTTGAACAATTCAAATTAAACCAAAATAAATTTGATTCTCATTTATCCTTATTGAGCTAACAAGGGGACCTTATGGACCTACAGATTGAAGCTCCAATGAAATGAGATTAATTAATTAAACTCTTTAATTAAATTTAATCTCTATTCATTAACTATTAGTCATTCCACTAAAGACTAATGTTGCACTCTTCTAACTGTAGATATATTTTTGTGTCTATTAGATATAACCAATCAACACCCTTCACAAATTGCTCTTAAGTACAGCTAGGCCAAAAATTACCGTTTTGCCCCTGTAGTTACATCTAACTCCTTAAGTACCATTGATTCCTCTAATGAACAATAATTATAGTCCTACTATAACTGAACTCCTCTCAGGCCAAGAGAGGGTGTGGCGCCACATTGTTCAAGTCTTAAAATCAACCCTTAAGAGAGCAATTTCTCTACTTACTCTATCTATAGAGAAGGAGTGAATTCCTTCTTGTGTAGCTGTGTTCCCAACTCCCCAATCAGACGAATCCCCAAAATGGTAGACATATTGAGTCAGCTACATAGGCCACTCTCACCCATATAAATCAAAGGATCGCCTTCATAGGCAGGAGTTCACAACTCACTCAGGATTCAGGTCAAGTCACCTATAGTTATCCTGGTGAAATGTAGTCTCAACTAGTAACGGTGTTAATAAGAGAGACTATTCATTTCATGATCCAGTCTTATACAAACTCTTTGTATAGAATACCCCGCTCTAATGTCTCAACATGAGTGATTAGGATCAAATCATTTGTAGCACTTTAGAACAATTGTAACAACAACAAAGCAGGCCGTATTCGTAGTGTCACTAGGATAAGGTATCTAGCCTTATCCATTTACTACAGACCATTTAGGTTATCACTTAAACATGATCCACTTGTATGTCTCCACATACATGTTTAGGTTATAGAAGATAACCTTGGATGTTGGTTTATAGGTTTTGTGAGTTAATGCAACTAAATGTCAAATAAAATAATTTCGGCGACACAACGTGCCCATGCGTCCTCTCATATGTGGAGACAATTACAAACATGCGTTTTTATTAGATAAATATGCGTTTTTACAAATATGCATTTTTACAAATATGCGTCATCTCATATTAGATAAATAAAAAGTTTGTATAATATATACAATTTCAAACTACAAGACCACGAGATTTAGGGCATCAACCTCAACAGTTTCGGCGACACAACGTGCCCATGCAAAAAAACGTCGATTCTACCCACGTTTTTCGTAAAAACTGCCCACGTTTTTCTGTATCGACAAAGACGAAAATTCTTGTAGGGCTAATAGCCGACTATCTCCCTCCATTTGTCAGTTGTGTTTACAAATTAAAGAAGACCCACTCCACCTATTCTTTTTCTAAAAATAACTGGGTAAGTGTTTAGTAAAAAATGTTTTAAGGGTTTAATATTTTTTTGGTTTTTCGAGTAGATTTTTGAGAGGTTCCAACTTAAATAAATAAGCTACACTCTTTTGGGAAAATGCAATGAAAGCTATATTGGCAGAAATTTGGTTTGAAAAGAACCAAAGAATTTTACAAAATTAACTGGTTGTTTTGATCGATTAGATATAGCACACAGAAATGCCTCCTTCTGGTGCACAGTCTCAAATTTCTTCATAGGCTTTAGAATTGAAGATCTCAACCTAAATTGGAGAGCTTTTATATTTCTATCCTAATTTTGTTGCTCTTATTTAATTATGCTATTACTTTCTATTCTTCTGGTTACCTCTCTTTGTACTAAACACTTTATTAGTCATGAACTACTAAAGATTTATTATCATGGCCTAGTATTGAGCTTATTTTCTTCTTTTAGCTTTTGTTCCTTCAGATATGATGAGATCGCCATAGGGGTATCAATTCAGTTTAAACGTTTAGGTACAACTATTGATCCCTAATTTTTGTTAGCTCTTGTATAATTTTCTTGTATTTTGAGTTGTCTTTTTTGTCCATAGGTAATGAATCTGTATCTGTGGCAAAAAAAAAAAAAAAAAAAAAAAGGCTAAAAAAGCTATAAAGAGAACAAACTTATACTGATGAGTGAAAAAGTAAATAGATCTAAGTAGCATTTACATAAATGTTCGAGAGTTTCCACCATCTACAATAGAAACTTGTAAAGCATCATTTTTCATTAGATTTTGAAACCCACAATCACATTAAAAGATTGTAAAGCTTCACGAGTGTTGCGGAAAGGAGAGAACACCGAGGAGAATCACTGCATCGAGAGAGCGGCATCAGTCAGGAAGGAGGGAGTTTTGCGCTTACTGTCGAAAGCTATTGTAATAGAAGTTGAGCGACTGAACGTGATGGGGAGAAAGATGGGTCTCTTTAGTTTTGGGAGTTTAAGTCAAGATTTTCACCATCCATTCAACTGCCAAACAAAATAGATTTGTCCTTCACCTCAACAACCTCAGTAATAATAGTCTAATTCAGACACATCAAATTCAAGATCTTTGTGAACTTCTTCACAACTTATGGTTGGTTAGTGCAAAGCAAGTTGTGGTAGCTTACACGATAGGTGCAGGTTGAGGTATAAAGGAGCAAATTTAGCTTACACGATAGGTGTAGGTTGAGGTATAAAGGAGCAAACTTCAATGTGAATGAGGTAATATAAAAATACCCATCATCACAAAACAGAACATACGACAAATTTGACCATCCAATATTTCAACACAATGTACTACTATTTACCTCCACACTACAACACAACACATTACTTTACAACTGGTAAATTTCTAGGAAGGAAGTTGCATAGGTTTCGATTATGAGAGCTTAAGAGAGACAAAGCTAGAAGTTGATTTTTTTTAGTAGGACAAGAGGGAGAAGTTGATTAAATCA
This sequence comes from Cucumis melo, assembly GCF_025177605.1. Classification (NCBI taxonomy): domain Eukaryota; kingdom Viridiplantae; phylum Streptophyta; class Magnoliopsida; order Cucurbitales; family Cucurbitaceae; genus Cucumis; species Cucumis melo. The sequence goes on from NC_066863.1 coordinate 9,773,148, forward strand.
AAGTATAGATCATGAATGATATAAATAAAATTTATAAAGTTATGCACGTCATTGAAACATAAAATCAAACAAGTTGGGATTTAACAGAAGAATGGAATATATTGGATTCAAACAACGAAAACAGAGGGATAGAAAAGTAGCGACTGTTGAAATCTAAGCCTAATCAACAACTAAACAAAAACTCAAACGAAAAAAAAATTGAGAACACATTGCCGAAAAAATTTAAGGAGCGGTGGTTGTAGGAACAGTTCTGCTGGGAGGTATGACTAGGCGGGATGAACTTTGGAGGTCGGAGGGCAAAGGAGCGAGGGATGTAGGAGCATGGGAGGGCGAAGGAGAGGTGGTGGAGGAGGTTGCAAGGTGAGGAATGGTTGAGGCGAGAGAGTGAGATTAGGTTCAACTTTATCGGGCCTATTTTGGTGATTTCAAAAAGGAATTTTTATTTAAATATAGTAAATAAGAAAAATATTTATATATATATATATGGTTGTTTTGAAAATATTTATTATAATATTGTAGTTTACCACACCTCTATTTTAAAAAAAGACTAGACCTCGGGAAAGACACCGTATAAAATATCAAATATGCCCCGTCAACAATATGCTTAATATATTTGGGTACACGATCGTTTAGATCTATAATCATTTAGATTTTTCTACACTGATCATTTAGATTTGGCTATAGATTTGGGGTTTCAAATCTAAACCATTTTTTTTTTCAAATTTTGGTATAGAATCGTTCACATTTGGCTACACGATTGTTTAAATTTGGGTTCTAAATCTAAATTTTTTTTTTCAAAATTTGGTATACGATCATTTACATTTGCTACACGATCGTTTAGTGGGTACACGATAATTTAGATTTGCTTACACTAGATTTGCCTACACCCAAATCTAAACGATTTTTTTTTTTCAAAATTTGGTATAAATGATTTTTTTCAATATTCTTTATACACAATCTTTTAATTTTGGTTATTCTAATGTCTAACTAATTTTTTCAAGATTCTTTATTCACCATTTGTGTAAAAAAAGAGAAAACAAGAAAAACGATTTGGGTTCCAAATCTAAAATTTATTTTTTTTCAAAATTTGGTATATGATCGTTTAGATTTGGTTATCAAATTTTTTCCCAAATCTAAACGATTTTTTTTTTTCAGAATTTGGTATAAACGATTTTTTCCATAATTTAAAAAAAAAACAAAGGTCTAGTCTTGAAGACCAGACCTACGTTGAAAAAAAAGAATCTGAATTTCACGCTTGCTTCTGCCTGGGGCCTCTGCCTTCTTCTGCTTGCGTGAATGGTTTTTCATGACCATTCCATCAAAAATACTACCCGTGATCATTTTTCTTCTTTAAATCTCCTTCCAATTTTCTTCTTCACCACATATTTTCATCTCTTTCCAATCTTCTTCTTTCTCACATATTTTCTTTTCTTTGTTCCGGTGAATTAACCACTACTTTCTTCTTCTTTTTCTTTCTAACGAAGAACCAGATCTCCCTCATCGGTGACAATATGTTTTTCTTTAATTTTATTATCGTTATTATTTAAATTATTGTTAGATTTTGTTAAAGGGAATGGTTATAGATTTATGTTTAATTAATTTTTGTTAGTTTTGTTGTTAAATAATTAAAGATAATTTTGTTAAATTTTATTAGTTTTATTAAACATAATTTTGTTAGATTTTGTTGTTAAATAATTAAAGATAATTTTGTTATTATTATTTTAATTGTTGTTAGATTTTGTTAAATTAAAAAAGTTTAGATTTATATTTAATTAATTAAGCTTTGTTAAAATTTATGAGTTATGTTAAACATTAAATTTGGTTAGTTTTGTGGTTAAATAATTAAAGATAATTTTTTTATGATTGTTTTAATTTTTGTTAGATTTTGTTAAATTTAAGGGATTTAGAGAATTAAGAAATTGTGTACTTAATTTTTTTTTTTGTGTACCAACTAGTTCGTTAAACTTATTTTATATAATCCATTATGTAGCATTTTTTTGTTGAACCTACTTGTTTACTTTCTAATTAATATTTTCTGTGTAGATTATGACTTTAAATCCAGGACCGATTGATTCTAATGTTCTATATGATCAATATTTTCATCGATCTTCAATTGTGTGGGACGATAGAACGGTAGGTGAGTTGGGTTGTATACGTAGAGAGGCAGTAGTCCAACGCAATATCCCACTTCACCGTAACATATTGCCTTTGCTCCAAGTATCTGGATTTTATGGGTTGGCTAGATTGGGTTTCATCCAGTTAGATTGACACCTTATTACTGCACTCGTTGAGAGATGGAGACTGTAGACACATACATTTCATATGCCCACTGGAGAGTGCACTATCACCTGTTATCAGTCAAGTGCATGAAGACTGGATAAATTTATGTCAGATGTTACTTGGTGTGGTCCCACCTGCTAATAAAATAAAGGGATCAAGATTAAACCTCACGTGGTTGGCGTTACAATTTCCAGGACTTGATGATGAAGCAGAAGAGGAAATCGTGATCAGATATGCAAGAGTATACATTTTACAATTAATGGGTGGAAGTCTATTTTTTGATAAATTAGGTAGTTTTGTGCATCTGATGCTCCTGCCACTATTGGGTGATTTACATGAGGTGGGTCGATACTCGTGGGGTGGAGCGTGCTTGGCATGGTTGTATAGACAATTAGGCAAAGCATCGAAGCAAAATGTTTGTGATATTGCTGGTCCGTTGATACTTCTTTAAATATGGGCTTGGGAACGATTTCCAACAATAGCTCCACAACTTACACATGCAAATGATCATCTACTACCTGGACGAGCACGTGGTTCACGATATGCTATTTTATTTTAATTTATATCAAACAATAGTTTAATACCAAATGAGTGATATAATTAAATCAAAGGGAAACTTACACAAATGTAACAAAACACCAAATCTAAACGATCGTATACCAAATGTAAACGATCATGTAGCCAAATCTAAATGATCGTATACCAAATTTTGAAAAAAATCGTTTAGATTTGGAACCTCAAATCTAAACGATCGTGTAGCCAAATCTAAACGATTTTCTAGCCAAATCTAAACGATCGTATACCAAATTTTGAAGAAAAATGGTTTAGATTTGGGGTAGCCAAATTTAAACGATCGTGTAGCCAAATCTAAACGATCGTGTAACCCAATTAATTAAACAATCGGAATTGTTCTATACAGTGTAAATACTTTGTCACTTTTTTACATATTTTTGAAAAGACCCTTAAATTAAAATCTAAAATTTAATTTATTAATGTTGGAGAGACCAATTTTGTGTAACTAGATCCGCTAATCATGTAGTTAGTCAGTATAGGTACATGTTCGACCTTCTTCAGCGTGATCAGGTATGTCGATACTGAAATTTTAATTTCTTTATTCATTAGTAAGCATATATTTATTTATTTTTAATGTAATGTGTGATGTTTCAGATTATTTGGGAGTCTTACAAAGATGTGATTGATAATTTGCCAAATTTTTGTAAGAACGGTCAAGATATATGGCGGACCATCAGTCCTCTCATATGTTTCCATATTGGTGAGTGACATCATCCCGATAGGGTGCTCAGACAGTTCGGCCTTAAGCAAAATATCCCATCAGTATGCAATACTGAGCCACTTCTACATAACATTGACTTGAGAGTTACAGATTAGTCCAACAGGGTTGTACATTTAGTAGTGCGATGGCGATCTCGTAGAAGGTTTATGGCAATAGGAGTTTTGATTCAACAATTTGATATGGATGTGACTCAAGAATACATCAATTGGTATAATAATATTACAAGGCTCTACATCACTTGACTAGGAGCAGTCGTGGGTCATCTGGTACATATTTAAATATTGTATAATTACTTAAATTATTTATTCAATTAAATATTTCTAATTTTTTTTACAATTTGCAGAGATCGAATAACGCAAGACTTCGTGATGTAGCAGATGATCCACAACAAGTTCTTGATATATGTAATAATAATGAGAGGTACATGGAAGAGATACATAATATGTACGATCTACCTATTGTACCTCTACCAGTTCATAGGGGACGTATTCGAGTGGAAGAAGCTGAACTCGATGAAGTTTACCATAATGTGGAAGAAGTGCCTCCTACGACAAAAACACAGAGCCAAACTGGTTATGGTAGTCTGATGACGATGATGCCAACATTTGGAGCAAGATATTGTGATTCTGAGGTTGGTAGAGGATATTATGATACAGGGGTCGATCCATCGTCTTCATACATGGATGTCGGTCCATCAACTTCTTACATGCATGGATACGGACGTGGCTATGGGGAACATAACGAATATCTATATCATGAAGCACCTGCAGATGTATCAGATCAACAAGAGTACCAACAAGAACCAAAGAACCAAGAGGACCGAGAACAACATAGAGTTCAGAGTCGACGTCGACAACCAGCTCGAAATCGACGACGTTCGGGTTGTGAAACACATTGATTTTCTTTTATCAATCATATAAATGTAATTTGGTTATTAAAATTATTTTAATTTACATTTAATTTTTTAATTACGCGTCGTTATTAAAAACGGTTCATCTAATTATTTAATTATTTAGAAATATCCATATAAATTTTAATATTGAAGAGCAATAACAAAATTTAAATTTGTTTGACAAAACTATTAAAATGAATACAAAGGGAGACAAGAAATTTAAATTAAAAAAAGTACTAGCAATGTCTTGGGTTCAACCCAAGACATTGAAGAGAGAAACTAAAACTACCACATTCTTCTAAATATTTTTAAAACTACAATATATCAATAATTATTTTCCAAAACTACAATATTTATTCAAATTTCCCTTTCAAAACTATATATAAAATAGAGTAATAGTAACATGAAGAATTTGAATTTGTCAAAACCAGGTTTTGTGTTGTATATTTAGGAAGGTCAAAGTTTAAGTTAGGGCTAGGGATGTAAGAATAACTCAAAACCCGACAATTTGGACTGCCCAACCCATATTATATGAGTTGGGTTAGTTTAAAATGTCGGTTGGATTGATTTTTTTTTTTTTTTTTGGTTGGGTTGGGTCTCGGATTGGAAAGTTGAATAATTTGGGTCAACCGAACCCAACCCGAATTAATATAATAAATAAATAAATATATATATATATGTATATATATATATATATATATATATATATATATATATATATATATAAAAGTTAAACAATCTTATGAGTTTCAAGAGTTTTTTTTTACCTCGATGTGAAATATATTTGATTTATGCTTGATGATTTCTATTTACAAACATTAAAATTAAAATAATAATAATAATAATACAATTCGACAACCCAACCCAATCCAAATCTGGGTTGGGTTGAAAACTTAATTCGAGTTATTCGGCCAACCCAAGCAACCCAAAAATATGAGTTGGATTGAAAATGTCTCCCAAACCCGACATGTTTATACCCCTAGTTAAGGCAAGCAAAGGAGGTGAAAATTGCGTAGACAACACTATTATAGTGTTGTGGGACTACAAATTACAACTATAAGTTTTGGTTTAAATCTAGGACTAACAAGAAAAATAACAAATTTTAAAGTTCATCTGAGAAAGTAACAAAAAAAAGTTTCAAAATAGTAAAAATAGAAATTTGAATTTTATAAATAGAAAACATTAATTTGCAAAAGACGAAAATGTCTTATAATCTCCGGCGAAAAATGACCTTTAATCGTAAATCTAATTAATCCATAAATAAAGGAAAATAATTAAAAAAATAAAAATAAATTGTTCCAATTTAGTTCATTATTAACTAGTTTTGATTTAACTTTTTTCTTATTCCCAAGAATTAAAGGAAGCTATAGAAAATTAACTATCAAAATATATAAAAATTTAATTATCGTCTTCTCCAATCTACTAAATCAAATATAGATACACACAAATATAACTAACCAAATATATATAGATTTAGCTACTTTTTTAACTAATCTACCAAATCAAATACCGTACAAAAATACATCGTAACTAAACAAATATATATAATTTTATTTACCTTATGCTACAAATCTACCCAAATTTAATACAACTATACAAAAATACACTATAAATAAAACAATTTGATATAACCGCACAAAAATACATTGTAACTAAAACAATTTTAGTTAAGTGTTAAAAATTTTTGATTTGTTTCTTCCATAATCTTCTAATCACTTTATAAGAAATTAGTGATGCAAATAGTTTATTATGAATATCTTAAGTAAGTTGTCGTTTAGAGTTGTTAGTGTTATTTTAACGGCTGTTATTTTAGATAATTAGGTTGACTTTGATTATTTTTTTGTTTTAGTATAAATACCTATAGTTTGTCATTTTTGGAGAATTTAATAAAAAAAATTTGAACTGTTTTAAACCCCAGAAATAAATCGACACCGACAACCACCAAGAGCTTTGGCACATTGCCAGCCGAAATTCCGGCCAGTCAGGCCACGAAGACCACCAAAACTCCTTAGAAACTTCGACGGAGGCCAAGTTTATCTCAGAAACTGTCGATTGCAAAAACCCATTATGGTTCTTCAAGATTCGAAAGCCTCTGATCTTCAGAGGACTTTTGGCCACATCAAAAGGAAAGACAAGGGGGCCGACGACAGAGAGAAATCAGTAATTACATACCAGCTTTCAGAAGGGGCCAAAATGGAGGGAAGAATGCTTTTAAAGACAGATTAGAGTCTACCCGATACAAAGAAGCACAAAGAAAATAAAGCTTTTAGCAAGATTTCAAGATGAAGGTTGATTTACTGAATTTCAGTGGCAAATTGGATGCAGAAGCATTTCTTGTCTGGGTTAAAAACATGGAGAGCTTCTTTGAATATATGGAGGCAACTGAAGACAAGAAAGTCAAGATGGTCGCGTTGAAACTCAAATCGGTGCATTAGCTTAGTGGGATCAAATCTAAGTCAATTGATGTTTAATAGGCAAGACATCTATAAGGAGCTGGACAAAATGCTAAAGATGATGAAAGAACGCTTCCTACCTGAAGATTTTAAACAAAATCTCTATCAACTATACTAGTACCAACGATGTCGCTAAGGCGTAATAGGAAAGTGGCAGAATATGCTGAAGAATTCCATCGTCGAAGTGCAAGAACCCGGACGAACAAGAGTGAGAACTATCAAATAGCTAGATTTTTTTATGGTCTTAAGGAAGACATACATGAACAACTTGACTTGTAGCCCATGGCCACATTACCAGCCGCTATTTTGATGGGTTTTAAGGTTGAAATGAAGCTGGAGAAAAGGCAGAAAAATGGTAGCACATCAAGGAAGAGAAAATACTTACAAGCTCACATGGATGGGTCAAAAAGTGAAACTCTTACCTTCTACGAGTCCAACAGAAAGATTAGTTTCCAAGAACAAGAAGGAAGTCAAGAAGCAACCTTTTACATACAAGAAAAGTGGAAGAATCATTGATAAGGAGGATGAATAGGTGTGGGCCTTGATAGTTACGATTAAGTCTCAAGTCTCTCTTTGCAAGAAGACAATGAAGACATTAAAAGATTGCTAGAAGAATTCCACCAAGTATTGGAAAGCCCTAATAACTTGCCACCGCTTTAGGATATCCAACACAATAATGATCTCATTTCGAGTTCCACTCTCCCAAGTCTACCTCACTATGGGATGAGCCCAAATGAGTATGAGATTATTCAAGAATAAATTAATGAACTCATAAGACCATGTTTAAGTCCTTGTGTTCTTCTAGACCCTAAAAAAGATGGTTCGTGTTGAATGTGTGTGGACAGTCATGGCATGAACAATTAAATACCATTTTCCCATTCTAAGAATGTCTGATCTCTTTGATCAACTAAGAGGAGCAAGATTTATTCTCCAAGATCGACTTAAAGAGTGGATACCATCAAATTCAAATCCAGCCAAGAGATGAGTGGAACACGACGTTCAAGACCAATAGCAATCTCTTTGAATGGTTGGTAATGCCATTCGAACTATCTAACGCACCCAACACGTTCATGAGGTTAATGACTTAGGTTCTACGCCCTTATCTTAATAAATTCCTAGTAGTTCATTTTGATTACATCTTAGTTTATAGCAACACTTATGATGAACATTTATCTCACTTGCATAAACTTTTTAAAACACTCCAAGAAAATAAGCTTAGTATTAAATTCAAGAAGTGTTCTTTTGTTGTTAAAGAAATATACTTCCTAGGTGTTCTCATTGATGAGTTTGGAATTTCTGTAGACGCTAATAAAATTAAGGCAATAAAAGATTTTCCTCAACCAAGAACGGTAAAAGATTTGCAAAGTTTCCTTGGGCATGCTTCTTTTTATAGAAAATTTAAAAGAAATTTTAGCACCATAGCATCTCCATTAACAGAATATTTAAAGAAAGGAAAATTTGCTTGGACTAACTCTCAAACTCAAAGTTTTATGTTCTTGAAAGATAGGTTATCCAACACAACCGTTCTTGTCCTACCGAATTTTACTCAACCATTTAAAGTAGCAGTTGATGCGTGTGGGTATGGAATAGGATCGGTCTTGTCTAAACACACTCATCCAATTGAATACTTTAGTGAAAAGTTATGTGAGGCAAACAAAAAAAGGAGCACCTACGAGCAAGAACTGTACTTTTTGGTAAGAGCCTTAAAGGTTTGGAAACACTATCTTTTAGGCCAAGAGTTTATTCTATTCTCCGATCATATGTCACTCAAATATTTGCAAAAACAAAAAAAAAACATTAGTAGAATGCATGCTAGGCGACTTTCTTTTATTCAATGTTTTAACTTTGTGATAAAACATAAGGCCTAGCAGATGCCCTTAGTAGGAAAGCCAACCTATTTACTATTCTAAAAACTCAAGTAGTTGTATTCGATTCCTTGTCTACTCTTTATAAAGACGACCCTGATTTTGGCCAAATTTAGTCTTTTTGTGTTGATCATGTCACTTGTAATGGCTTTCATTTAAATAATGATTTTCTATTCAAGCATAATCTTCTTTGCATTCCTAGAACATCTCTTTGTGGAACCTTGATTAAAGAACTCCATAGAAATGGTCTTAGATGCATTTCGACATTGACAAAACGCACCAACTATTGAGTGATAGATTTTATTGGCCTTAACTTCCTCAAGACGTTAGAAAGACTGTCAAGCACTGTTTTACATGCCAAACTACCAAGGGACACCAGAAGAATACAGGGCTTTACACACCTTTACCTATTCCCAAAGGCATTTGGGAAGACTTATCCATGGATTTTATCCCTAGGCCTCTCAAAAACTCAAGGGGGTATGATTCTGTTCTTGTTGTAGTCGACCGTTTAAGCAAAATGTCTCACTTTTTACCTTGTAGGAAAACCTTGGATGTCGTTTCCATAGCTAATCTATTTTTTAAAGAAGTTCTATGTATGTTTGGCATGGAATACCCAAATCCATAGTTTTCGACTGTGATGTCAAGTTCCTAAGCCATTTTTGGAAGATACTTTGGAAAAAATTCAACAAAACACTCAAGTTTAGCACCACTAGTCACCCACAAATCGATGGACAAACCGAGGTTACTAATAGAACGTTTGCCAACCTAATAATATGTATTGGGGGAGACAAACCTAAACAATGGGACCTTATCCTAGCCCAAGCCGAATTTGCTTATAATCACATGAAGAACCAAACAACAGGGAAGTCACCATTTGAAATTGTCTATACTAAACTACCAATACTAATTGTTGATCTTACTAATATCCCTTCTGATGTTGATCTTAGCTCCGAAGCAAAAAATATGGCAGAAAGAATAGCAAAGCTCCATAAAGACGTAACCACTCAAATTGTAAAGATGAACGAAGAATACAATAGTCAAGTCGATAAGCATAGAAGATTTAAAGAATTCAAGGAAGGAGACCTAGTCATGATACACCTTTGAAAGGCAAGACTACCGATTGGAAAATACAGTAAAATACAACCAAAGAAGATAGGACCATGTCCAATAATTAAGAAATTTGGAGATAATACGTACAAGATCGATCTTCCGATCACATACATGTCAACTCTATCTTCAACATAGCTGATGTCTTCAAGTATTTCCCACTCGACCAGCTACATCTTTCCACCGAGTTTTTTCTTATGGGGGGAGGGGGGATTTGATGTAAATAGTTTGTTATGAATATCTTAAGTAAGTTGTCATTTAGAGTTTTTGTTGTTATCTTAGATAATTAGGTTGACGTTGACTATTTTTTGGTTTTAGTATAAATACCCATAGATGATAATTGTTTGTTAGAGGGAATGTCTTCAAAATATATTCTTCAGTAGCAATTTTGACTCTCTTAGAATTTCTGGATGGATATGATAACACTTCAACAAAATGGACTTTTAATAGCTTTGGAGGATATCCCATTTAAAATGGGGTATTGAAAAGAAAAAAAGGGGGGGAAATCCCGCCCAATTTCCTTTTGGCTCTTTTTTCTTTTTTTGTTTTTGCCGAATGAAACCCTCGGGCAAACAGAAATACCTTCTCAACTGCACAAACGAAACCCATCATCCCTCTCACTGTCGAAACCCTTGCTGAATGAAACCTTCTCGACTACGCCGTGCGACCATCATAACGTTCATGATCGTCATTGTCCCTCTTTCTCTCGACTGCATCGCGCGACTACCGTAATCTTCATGATCGACATCGTCCTGGCTTCTCTCGATTGTACCGCGCGACTGTCGTAACCTTCACAATCGACATCATCTCTCCTTCTCTCGACTGCGTCGCGCGACTTCCGTAACCTTCACGATCAACATCATCGTTCAAAAAACGACAATGATGTCTCTCTGTTCATCTTTCTGCATCTTACTATTTGTCTCTCTACAGCTACTAACTCTCGTCATCACTTCCGGTAAGTAACTTTCTCTATTTCTCGGCTTTGTTTACATTTTGTTGGTTACTTATAGATGCTTGCGGAGTATATTGATCCTTGTTCAATGGAAAATGATGGTGTTGCGTTTTTTAAATTGAGTCATTTGAGATTGAATGGAAAGTTTAAGAACCCAAATCATATATTGACCTCTTTGCAAAATAGTTGTTCTCTTGAGACTTAGCATGATGATAACCGGTGGTAGAGGTTTTTGAAATTCTCTAACACTTAGATTTCATTTGAAATTGTCTCTTTTTAACCATTGATGCTAAGTATGTGTATTAGTCTCATTGAATTTTAGTTTTAGACTTACAACTTGGTTATTGTGTTTGTTACTAAGGATTGTGTTCTTGATATAATATAATATTTTTAAGTCCATTTTTGTCATAGCATGGAGCTCTTTCCATTTGTTTCTTAAGACTGTTTTTATTGAAGAGACTAAAAGTTTGATAAAGTGAAAAAAAAAGAATGTAGAGAGAGAAAGAGATTAGAGAAAAGGGAAAAAGTGTTTGATTTTCCATGTCGCAATTAAAAGGGTTGAATTATTTTTGGAATGGGTTTCATAAAATGTATTTTAGGATGATGAATTGATCTTTCCACAATCCTGGTATAGTGATATGTGGGACTTTAATTCTTTTTTATTTTTGATTTGCAAATTAGTATCAAATCTAGATTGTTTTCTTTGAATTTTTAGCTTCTTTTTGCTAACTATTATAATTGAAAATGGAGATGATTGAAAACAAGAAAAATTAAACCGAAATCAATATCAAACTATGTCTCAATATTTTTGTAGTTTGTTGATCTTGTAATCCAGAGTGTGTTTTACTACTAAAAAACCAAGATATACATGCTACCAGGATTATATGAATAAGATGAACTTGAATATTTTCCCTTATGTGCATAGTTACTCTCCTGTCATTCGAAGTTGTAGCTTATTATCATCATCATCATCATTATTATTATTATTATCATTATCTTGAGTATAATAATTGTCAGGATGGAGATCGACCCTTCCACCTCTAGGATGAAAGGTAATGTCAATTACCATTGAGTTAAAGCACAATTTGGTGAAGCTACAGTATTTAATTATTTGTTCTGAATTTAATATTTATGATATTTGTATTTGTTCATAACTCAGTCTTTTACTTTTCTTTTACTCCTTTAGAAGTTGTAGCCTGGGTTTATTAAGTCTAGGGTTTTAAGCGGGTGCTTAGATTATGGAAAAAATATTTGTTAAGCCTTTGTTTAGATTGCATGTGAAGAATATGCTTTTCAAGCCTGTATTTGGTTTCTATATTTTTGAACCCTTAACTTAAATGGATGTATATGTCTGTATATGTATAATTGTCTCATGTAATTCATGAATTGAACTTTCAGTCATTTATCTTTGTTCTTGTTTGACCCATTTTAAAGTGTTTGTACAAAAGAATGAATTGTTATGGTTGAAACTCATTTGGCTAATCGATTGGTGGGCAAAAGTAAAGGTGTCACAGTTTCTTTAAAATATGTTTGGTTCTAAACATGCATCTCTTTGCTATTTGATACAAGTGTGATACTAGTTATCGTTTTTTCCCAAATAGTTACTTTTATGTGGTGAACTTCTAAGATGTGAACTTTTCTTTTTAAATAGAGACGACTCTTTTCATTGAAGAGGTAAAAAGTGACTAATGCTCAAAATAGAAGATACCAAATAAAATACCAAATGTAGAACCAACCGAATCAAGCTTAAAGATAAAGTGTTTAAATAAATTACAAATACAAACAAAAACATTAGGTTGAAAAACTAATTTCACTCCAATTTAAGCATAGATCTTGGGTGGAAAAACTGACAAAAGACTTGAGAGGAAGTGTTAATCCAAGCAAGAGATTTATCGTGAAAGATTCTTCAATTTCTTTTGAACCAAATTTCTTCAAACAATGATTTAACCACATTAGACTAAATCAACCGAGGAGAAGGCTTCAAAATTGGAACAACCAAAATCTGCACCACATTATTTCTAAAATCATCACCAAACACCCACTTGAATTTGAATAAAGAGAGTACCGCCAAAAATGATTTGTATAATAACCAAAGAAAAGGTGCTGCACACCTTCATTTTCAGCCAAAGAAAGAGGATACTTCTGAGATATGAACTTGAACAACTAATATTAACAGAGACAGAGATGAAAAGAGAATTTTCCTAATTGGGCCATTTTTAGTTTGTGGAGTTTGCTTAGATATTTTTTTTTCTTATTACAGATCAAGCAACTTTCCAATTAATGGTTATGATATTAGAAATTACTTGTCGAAAATTTATATGAGGTGCAAATAGAATCTCATACATACAAATTTACAAGTAAAGAACATGCAGTTGTTTTATGCAATCACCATAGAGACATTAACTAGCCTGTTGGATGGGTCCTAGCTCAGGTACTTTTAAATTTATGGTCATCAGTTTTTGAATATTTTTTTTCTTCACCCTTATGACTATGTTCTATGTTAAGATCAAGATCATATCGTAGATTAGGCCATTTGTTGGTCAATGTGGTTTTCTGATTATATTTTTTTAGAAAGAATCTAGGTCGAGGATGAAAACACTCTAGAGGTAAGCCCATACACTTGCAATAGTAGTTACTCTAGTGTTTTGTCTCCACCTTTCCTTTCTTTTCCAACATTCGAGGATTTTATTACAATCAAGTTTTCAATCGCTCATAGATTTTTTCATGCCATTTTGGTTGGCACTTTTTGTTGAGGGAACTCGTTTTACACAATAAAAGTTCCTAGCTTCTCAGGAATATGCTACATCTAGAGGATTGTCTGTCCCTAAAAACATTTTAATTTCATGAACAAATGTGAGTTGAATGTTCTTCTTCTATTACAGCCATGATAAACACACCAAGTCTATCATTTACCTTAATATCAACATGTTATTTTCAGGGTTCTGTTTCTGTAGTGAGTCATATTCACTCATTTGTTCTAGCTATTTATGATTGTATAGTGGTCACTTCTCCAAAAGACTGCCCTCCTACATTGTTAAGGATATTTAGAGGCCAATCTTTTGGGGTACGCCAACTAACCGTTGAAGAAGACAATTATTGACTGGTTGATAATCCATTAACATTGCTTACACACTTGCATTGTTTCTCTCATTATTTACTAGTTCAAGATAATACTTATCTTTGTTCATCATCACCTATAAATTCATCTGAATTTCATGACTGAATGTTTCTACTCCTTTGAGGTTTGTGTTATGTTAGTTTGTGCTTTAGCAAATAATATATGTGCGACTGGTCTCCATTCAAATAGAAGTCTGTCAATTCCTGAATCTTGGGCGTGGCTAAAGGAGGAGACTTCGTTAATTTGAGATGTGTAATTAAGCATTAAAGATTCTTAGCAAGTGAATAAAAGTCTGAGCTTAATAATGGTTGTGTCATCAATATTATCCTAACTTAAAATGAACTAGGTTAGTTATGTAACTTATTTTGGTGCTTAGAATAATAGCATATTAAGCCTTGATACTATCATTATAATCAATCTGTACTTTTGTATGAACAAACTGATAGGACGTTTTGTATCTTCCACAACACTTTTTGTATCTTCCACATTAAACTTAATTATTCATTTAGTTTTTGTTCATAATTTTTTTGTAAGTTGATGAAAGAACAATTGTACAAAGCCCAAGAGTGTCATTACCAAGAATTGTACAAAGCCCTATTACCTTGTTGTGACTAATGGATAGTATAGGTTGATTATCATATTGGATTGAATGATATATTAGTGGCTATCTTTTATGAAAATATTTAACCATAGAAATAACATTTTGTGCAGAGCAATATGTAAGGATCATTTTTTGTTACTTGACTTTTTATTTACGAGACATTAACAATAGCATTTGAAATATATTTCCTTCACATAAGTGGGATGATTTTATATGTTGATGTTGGGAATTGAATATTGATATTTAAGAAAGTTGATTATAGGTAAAATATGTGAAAATATTACATTATTAAAGCTTTTATCTAAAGGTATGACAAAACGTTTTTAAACTTGTTAAAAATGCTATTATAAACAATCGAAAACATTTTATATTTGCTATAAAAAGTTTTTCATAACTCTAACTAAACGCTATCATAAATAATATACATACAAGAAATGCTATTACAAGGTTATTTTTATAGTCTTTCTAAAATGCTATCAAAATGCACACTTTTTATAGCATTCATAAGACATTATAAAAAAGTTTCCATAGCTTTGGGGAAACACTATCATAAATGATATAAATAGAATATCGCTATTACAAAGTTGTTTACATAACCTTCCAAAAACGTTCTCAAAATGCATACTTTTTATAGCTTTGGATAAGATGCTATTAAAATTTTAAACTTTTAATAGTGGGCTGTTAGGACCATTTGTTAAACGTTATAAAATGTCTACGAGCTATCTTACACCTTTTTTCTTGTAGTGTAAGATGTGAAAAAAGAAAAAGAAAAAAACTTAATCTTAAATCTTAATTTCACCAATTTTGTATGTTACTAATTTACTATCGACATTGATTTGCTTTGAAGAGACGACTGAGAACACTGTGACATTTTTTTGGAAAGTTTTTACAATCAAAATCTGCAAACAAAAAAATATATAATAAAAGGCAATCCTATTGAGAGCATGTCCTGAGATTTCTTTAAAAAATTAAATCCAAACTAAAAACTATAATAAAATATTTTCTATAAAATATTTTTTTTTTTAAGATTTTCACGATCAAAATCTAAAACAACTAAGATTCTATTAACAATTTAAAAATCTGAACTTTTAAAAAATCAAGATTCTAACAACATTTAAAAATCTAATTATTTAAAAAAAATTAAAATAAAATTACTTTAATTTCCACCGTCAAAACCTACTAATACAAAATATTGCATTATTACACTTTTTGTTTGTTTGTTTTCAAGATAAGATAGTCGTAGCAAAACCAAATTTACAAGCTAAGATAGTCATAAGAAAACTAAATTTACAAGCTAAGATAGTCGTAACAAAACCAATTATCATAGGTTTTCAATGACTTGGATGTCTTGAGTGAATTGCTTAACTTTTGTAATTGGTGATATTTGACAAGTTGTATGGTGCACCCAAAAACCTCTATTAGAACAAGAAGTCTCAACCAAATAATTCTTGCTATCACCGTACTTTTCTCGTCTCACGAACATAAGATAACCTCCTCTTTTTCGTCCAAACCCTTTTTGGTCTCCATGAATCTTCTTCTTACCTTCTCCAACAAAATGAAAACAACATTTGTCTTGCAACCGTAAATCGCATAGTTCTTCTTAAAAGAATTGTGTGAGGAAATGAGCTTTTATTGAAATTTGTAGATGGAGATGTAGGGTTAAATATAGAATCTTTAAAGGGGTCTTTTCAAAAATATAAATAAACGGCAAAATATTTACATCTTATAGAACAATTCTAAAAATGGAAAAAGTCATACACGATCTAGATATGGCTACAATTTATACTAGATATGGCTACAACGCGATTATTTATATATGACTACAATTTATACGCGACCGTTTAGATATGGGTACAATTTATCTTTTCAATTTCATAGTTTAATTTTGTTACACGATCGTTTATGGTTACTCCAATCAAATGATTTTTTTTCAAGATTTTTTATACACTATCTTTTATTTTTTTTACAATTGTTTATGTTTTTTAAATGATTGTTTAGATTTGGTTATGCAAATGTAAACGACATAAAGAAAGGAAAAGAAGAAAGACGATGGAAAGAAATCGTAAAAAGAAGAGGAAAAGTAGAAAAGAAATAGAAGCGAAAAAGAATAATAAAAGAAGAAAAACGATGTAAAGATTAAACGACGTAAATAAAGAATTGAAAAATAAGAAAGACGAAGGAAATAAATCACAGAAAAAAAGAAAGAAGAAAGACAAAATGAAAAAAAGACGAAATCGCAAGAAAAAATGGGAAAGACGAAATATTAGGAGGAAGACGAATCGCGAAAAAGAAAAAAAAAAGATGGAAGACCAAATTTGAAATATTTTTGGAATATTTAAAAAATGGTTAATTTTATAGACTTTGTTACACGACCTAAAATACTTTAGTGTTAGACGGACCGTAAATACTTTACTGTTTTGTTACATTTATCCAAGTTTCCCATCTTTAAAAATATTGTTGGTCGATAACAAATTTGTGCAAATAAATTTAAAGAACGTGTATACATCATATTTAATTTACTAACTATGAAAAAAATTTACTAACTAAATCACAATTTTTAAAAAGAAAGAAAAAAAGATTTAGTAAAAAAGTTGCAATCCTCTCGAGGATATTTTAGGATTATCCATAAACGAAATCATAGGTGGTATAAACTTTTTGCTATAATTCTTAATTTTCGTTTATTGACATTTTTTTTTAAACCAAACCCTAAACTTTACTATCTACCAATTTCCCTTAAAACTTAAAATTTAGGGTAATTATAATAGGTAGCAATTTTTAGAATAATTATTAAGTATGTAGCAATAATCTATTAGTGATACACTTCTATCGTACTCTTATGATTTATCAGTGATAGACCAACATTTGCTACATGGTCTATCGGTGATAGACTCCTATCATTGATAGATTTTGACAGATTTTGCTATATTTGCAATTTTTTTAAAATGTTGCTATATACTTAATTATTTTAAATATAATTGCTAAATTTGCGATCCCTAAAATTTAAAATTCTTAAGATTATTCTATGTCAAACATCTAATTTAGTATTTCAACCTTAATTTTATTCTACTTTGAGCCTTAAAACTATAAAAATGTCAATGTTAATGCAAAGTGTGATTTGAAGTCAAATAGGTAAGTCAGAGACAAACGTTGAACAAATTGAATTTGAGGTAATAAAAAAATAAAAAAGAAAAGACCAAATTTATTCTTTCAAACATAGAAAAAAAAACGTTTAGGAATTAAAAAATAAACAGCTTATTAAAAATTGATGAACCAAACACAAAGCACAGTACTTAAAATGTTAAAAAATCAAAACAAAATTTATTATTAGACTTAAAAAAAGATTTTACATTTAGGAGGTAGCGTGAGAAGTAGTTGAATAGATTGTATGAACTATGAATGACCTAACATATTTTACCTCAATCATCTCCGATGATCCCAGATTAACCTAAAAGACTCCATCAGTTGATGTTATAACTATTAGTATTACTAAACATTTATTAGGTGAAATGCAAACTCATCTAATCCACAACTAATATTTAACACACATTAAATCAACAATTCACAAACACAGCATGAAACTCGCTTGCTTATTCTAAAAAACATCAATTCCAAAATTTTTGTAGAGAGATTTAAATGCAAACTCATAACATTAGTCGACCGTTCTGCAAAATTTGCTCTGTTCTGCAACATTTGCTCTAAGTCATGGATACCAAGATCCAGAGACGAATTTTAGCCTCCTGAGACATCCTAAAATTTCATGAATACTAACAATAAAGACTTTGTCTAGCAATATACCGTCTTTCTGCTGTGGTCAGGATTACAGTAACAACTCGGCGATCTGAACTGCATTAAGCGCTGCGCCCTTGCGTATTTGATCTCCACAGATGAAGATGTCCAATCTGCATCCACAAGAATCTTTAGCTTTGTTTCCAAATTTCAATTAGAAAATAAACAGAAAACTAAAGTAGATTTTCGGTAAACTAATCCAGTAGGGTAACATACCCTTTATTTCCATCAAGTGAAACATCCTGTCTGATCCTTCCAACTGCAATGTCATCTTTTTTTGATACTTTCAAGGGCGTAGGAAACTGGTTGGCTTTCCGGTCGTCAATGATGACCACTCCAGGAGAATTTTTCAGAATCTCTCTGGCTGCATTCTGCATAAAACAGAGATGTCAACTGTAACTCGATTCCTAAAACTATACTTTTGCAATTAGAATCATTGATCACCAATGTATTAATGTGATAGGAATAGTATTAGCAAGATATGAAAGGTATATGAGTAATTAGTTTAAGTAGTTCGTTAGGGAAGTTTAGTTATAAGTAAAGTAGGGAAGGAGGAAAATGGATAATATTTGTCTTGAGATCAAGAGATCAATTATCCCAAATTACTTGGTTTATCTTTATCTTGTATTTCTGTACAATATATTCAGGTTCTATCATAATGGTTCAAGATTTTACTGCTTCAGTTACAACGTCCGCATAGAAGAGATAATATGCAAATAGAGGTATTTTTGGGGGTCAATTGATACATGAAGTCAGATATTTAGTCATGTTACACAATATCTGATTTGCATTGTGGAGAAACGAATTATATCTTTCATCTAAACAGTAAAATTTCAATTAATTTCAAGCATTAGATGCATTTCATGCTGGACTGACAATGACCTCGAATTCAACTGTGAGTGTGCACTCAGAGATCCAATAATGAGAAAGTAAGTTCAAAGGAAAAGAGAAACTGCAAGTATCAGACTTCAAATATTTGGCCAAGAATACAAGGAAGAAGTTTCTGATGGAAAAAAAAAGAAAAAAGAAAAAAGAAAAAAAGAAAAAAAAAAAACGAAAAACAGCGTTTAGGCTTTATTTCCTACAATTTTTGATGCTGTATAAGTTCAACTTGTTGGTAATTTATGAATATTTAAACTTCTTCTAAGATAAATGGAAAGGGATGTAATCCATGAGTCCTTCAGGACCATCCTAAAGAAACAAACCGGTATCCATTACATAGTAATCAATCAAAGTTCTTACAGAGCTAATATCAAAATATTTCATTCTTAGAGCGTTAAGAAGAATTATTCAATGAAACATCTCCTAGTAAAATCAAACCTATTGGAATGCCAATGTACAATGAGAATATATTAGGAGGATAATTGCCAGAATTATTACTAGGAGTAGGAGGTTATCTCCATTTCCAAACATCCTTATTCATTACCACCAAGGTTACCCTTGATTCTAACATGCTAATTTCACAATTATGTTGGATCACCATTCCCCATTCAGAAGTCTGGGAAAAAGAACTTCAAATTTCAAAATCATTTCGTTCTCAACAAAATAAGCAAAGGAAAGGTGAAAATCAATATGGCATGCAATCGATAGTCGATAGATATCTCAACCAGAATCCACATATATGATAGCACCAACCAAAACAATATCAAATTAGAACCTTACCTCATCAAGGGGATTCTCAAATTGAAGATTTATACTCTCGGCATGTGCACGCATGACAGGAACTCGTATACAAGTGGCAGTAACTTTAACATTTGCATCACTCTTGAGGACCATAGAACAAGTCAAATAGAGTAAGATAGGATTCCGTTCACCAAATTGAAAGAAAAAGAATCACAAAAGTTACATAAAGGCCAGGACATAAGCGGTATCCATAATTCACAATCAGCACTCACCCATATTTTCCTGGTTTCTTTTACTAATTTCATTTCCTCTTCATTGTATCCATTTGAAAGAACAGATGCATTGTGGGAGAACAAATTGAAAGCATACTGCAACAAGTCAAAGAAACTGAGAAAATGGCTGTAAAAACATAAACCTAAAACAAAGACACGTAAAGATAAGAGCCATTGCAAAAGAGACAGACCTGGTCCCTAAATATATTACAAGTTGGTGGTTTTCCCTCAAGAACCTTCAGAAAAGGGAAGAGAAACAAAATAGTTTAGAACAGCAATGGAAAATAGACTAATAAATCATCCAAAATATAAGATAACAAAAAAAAAGAAAAAATGCAATCCAGATTATGAGATACAATAAACAGGAAAAACCTCACGAGTTTGTTGCACAAGCTCTTCCATTGCTGCAGCACCAGCACCACTAGCTGCTTGATATGTACTAACAACCATACGTAACACCTGCCATTTTCAATACTCATTAAGTGTGAGCTTGAAATGAAATTTGGTTGAATGATCAAAAACCATTTTGAAAGAACCACAACCGCTAAAAGAACACTAAATTTCTTCATTTCTAAGGAAATTGAGTTGTTTTCTTGTCTACTATAAAATCTCTTCGTTATAAGCACCATCAAGGGAACATCAAAAGACAGGCCAATTATCGAAGAAAAAGAAAATCTTAAACCTAGACATAGCTTGTATACCATTTCCATATAAATGTAAACAAAAAAAAGAAGAAAAATGTAAGAATCGACTTCAAGACCTTAGCGTGACGATGTAGAGGAGTAACAGCCATCAAACAGATGATAGTTGAGCAATTAGGATTAGCAATCAAAGCGCCCTTGCCATTTCCAACCTTAATCCCTTTCATAGCTTCAGGATTAACCTCCGGAATAACAAGAGGCACATTCTCATCCATTCGAAACGCAGAGCTATTATCAACAACAATAGTTCCCTTCTCAACAGCAAGCGGTCCAAAGTGTTTGCTAATGGATCCTCCAGCGCTAAAGAGAGCAATGTCCACACCATCGAAGCTATCCGCGGTGAGCTCCTCGACAACATGCTCTTCACCTTGGAAACGAACGGACTTTCCAGCAGAACGCTTGGAGGCCAGCATCTTGATGGAGCGATAAGGAAAATCGCGATCGGAAAGGACGGAGAGGAATTCTTGGCCGACGGCGCCGGTGACGCCGACGACGGCGAGAGAAGGAGCGTTCTCCTGATAAGCCATACGAACAAGTCTAGAGAAGCGGGTTGGTTTAGGGTGAGGAGAAGCAGTGGAGAAGAAGAAGGAGGATGGTGAAGAAGAAGATGACAGAGCCGCCATTGCTGAGAGAAGAGAAAAGCTTCAGTGGAGCTGAGGAGGCGGCCAGTAAAACCCACTGAATACCAAATAAAACTGCAATATGCGCTTCAGGATTTGCAACTTTTTTCTCATTTCAATTATTTATATTTATATTTTCAACTTTATTTTTTCGTAATGGTTTATTTATTATTATTATTATTATTATTATTTTCTTACAGTAATCGTGAGATGAGAAATGCAACTTTTCTTCTTCTATCTACATATACTATCTCAAAAATCAAACATGAGAATAGAGATTTTATTCCCTCGACCTACATATTTAATATAACAAATTAATAATATTAATAATTGAATTGTTTTCATAATTCAAATTGAGTAACAATTTTTTTATTATTAATTTTATATTTTTATTGAAAGTAATACTCGGTATTTTGTTAAAACAAGTATAAATTTTGTAGGGTTTAGAAATTTGATTTCTCACCTCACATAATATAGTGTTTAAAAAAAAATATTTAACTTTTTTTTTTTTTTTTTTTTTTTATGTTTTATGCTTTTTTATTAAAGATTTCAATTTATTGGCCTAGGTGAAATTTGATGTGGAATTATTTGAAAACTTGTGGATACATTTTTAATTTGTAATTTTGAGTGAGTATGGATTAGAATCATAATAATGGGTTTGAAGAAATGAAGGTGGTAAATCAGATAAACAAGAACATCAAAAAGTAAAAGTTGTTTTAGAGGTTGGAATCCTCCTAGTACACATAACTTTTTTAAAATGGGAACAATATATAGGGTGTGTGCTAGGGTTAAAAAAATTAGTTTGAAAAAGTTTAGAGGAGAAATTGTAGATTAAATTTATGAATATATTCCTTTTATGATGGGCCTTGTGTTTCTATTAATAAAACTCTCCACCCTCATTTTACATCATTTTCGTAGTTATATAAACATGGGAATCTATGGAAATCACAAATATAAGAATGGAAATTAGAAAAATAGCAACCTGTTTTTTTTTTATTATTTACGACAAAACTAACTACCTGAAATAATTTCTCACTCTTTTGGTACGAAATTGCCCCTCAACGGACGATAACTGTCAGATTCAAATACAGTATATTTAAGGAGATCGAAAAATCAAATAAAATCACATATTCGATTATAGTGTATTTGTGAATACACTCACTTATGATGATTATTAACTAAATCAAAAAATTATTATATTATTTCAAAGATCCCTAAACATATTCAATTTGTTTTAATACCCCTAATTATTTCGATTTTTACCTTCAATAATTATATATTCAAATTTTAGCTATTAACGCAATGAATACGTCCTAAAATTTTAATGCAATGAATACTTCGTAAAATAATGATAAAGATGATGCAATAATTAACTATTAACAAAGACATTAAAAAAGTAACGGAAAATCATTTAAAAGATTCAAATTTCAAATTTCAAATCTCAAAGTAAAATTCAAATTCAAATTTCAACCATTCCCTAAAATTATGGCAAATATAACATAAATACTTAAGTTTAGAATCAAATCCCAACCCTCCCTAAAATCATGCCAAATAAAATGTGATCTATCTTTAATTTTGCTAATTATTTCGATTTTTACCTTCAATAATTATATATTCAAACTTTAGCTATTAACGCAATGAATACGTCCTAAAATATTAATACAATGAATACTTCCTAAAATAATGATAAAGATGATGCAATAATTAACTATTAACCTTTACAACTACAACCCCATGTTTGTAAAAGCCCAAGTATGCAGAGGAAATGGCAAAGTTTAGAGGTGTGTCATTCATTCTCGACAAAAACTGCATTTGTTAATTAAGTTTTATAGCAATTGAATGTGACGTGATAAACATGTATAAAACTCTTTTTGTTATTATTCGTAACGTGTAATTGTCTTATTTTATCTATTTAGCTATGTGTTTTTTCTTTTTTCTTATATTGCAATTTCATTATTCTACCTAAAAGACTATAATAACTTGTATAGGCACGTGATGATAGCTCAATGCATAAAATGTTTAGATAGAGAGATCATTATAACCCAAGCTAGACCTCTTTTTATTGAATCTTTACGATTCTTCTTTCGTTTCATGCAATTAGATTCCACTCAAAACCCCCTTTTGGTTACCTTGGTTGAAAATTATTTTGTTCAAGAAATTACCATGCTCCCCGAATTCGACCCGGACTTACCACTAAACCTTGTACTTGATGTGTATTTTGGTAATTATTTGGCACGGATTTGGATGATGAAATCTGCTTGCCACATGTTGCTAAACAACCTGAGTGAGTGTTTCAACTCTTACATTCTTTCATCCAGGAGTAAGCCTATCTTAACCATGATGAAAATGATTAAAAAGAACCTTATGGGGAGAGTCCATAGAAAAAGAGAGCAAGTAGAAAAAAATTTAGTATTGTTATGTCCAAATATTCAAACAAAGTTAGAAAGAAGTAAAGAACTTGTTAGGAATTGGTCACCTAGATTTTCTAGTGAGGAGATGTGTTTGAGGTTGAAAATATATTGTTGATTTTAAAAAGCACGAGCTCACAGGCATGTCGTGTTCACATGCTATCCAATTTATTTGGTTTCTTAGAGAGAGTTTAGAAGACTATGTTAATAAGTATTTCCACAAGGAAAACTTCATGTCTAACATATTCTCACTGTGTTCAACCAATTAATGGAAAGAAAAAGTGGCCAAATGTAGCCATGGACCATGTACTTCCCCCCACTATAAGGAGACTACTTGGAAGACCTAAAAGACAAAGCAAGAAGGCACAAGATGAAGTAAGTAATATTCATAGAGTACATAAAGAAAAGATAACGATAACTTGCAGAAACTGTGGTAATTAAAGAAGGTCATAATGAAAGAAGATATAATGGTGAAGTAAGAGAAAAGGTGCAACTCAGTCGGGGGCTAAAAGATTGAAGAAGCCCTTGGTAAGTTTACATGTACCTGATATTTGTATACTTTATCCAAATTTGACATTATCTAATAATTTCATCTCCTCAATGTTTTTAGATTAAAAGGAAGGAAAGCTATTTCAAGGAATTTTGTTCAAATCCCTATCATAACTCAATCAAGCATGACTCGGTACTTTTTTTTTCTCCTTTGTTAGTTTTTGTTTATTTATCTTGTTTTATATTTTACATTAACTTCAGTTTTTGTTCTTCGGTTTCATGTAGATTAAACAAAATGCCTCTCAGAATATACATATGACACCAATTATGTGATCATGGGATGTTGGAAGGATAGAGATAAATTAGTCTTATTCATGAAAATCAACTTTAAGATCGCGTTGTGTATAAATTGCAAATGTGCTTTTGTGCTGATGATAGATAATTTTTGTTGACAAGATGTAGCTCGAAAATTATGTTAACAGTCATTTGTTGAACGTATTAGAAGACCTATTTTGTGTATTGAACATCTTTGGAACATATACTTGAATGAAATAGAGATAATAACTTGATTAGATATTATTTCAATAATTATACTTTACATATTAAATAAATAAAACTTAAATGAATATGGGTTTCACATCCTTACCATTTAATAATAAGATTTCGTTTTCAAATCAAGTCAACAAAAAAGCCACATTTTTTATCATCTTTTTTCGATTTAATGATATTTTTATTACAAAAAAAAAAAAAAAAAAAAAAAAGTTAACATGTATTTAAGACTATTTTCATTTTATTCAATTTAAGATCTTCAATTTAAGATCTTCAAATAACAATATAATTTTTCAATAACTACTAAATAGAAAAAAATGGTTTTTCAAATTAGGTCAAAATCAATTGATTTATAGGGGTGAGGAGTGTTTGTTGAACAAGAAAATTTGGCCAATTGAATACAAACATGTCATCACAGCAAAAATCGAGCCCGTTGTGACAATTATAAGGTGGATTTGGTTGGATGATTAAAATTTATCATATCATACCCTTATGATATGAGATTGGACCAAAGAAGATGGCGGGGGCCCAAGTCCAAGTCCAATAAAGAAAAATGGGCCAAGTCCAAGTCCAAGTCCAACAAACAAATGAGCTCAAGTCCAAGCCTACAAAAAAAAAACCAATGAAAATTCTCTATAAATAGAGACCTTGCCATTCACTCGAGATGGCTCTTGATGGAAGGAAAAATTGAAACTATGAAGAATTGAATATTCAAACTTCTAAAGCTCTCAAGACATGAAAGTTCTCCACCTTGAGGTTACCACCTTATGAAAAATTGAAGACTTAGAAGATTAAATCTTCTTTGATTTTTTAGAAGATTGAAGCTTAAATTGATTCGCAACCACAACTTTCTGAAGATCGAGGAGCAAGAAGCTCTAAGTTTTAATTTATATTCAAGAAAAAGAATCAAAAGAGTAAATATCAGAGATTGTATCCACTACACTACAAATCAATACAAAGTTCAAATTTTACGAATTACATTTCATATGGAAATCTCGTATGAACTAGCACGCCCAGTGGGACCATCTCTACCTTTCATCTTTTCATCTTTTTTTGCAAAGAATATCTAAAGAAGTCATGACGTATAAAGGCAACACTTCCAAAGCTTAAAGTGAAATTAGTAGAAGACCAAATACTCGCAGTCGCTTGAAGGAGACTCAATCATCTGATGATATGCCACCCTTTGAGGTTGCAAAGAACATTTGAAAACAATTGTCAAAGCCACCAAAAGGTGGAATAATAATTAAGGAGAATCTTGTAATCAACGAACATATTTTGTCCTCTGAATACTCAAGTGAGGAGATGCCTCACCCAAATATAATGTCAGTTATGGTGCCTGATGTGGAGACAAGTAAGGATAGAATGGTAGAGCTAAAAAAGAAGGTTAACATATGCTCATGAATCAATTGAAGAAAGCTAGAGATTTTAGGATTGAATCTCTCAAGAATCACATAGAGAGTCGTGAAATTGCTAAATCAGGTCATACACATGCCATCAAGAATAATGACAAACAGAAGGTAGTTTTGCAAGAAAGTCAACTATAAAATTCAACTCTAATTGCATCATTGTCTGTTTAGTAATTGCAGGAGATGATTACTAATTCCATCAAAACTCAATATGGTGGACCTTCTTAGACTTTACTTTTGTATTTCAAGCCATATATGAAGAGGGTTGACATTATGAGAATATCAAATAGACCACCCAAGTTTCAATAATTTGATGAAAAGGTCAACCCAAAACTGAAATGCTGGTACGTGAGGATATTTTGATGGTCAAATAGTTCGTTCTAACTCTCAAAAGAAACGCCTTCGACTGGTACACTGACCTTGAACTAAAACTATTGATAGTTTAGAGCAACTTGAGAGAGAGTTTCTCAATCGCTTCTATCGTACTCAGTGTATTATTAGCATGATAAAGCTAACAGCCACCAAGCAACGAAAGGGTGGGTCAGTTATTAACTATATGAATCCTTAATTGAAAAGATAGATTAAATGAACTGTCAGCGGTGGAAATATGCCCTCAAGGAATGCATTGGGGGCTCTTATACATATTGCAGGGAATAAAACCTCGCAACTTTGAAGAATTAGCAATTAAAGCTCATGATATAGATCTAAGCATTGCTAATAGAAGGAACAATCTACTAGTTCCAGAAGTAAGAAAGGAAAAGAAAGAAGCGAATAACATCTAGAAGGTATCGAAGCATGCTACCATGGAAGCTATTGTCGTCAATACAACCCATTTAAAGTTTCTTTTTAAGAAAAAAAAGATTGAAAAATGTCAAGATAAAGGCAAGAAAAGATAGCTAACATTGAAAGAGGCAAGAAAGAGTTTACCCTTTTTCGGACTCTGACTTACCTGATATATTAGAGTAACTACTGAAAAAATAACTCATTGAACTTCCCAAGTGTAAATGACCTGCAGAAATAGAGATGATAAATGATTCCAATTACTGCAAATATCATCGAGTGTTAGCTATCCCCTAGAAAAATACTTCGCATTGAGAGAGTTGATTGTGAAATTAGCTATAGACAAAAATGTTGACCTAGATCTAGATGATGTAATATAAACAAATCATGTCGTAGTAATGACTCATCTTGTTAGTTGATTACCTGCTATAGGGAGTCTGCTCCAATTTGGATCTCTTTAGCTTGTTGTTATATATTCTTTACTAGATGCCTTACAAGTAATGACCTTCAGATTGTTTACTTTGTAGAAAAAAAAAGCAGGTGAATGTTGATGAGGTTATAACTTTCAAGGTGTACCATATCCATCCTGATCTTCTCCTTATCACCTAATCATTCTATCATGCATTCATTATATTATGGAGACTATCCTCTATGTCATTTCTTTTTCTCGTTTTTTACATGCATTAATTATATTACTCTCATATTGCTTTCTTTTCTTTATAAGGCCTTTTAATTATTTAACCCGTTAAACATAAGAATTTTCTCATTTAATGCTTTTGCTACATGCAATCTTCTCGTTTATTTTATTGTCATATCACATCAACATAATTCTATCCAATTTAGTGGGTGGTAACTCTGGTGGAATATAATCTTAGGATCAAATTGTGGAGCCAGGTTAGACTCATTAACTAGGTTTCTCTTTAATCGGCCCCTCCACAAGGCTCTTTTAAGTTGAACTTTGATGCTGCTGGGATCGACTTGGGTATCTGCAAAAGATTCTAGGAAACAATATTCTTCTCTTTTGTCGAGGTGATAGTTACAAGTTTCATGCTGCTGGTAGAGAGAATGTTGATGTAATATTCTTTCCTTATTTACAATTAAGAAGCTCTCTACTGTTTGTAATATTAAATGTTCTTGCCAGGTTCGAATGTTGGGTTCAGGTAGACCTTTCTTGGTTGAGATACAGAACACATGTCTTCTCCCATCTGAGGTGATAATAAATGAAATACAGTCAAAGATAAATAGCTCGGAGAATAAATTGGTAAGTTGTTCATATTGTATTGCTTCTTCCTTATATTAAAATTACTACAAACTTCATATGAATCACATTATTATTTCAGGTTGGCGTAAGAAATCTGAAAGTTGTAGGTAGCGAGGGTTGGACCCTGGTTCAAGAAGGAGAAGCAGAGAAGCAAGTTTTCTCTATGAGCAATCTTTTTGTCAATTACAAATACAAGGTTCTATTTAATTCTGCATCTGTGACTCTTTAAATCATGCAGAAGCAATATGCTTCACTTGTGTGGACATCTCGCCCACTCAAGGATGATGATTTTTTATCAATATCATCACTCAAAAAACTTGGTGAGAAGTTCAGCAAGCTTGATGCTTTGATTTTATAGCTTATTATTGATGCGTTACATTTTAGAACTATGCTTGTGAAATTATTTTTTCTTGTGCACAAGATTTTGCAAAGAACTCCAATAAGAGTGCTTCATCATCGAAGTCCATTAGAACGTATAAAGATCATCCACTAGTTAGAGTCATTTTTCAATTGTACAGTGATGCTACAAAGTAAAATCCACTCATGCTTCCACTTAGGGTCACCGACGATGTTCTCTTATTTCATTTTAGGATGAAGATTGAGAAGGTTGCTAAAAGTTCTCAGTATTATCTCCTACATTTGTGTACCTAGGTACAGTCTTTTAAAATTGAATTGAGGCCACGCTTTTTAGGAGAATTTTGGTAACAGAATCATATCATGAAAATCCAGTCATATTGTCTTTGAGTGGCTTTGTTTACATCGTTATTTTTTTGTCTAGGTTCGTTTTTAGGTTGCCTTCATATATTTATGTTGCTTGAGTGTGGTCTTTTTTTTAGTTTTAGTTTGTATTTTCTCTTATTTTCTGTTACTCTTAGTATTATTTTCTTTTACTCTTAGTATTATTGTATTTTGAGCTTTATATCACATGAGCTTATTGGGTTTTGTTTTTCTGTTCTACTTCTCTGTTACCCACCACTTTCGTTACTTTATTTTACACTACCGCTATGTCCACTAAATCTAAGTATGTTTTTCTGCAGGGATGGGTTTTGTTTCTTTTTCTAGTTTTTAAGTGATCGACCTGTCTGCTAAGTGTAATTTTAATTCCAATTCCCAATTTTCTTGGATCTTTTGTTTTGTTAATGACTGTTGCTTTGTTTATTTAGTGTTATTTTATAAACTTGGAGTTTCGATGCAGATTAAATGGATATGTCTAATAGTATTTTAAGTGATTAGACTACTTTAACTTCTATTTCTTTTGCCTCTGCCATTGATTGTTAGTATATTTTGCTGTAATCTTTATTCTTTCCTAAGTTAAGCTTGGTGTAGGAGGGTTCAGTATGGGAGCAACTACAACGCTTTACTTCTTTGTGCTTCTTTTTTGTTTATATGAAAATCTAAAGAAGCATGAATATATTCACTGCCTATGCATTTCTTTTGCATCTGGTCATGTGATTCTATTTTGGTATTCAATTGAGTTGAAGAATTGTGATTGATCTAGTTGATTTTATTCTTTAGATAGTTTAGTTTTAATCTAATATTGGTTGGTTGAATTCAAATAGAAAGTGTAATTCAAAAACACTATACGTGTTGCATAGAACACTATACCTATAACTCAAATAGAAAGTTGTGGTCCGCTAGTATGTTATTAGAAAGGTGTTCCACTTGTTTTTCTTTCTATTTCCTAGTGCAGCTAGCCAATCTTGTTATCAATATGTGATACCAATCCTTTGAAGTGTTTCCTCAGAGGGGACTTGATTGCAAGTGTGTGGAGCAATATAGCTTGTACAATTGAAGTATTTAGCTTCTATTTTCGATGCCTCCCTTTATTATAGTCACACCTTCATGTGTGAATGCAGGATATATGAAACTTTTAGGTTGCTGCTGCGGAAACTAGCTGAAGTTAGTGTTTTCATACCATGCACATGGAGTACTTTGGTAATTTTGTCTCTCTTCTATGCTTAGATTCAATTTACTTTTGATTGTATGGAGATAAGATAAGACATTAAAACCATTAATTTAGGTTGTTTTGAGATTCAATACTACTCTTACGCACTTTTCATTCATTTGAGGGGTTAAAGTGTTATTCACACACTTTTTGAAAACTTTTTTGGTTGGTTGAGAATCAAAGTGAGTATAGGATCTTCCTAGGATTGTTACTAGACTTGAAGTGACATTTAAGCATTTGTTTTGCTGTTTCAAGTGTTAAAGTGTTGCTTTGAAACTTTTTAGAAACTTTTTACATTGGTTTTAAGAGCTTCATATCGATACTATCATCACTGCTTTATATTCTAAATGGTTTGATCATGTTGTGGTTGCCTAATGTGTTGGTACTTTTAATAGCTAGGTTGTTGGATGGATAAGGGATAGGTCCTGTTGTCACTCTTGTTCCTGTTTATATTTCAGAAACTACCGCATCAGAAATAAGAGGCTTCAGGCCAAAAAGGTTCTCCAGAGACTCCGTGACATAAAGGATGTTTCAGGTTCATACTTTATTCTTTATTTAATTTCAGTTTATGATTTTCTATGGTCTTTTAGTTGTGTGCCTTCTAATAGTAACGATGAGATTGATGCAGTCAATGATAGATTTTGCCATAATTATCTTAACCTTTAGCGTTTTAATTTGACTTTCTTTTTACTCTGGTCATGTGATTCTAGTTTGGTATTCGATTGAGTTGAAGAATTGGGATTGATCTAGTTTATTTTTTTCTTTAGATAGTTTACTTTTGATCCAATATTGGGCGATTGAATTCAAATAGAAAGTGTGTAATTCAAAAACACTGTACGTGTTGCATAGAACAGTAACACACAACAAATTCAATTTATTTTAGTGCAATTGATTATCAACATACTGGCGATTAATATTGTAACCTTAGAGTTTCTTGTTGTTTAGGATACTAGTCGAGTTATCCATGGATTGGATTGTTTGTTGCTTGTTTTGAATCCTGACCTAACGCTATGATTTTGTTTTTGTTTATCATTTATATGCTTTGTCATTGGAGGGATTGATGGTGAACACTAATGGAATCCTTAAATTGTGGATGTAGTTGAAATTTCTCCAAAGAAAAATCCAAAGCTAGAGAATGGAGCTTCGACTTGAATCCATCATGATGAAGGAAAAGAATCGTACCAAAAGTTTTGAAATTTACAACTACTAATTCAAAGAAAGCTGCAACTAGTACCATAAAGAATTTTCTTTTCACTTTTTATTTCGTTAGGTATACAAAATTTTGGTGCTATTCTATCAATCACTTGTGATAATAGGTTGGAACATACATGGGGATTGCTAAGTAAGCTCATTAAATCGACTCTGTTTTTTAGTTTTTTAGGTATGCTTATATTGTCTAGGTCATTAGTTACATGTGAAGTTGCTTTTCTAATTTTGTCTAGATCATGATGTTTCTTTTCAAACTTTTATTAGGCGATTGATATTGGGACAAACGACTTGTGATTTCATGATGCTTTTATAACTACAAAAATGCTCCAATCACAAATTCAGCTTTTTATATTGTTATTAATAGCTCTAAAAAAACCGCTATTTAAAGTCAATGACTTTTTGCTATGACAACATTCATAAAACGCCACAAAAAATTGTTTATAACATTTTTCAATGTTATATAACATTGAAAAATGTTATTTTAATATATTAAAATAGCGCTTGAAACATTTTGATAACGCTTTTTGAATGCAATAAAATGCTATAAAATTTCTTTTATAACGTTTTTCCAACGATATTGCAAATGCTATTGAAATATTTTATAGCGATTTCCAACCAATAAAAAACGCTATCAAAATGTTTCGATAGCATTTTTTCCCACGTTATAAAAAGCATTTGTAGCATCATATTTGTGCTATTATTAGGGACATATTATAACGTTTTACATAGCAGTGTAAAAACGTTATGAAAAGTCATGGACTTTCAATAACATTAGCTACGACAACATTTCGAAAACGCTATCGAAAATCAACAATAGCGTTTTTTTGATGCTATCGTAACTGATATTTCTTGTAGTGATAATTTAGTAGATAAATCCGTACGTAACATTCAAAATCATTATTTGACTCTTCATGATATTGATTGTCAATCCTAGTTTCAAAGGCTTTATATTTTTATATTTTTACATTTAGATTCTATTTATATTTTGAATTTGAAAATTTAAAAGACAAAAATTACATTTGACAATATTTTATGTTATGAACTTTGTTCATCTTTTTTGGGTTAAATTTAAACCTGTATACTGTAGTCTATAATATATTATAACTTGTATGATCTTGTAAAATAGTAATTTTAAAAAATTTATAAAGTGGCAAGATTTTCATAAAATTAATTAGTAAAATTAAGTTGAGACTCAACCTAATAATCATTTGAAGATTACAATTATTTTTTTTCTATATATATATATATATATTCAAGAGCATTTTAAAACCGGTTTCAATTCAAGATCTAGATTTTAAAATTTGTGACAAACCACGTATCTAAACAATAAAAATATGAAATACGACTCTAGTTCTGTTGTTTAAGCTTCCCACGGTTTTCACTTCCTTCTTGGGTAGGGCACACTTTTTTTCTCAGTTACTTCATCAACGTGGGTCAATTGATAAGTAAACTAATAGAGATAGGAGAAGAGAAGAGAATAGTGTAATTAAGGGTGAGAATATTTCTTTAGAGAAAATATACACTCTTAACAAGAACTTGGCTAGATATATCAATTTCCTAAATTGAAAATGCATAGATTTACTGTCAGCATAAATTGTTAAATTATGGATGCAACTTTTCTAGAACATTTGTTATAGAGATTCACATATCTTTTCGAGCGTTGCCATCTCAAGGAACCGGCCGAGAAACCATCCTTCACACACTGACAAAAAATTATGGGATGTTTAATAAGATGTAGCACTTTGCCATTAAAGTAGGCAAAACTGTCAAAACTTGTCATGGTTATAAGGAAGAGGAAGAAAGAAAAGGTACTTCAGGACAATTGAGAGCTTGAAAATCATCTACCCACAACCTGAACTTAAGATTAGATTAAAGGAGCCATTTGGCCCACCAACAACGTAAACAACCCAATCTCAATAATAATAAGTGTTACACATTTATTAAGTATTTTGATCTTTCCATTTCTTTTATACTTTTCACATTTACCAATAAACTCTCTCTCTACTTTCAATTTCTATATTATTGAATATATGCAGTAGTATATTTGTAACAAATCACATAACATAAACGTATTATGCAATAGTATATATGTACGAAATCAAAGAAAATACTAATCGAATCGAGAAAAAAAAATAAAAAAAAATATGAAATTAAAAATGAAGGAAAAAGAACTGAACTATATGTGTCACTAAATACTTGTTACTATATATATACAAATGTATATACTGATAACATTATCTGTGTATGTAGTGATATATAATGAAATTCAACTACAATTTAT
Organism: Cucumis melo; assembly: GCF_025177605.1. NCBI lineage: Eukaryota > Viridiplantae > Streptophyta > Magnoliopsida > Cucurbitales > Cucurbitaceae > Cucumis > Cucumis melo. Next base: position 9,807,040 of record NC_066863.1, read on the forward strand.
GTCTTATCACTAGTAGAAAAAGGGCCTACGATGACAGTTAATTGCTGTCATTAAAAGCTTTCGTGACAGTTTTTTGCAGTCATTGATACGGCAGTCATGGAAAGTATTTTATGACAGTTCTCCAAAACTGTCACGAAATGTGGTTTTTTATGACATAGAATAAATGTGACGAATTCAATATCTTATGACAGATTATAACTGTCATTATTTATTTTTTATGACAGTTAATAACTATCATTGTTTATATTTTATGACATCGGATAACTGTCATTGTTTACATTTCATGACAGCGAATAACTGTCATTGTTAATATTGTATGACATATATTAAATGTCATTGTTTATCTTTTATGACACTTATTAACTGTCATCATTTCACTTTCCATGACATTAATTAACTGTTAATAAAACTTTTTCGATGATAGTTTTTTTTACATTTAAATGTCATAATTTTGTTTTTAGTCACTGTTTTTCTTGCATTATTTTTTATTCAATCCTGTTTTTCATGTTGCCCTGCCATTACACATACCATTACATAGACCAATACAATCACATATGGAAAGAAACGGTGAACGCTTTAATATAAAGAAACATACACTTTATAATATCGCTTTTAAGTGTTGGTACATATATGGTTTGTTACGAACAAGCTATTTAAATAACTACATTTAAACTAGAAATTTTCCTACCAAACTTACAAAAATGCCTATACATCAATGAATTGTCGCAAATATGGCTTCGCTGCTCAAATGGATTCTGGCAAAATCTAGTAAGAAAATAAAAGGAAATAAAATTGATTCAACAATACAGCACATTCACTTCAACAACATAGCACATACACACTTCAACAATAGTAATTTCTAAGCTTGGCAGTAAATTATTCTTTTCTATAACTTCTAAGCTTGGTATTAGAAATGTAGAGGGTATTCAAATAGAAAGCCTTACATATACGGGTCACATAATTATCCTACTGTTTAAGTACCACAATGCACAATTTCATCACTAAAAATGAAATCTACAAATTCATCCATATGAAAAAGAAGAAAAACAGAATCGCAAATACCAAATTCAGCTAAATTAATTACAAAACTTCACACAAAGTCCAAAACCAACAACAAATAACAAAACTTAAAGCTAAAAATGGGCTTTGCATAATTACGAGCATGTATAGCCGGTAGAGACGAAATTTTGAGTGCCACACCATCTTTTTCACAAAAGTATTATGCAACAAGGACTCATATAATACTAAGTTGCAACAGAGACTCGTATAATACTAAGTTGCGTAGAGAATAAAGGTTAACCTAATATTAAAATCAGAATGAATAGAACTTCTTATGCTATAGAAGATATCAGAAGTTTACTTGCATAAAATATAAATGTGAACGACACAATACTAGAGTATAGTATGATCCAACTTCATAAATATATACACGTAAAAGGATAGACCTTTAGTATTTATAAGAGGGTTGTGTTATTGATAATATTGATTTGTTATAAACAATAAATACCTTAACTTCATGCTTTGTCCGCCCTAGATGGGTCTAAAAAGTTGCAAGTTAATATAATCCATCTTCAGGTAATCTACACATATAAACATTATACAACCACAAAAACACACAAGTTAATTTTTTTAATATTCATACCCCAGCCATTCTCTGTCGGATATCACTTATAAATGAATTTTAAATATTGGATTCTTCTTTTAAGAGAAAAAAAAAAATCAATAATATTGGGTTAGGCCCATAATTACAAACTATAGAAATAACGTCGCAATTACAAACTATAGAAATAACGTTTAAATTAAGGGAAGTACAAAAATAATACTAAGTTGTGATGTCAAAAAGGGAAACTAAAGCAGAATTGAAAGTGACTATAAATAACTTCTAAAGTTCACAAGTCATACATGATTGTCATCAAAGCAGCAGCAAAAGCTAGAGGGAGCTAGCCTCCTTGGTCAAACTTGTAAAGGACAGAACTCAAATATACCAATTCAACACAAGAATATTTATGAAGTCACAAGTTTGGAAGGATAGACCAAACATCATACCTGTAACACAAATTCTTGGCTTGTGGTGATGGTAAGGTTATATTGAACTCTACATGTTTGTAAACCTTTCCACCATGTCCTAACTTCATAAGAACATTACACTTGTTACGATTATTACTAATAGTTGAGTATCATCATTACACTTATTATTAACAAAAGTGCACTTTTAAAGCATAGAAAACACTTTCATCAAAACTAAAATGATACAAAATATACTTTAAACAACAATAGTCAAATATGTATTTTGGTAGGGATGTAGAAACTACTTACATAGATTGAAGCCCACAATTTTCAATTTGAAAATCTACTTCCCATACTTAAGATGACTTTCTGGATTGGTTCTTGAAGTGAAAAAACAAAAATCTATGTTAAATGAACTCAACTTGCAAAAGTACCTTGAACTTGATAAGAAAAGATATAAGGCATCACAAGCTTCTTTTGGAGAAGATATCTTGTTATTCAACTCTCACAAAGAGGTCTCTATCATATAAGAAAACACCGACAATAATGTGAAAGTACTTGGTGTTCTTTTACTATTTCTATCATATGTTGCTTTTATTACTTGTTATTTTGTACTCTTGTGTGTTTGAGAACCTTCGATCATTTTATTAATATATTATAGCAGAGTACTATCTCTATTTTGGCCTTGTTGTTGAGGCCTTCTTGAGTTTCAAATTTAGTATCTTAACATACTCCTACTGTCTACCTATTAAGTTCTCTTTTAGTTCTCAAAAACCAACCTAAGTCTTAAAAACTAACAGATATGTACATTGTATTCTTAAAAAATGTTCTTGTTTTAAGAATTCAACCAAGAACTCAAATACCTTTTAAAGAAATGTGAAAATGGGGAGGAAACAAACATAACTAAAAAACAAATTTGTTATCAACAACCTAAATTATAATTCATAATTTTTCCAGTTTCTATCTATAGGCTCGTGACATCAAACTCTAAAGTTACTTAAAATGTTAGTTTTAATACTATGACTAACTTCAAGAATTGTATGTATATTATGAAGATCTAAATAGTATATCTATCGTAAATGTTATCAACAAGTTCATTTAATCAAGATGTCTACCTCAACATCACATTGCTCAAAAGTATGATCCCACATAAGGAAGCAGACAAATTTAAAACTATAAATAAAATTGAGAAATTAATGAAGGTTGTTAGTCAATTATTACCTGAATTTCTTTGATCTTTAGGCCTACCCCAAAGATTGCTCCAGTATGAATCATCGGTATCAAAATTCTTTTTTTTTTCCATCATCCTCACTTTTGCTTTTTCCTGCAAAAGATGAAGTTTATAAAGCTCCAGATATTAGAAAACAAAAATTAAGAGCAAAAAAATCATGCACTCATAAGTATAAAACCTACCAAGACTTTTGCTTGCCTCTTTTCCCATCGAGAATTTGCCTGCAACATTAGTAGCAAATAATTTATTGTTATTGTTATTGTTTCAATAGAAACTCACTTTAGCAAGATGTTTAATTTTTGTACTAAGCAAAAGGAGAGTTCATAATATGAAGTAAATTAGTGTTGGGTAGATTTCAAACTCAAACTCGGAAACGTAGGATAAAATAGAAATTTTTTGGAGTTAGTTACAATAGACATCAAATTGTATAAGTCAGTCTCAAAAGGAGACTACGGTAGATTAGAAATTTCCAAACCAACGTAAATGAAAAGGTGATTTTCTTTAAATTAATTTATAATCATGTTTACCAAACACTAAAAACAGTTCAGATTTCCACCTAATCAATGATTATACGTAAATCAAAAATCAATCCCAAACACAATCTTAAAATGTTCATACCAATCTAAAAACATCCACAACTGATGATTCCATTCCGGACAGCATAAATGCAACCTGACCATAAACATTCCAATTAGAAATCTTGATTTCTCAAAAGAAGAAATGGAACCCTTCCTCTAGAAACTTCAAATTGTTTGACTAAGAATCGAACTTACAAGTCTAGTTTGAAAACGAGAGGAAGGAATTGATGAATTGTTCAAACATACAATTCATAAACAGTCCTTTTTAAAAAAAAAATGGAAATATAATGCTTCTCGTAGATAAAATGAAAAGAGATGCACAAAGTATAGAAAATCTAGGAAATACAAAGTTATGAATATTGCTATGAATTCATACGTTCACTCTTTCGACCCTGTGCATTTCATCTTCGAGCAGAGATAATTGTGCAGTTGAAGTCCAATGGATGCAATCGACTGGACTGGCGAGGGAGGAGAAAACATTAGTCAATGCATCAGGTAGAATTTAAAGCCTAAATATGAAAAATCAGTAATTGAATAGGCTAACAAATGTCCGATGAAAGAAGAGTAACAGTGCAAGGTACTCTAACCATTCTTCAAGTAGCGGCCGATTCTGTCGACGGGAAACTGAAGGCTGGCTTTAACAGAGCGAGAGACAGGCTTCTTCTTAGGACCGCCACCGCCTATTCTGTCGATGAAGCCTTTCTTCGTCTGAGTGAGAGGTCTCTCGACGTACTTCCTTCTTGCTTCACACTAGCACAGGACGGTGGGGTAAGAAGGAGAAAACGAGGATTGACTTCGCTGTGCAACCTTGAAGAAGAAAACGTGGTCAGTGGGTTTTGAAGAGTTGAAAGGGTTTGCGTGAGATAGGGCTCCAATTTTGGGGAAAATTGAACTAAAATTTATTAAAATAAAATTATTTAATGTTTTTACCTTTTATGACAATAAATAACTGTCATAAAAAATGTAGAATCCGAAAACAACGTTTTTTCCCGCCAAAAACGCGCATTTGACATTTTATGACATTTTTTCTTATCTTCTCTCCATTTGAGTTGCAGTGAACTGTCATAGTAGGTAGTTTTTCTTGTAGTATATTGAATATATGCAGTAGTATATATGTAACAAATCACATAACATAAATATGAATAAGATGTATATATCTGATAAAACACAAAATAGAAGTAGATTAAACAGTAGTATATAAATGTATGTATTGTTCACAAAAACTTTACTAAACAAAAATATAAATAAGATGATCGGAACATGCAATAATTATTGAATATATGCAGTAGTATATAAATTAGGTAAGAAAAAATTACAGAACATGAGAAAAAATTTGTGTATGTATTATTGAATATATGCAGTAGTATATATGTAACAAATCACAAAACATAAATGTATTATTCAATAGCATATATGAAAAATCAAAATAGGAGGAACATTACCGGAATATATGTTACGAAATGAAGGAAGAAAGAACAAATTTTTTAAGAAAAAAATATATGCTACGAAATGAAAGAAGAAAGAACAAATTTTTTAAGGAAAAAAATATATGCTACGAAATGAAAGAATAAATAATATACGAAAAAAAAAAAGACTAATCGTATCACAAGAAGAAAATCGGAAGGGAAGAAGAAAGAACAATTTTTTTTGTTATAGAAATCGGGGAAGAATGTCGACGTTGGAATTAATGATCGTGAGAATAACTTTTGGTTGGACATGAAATTGAAAATATTTATTTTGTAGGATAATTAAAAATATTATTACCATATAAGATAATAATTTATACCATATTTAAATCATTCTAAAGGTAATAAATATTACATTAATAATTTCAAATATATATGTATTAATAATTAAGGAAGTTACGATTGATATAATAAATATGGTTGTTGATAATTAAGGAAAATATTATTCAAGATTAATGAAATTTGGGTAATAAAATAAATTTGCCCATTCTTTTGTGAAAAATGTTGGCTCATTTAGGAATTTTATGTAATATATTAGAAAAAAAGGCTCATTGTATAATATCATGTAGCAATTTAGGCTATTCTAGTTAAAACTTTTTTTTTTAACTTACAGGTTGTTTAGAGGTGTCTCCAGCTGTGTCCAGACCTTTCATGTCATGCCTATCTGAAATAAAAAAATGTAATAATAAAATAACCAGTTAACACGTTGGACACTTGTCAAAGGCCAAACGCAGTTTTAATGCTTCTTAGATCGACACCCCAAACACAAACTAACTCCAACATATTAACAAGGTACTTATGTATTTCTCCTTCACTTAATGGGCCAAACAGGATTTTAGGTTCGATTACGGTTTGATATATTATTGAAGCAATAGTTCCTGAGCCCACAATATGCTAAGCCATTTCATCTCTTATCTCATACTTTATCTTTTCTTTTTCTCTTTTTGATAAGACTTGTTGCATACTTATTTTATATGAGCCAAACCTATTAGAGTACATCAATCACAACTTACGTCTGTTAGAAGAACTGGTTTGGCTCGAAAAAGAAAGCAAACATCAAGTAAATTTCAACAGTGAACAACATGTAAGGCCCTCAATTATTAACACCTATAGAAAGAGGAAGATGAGGGAGGGTATGTTAGGAAATAGACAGAAGACAGGTGGAGAGCAGATTCTGAGAGGGACCCACTGAGAGTAATATATAAAGAATATTTAGGGGATTGGTGGGACAGGTCATATTTTGGGAAAGCAGCTGTGAGTTGTTTTTGGAGAAGAACCCGACCTTCTCGAAAGAGCTGGGGTTCTAGTTGTCACTTTCTATTTTCTTGTTTCTGTTTTTCTATGTTGGTGTTCTTCAGTAATGTTTTTATTACGCTTGTGAACTCTGTGTATTTTCTATTAATATAAATTAGCATAGTACTGTCTTTGTTTCTCCATTGTTGTTTTGGGATTTTCATGAGTTTTAGGGAGGACCCCTAACACAACAATATTATGTTACGAAATAAAAAAAAAATCAATTAATTCATAGCTTATGCATACTATGATGGTCCAATGATTTTGGGTTTCTTTTACAAAAGAACATGTATCTTGTCCCTAAAAAATATAGTCAATAACGAGAGTAATTATATACATACAAATTTAAAGCTCCGTAATGACCCAACTTTCTGGACTAAGCTAAGGTCACTACGTACTGCTACGACTTGACAGTAAAACACACAACTCATAAAAGACCTATTACGATTCATTTAAAACATTCGAAATATCACAAAAACAGTTTCGAGCCCTATTTTAAATCACGTTCCCAAAAGTTCCAAAATATAGTTCACAAAATCATCGAAACAAAATAACCAATCAAATGTTCTAACCATAACTCCATTTAATTCTCAAAAGAAATAGAAATTAACAAAGCGTCAACGGGAGCGTAAAGAAACTAGACGCGTCCATATGGCCTTCACACACCCTTCTTTCCCCTCGCTAGTCTGCCCCTTACCATACCATTACCTGAAAAGTTTAAAGAGAAAAAGGGTGAGTATAAGACATACCCAGTAAAGGACCCACTACTGGGCCCATTAGGGTAATAACAGTTAGCTTCCTATTTAGGGGGGTACCCTACATAAACAGTCTAATGGTTCCGTGGAACGTACACATCAATTGGTCTAGTGATCCCATCGGATGCACATATCAGGCTAATGATCCTGGAGGATGCACATATCAGTTTAGTGATCCCGATGGATGCACATATCAGTCTCGTGATCCCGAAGGATACACATATCAATCCCGTGATTCCGAAGAATACACATATCAGTCTAGTGACCCCGAAGGACACTATGCCTGTAAGGTACGCTACCCCATAGATAAAGCTAACCGTTAACCCTCAGTCCATACTAAACTGTCTACAACAGTCACATCACAAAAACGTTCAAGTTAACGGTTCAGTTATAAGCTTAGCCAGTCAAACAGTTTAGGTTTAATCAACAGTCTCCTCAGTCACTATATGTACATCTAATTCACACGTCATCGTGACATTTCCTTAAATCCAGTTAACTAGTCAAATCATCACTTTGTAAATTCACCTGACGGTACTTCGTCTCAATTCAAACCCTAGCACATCTAAAGGAAATCTATGTTATGCATAACGTCCATATTATGCATAATAGTCGTATTCAGTCTACAACACAGTTCAACGGCGTATACACAATCTACACATGAGGTTTTTGAACTCTTAGTCCCTCCACGACATAACTCCATAACCAGTATCCCGATAACAAACTTCAACTTTACATAGCATTAAGATTTTCATAATACATCGACATTACTATTCCAGTTAACAGCATAGCCCCTCAACATAACCACAATACACAGAACATCAGGGCATCAATGCCCATCAGCAGAACAACTCATTAACGTAAATAAGTGCATAAGCTACAACTAACGATCATGTCACCTTTAATCAGTCAAGAATGCATATAAGTGATGTTTTCTAGGTAAACATGCATCAATCAATTCAGTACAGTTGCTATCATATAATTCCCATATGGGTTACTACGTTCCCAAGGTTTGAGGTCCAGTAGTAAGAAATCCCTTATCTGAACTGTAGTTAAAATCCTTGTTCAATTCGACGTCCAAACAAATCCACCTAAACACAAACTTTAGGGTATAACAATGACATCACCAAAAATCCACATTACAAAATGTTCCAAAGCAACATCTACCGGCTTACCCAAATAGAGGAGAGTTGGCTCCAACTACACTTGCTGTAACACCCCTAAACCTAAGCGTCACCTCGCTAACACCTTCAGGGGATCAACAGTTAACTCAACCAATAAGTTCAACATTTTAATCTGACATTTAAACTCGCATTGACTATTGAAAATGTTAGGAATTCCTTACATTGTTCTTACCAAAACTCACCGGGACTCAGCACGATAAAAACGGCTTACGCGGCTTGGTGAACAGGGAGATCGACTTGGAAAAATGCCTTGGCTCGACTTAGCTCGACTTGGCTCGGCTCGACTTAACGGCTTGGTTCAGGTACGGCTCAGCTCGACTAGCTTGACTTAACTGAGCCGACTTGGAGGAGCCGATCCAGTTTCCACGCGACAGTGGCAACACGAGCACACGACGTCGACGACGAAGAAGACTGCACGGTTACCTTTGTTGATGATAAGACGCACGACGGCCGACACTACACGACCGAGGCAGAGGCAGCCGACGGTTGATCGTGTGCGTGGAATGAAGAAGAAGAACAGTTGGAGAAGGGCCGTCGTTGGGTGCCTTCGCGTCGCTAAAGCGCCGCTGACGACGTACGAGGCAGAGACGGAAGCGGTGGTGCATGGTGCGCTGAACGGAAGAGGAAAGGAGAACGGAGGGGTCGATGGCGAAACCAAACGAAAGAGGAGGTGAAGGCGAGGCGGACGGCAAAACCAGCTTCTCGTAGATGAAAACGAGATGACAGCGACGGAGAACGGGTAAAGATGGCGCGTGCGACGATCGGCTTCGTGGAGAGAAGAAGAAGAAAGAGACTCCGGGGGGGAGTGGGAAGGACTGGCGGCGCGGGAGGGGAGATGGGTTTAGGGTTTTGTTTTTTTTTTTAAATATATACATATATTTATTAAATAATAATAATAATAATAATATATAAATTATATTATATTATATTATTATTATTATTATTATATTATATCATATTATTAAAATTTATACCCTTCATTTTCTTTTTCTTTTCTTTTCTAAACCAAACAAAATTTAACGCCAAAAATTTTAAATTCCCGAAAATTAACATAAGAAAAAAAATGTTAAAACTTACCTCGAAATTTGGGGCGTTACAAGCTCCCTCTTGTTCGCACGTCAAGTGGTTTAGAGAAACCTAAACTTTTATCTCATGGAAGTTGTGTAATATGAGATAGTTTATCTTTGATAGGTTATGTACTTTTGAAACCCCTTGAATCTTAGTAAATCTTCTTCTCATTCAGGCATATGGCTTTCAAGATGCAGGTGTGATTACACCGAACTAGGTTATCAACTTGACTGTGTTCTTTTCTTTTCTTACGTTTACTCTGTGCGGCTTACTTTTGCAATAGCTTTTATGTGTAGATTAACCTTTTAAGTTAATACTATGTTTTTTTCGGTAACAATTTGGTTTTTAGACTTTACATTGCAGCCAGGGGTGTTCACGGTTTGGTTCAGTTCGATTTGAAGCTGAAACTACGATTTGAAGCTAAAACTACACTTAACCGCAAAATGCAAAAAAAATTTAATGACTTTTTTTTTTGGCATAAATGAACTAATAAACTAATTAAGATTTTCTGTTTTTACAAATTAGATAGTCTACCTCATAAATAATAAAATTGGTAACTGAAAAGTACAATGAGAGTGTTACGTAGAGAAGAGGAGATAAAATTGAAAAGGGAAAAGAAAGGAAGGTTCTAACTAAAATGCTAAGTTGAGTCAGTTGTGGGGGTACTTTCTACGTAAAAAAGCCGTTTCTCCCTTGCAATCCAGCTTCTTCCTCTCCATGGAGCGTCGTTTAAAGATTTGAAACTCAAATTTTCTAAGTTTCAATTCATTACTTCATCACATTGTGTCATAACAAATGTTCAAGTAATTCAATTCATTACAAACAAATTTCTTTTCTTCATCACGAATCCAGATCTCACTCTTTCGTAAATTATGGAAAGCTTGATGAACAAGATTCGAAAATTGGACGCCTATCCCAAAATCAGCGAAGATTTTTACAACCGTACACTCTCCGGTGGATTCATCACTATCGCTTCCTCCATTATAATGTTTCTCCTCTTCTTCTCCGAGCTTCGTACGTTCTTCGTTTTTCACATCTTTTCTCATTTCAATCTCTTCCATGCAGCATCCTACATTATTTCTTTGGTATTCATAAGTTGTTAGTTTATTTTTAATTAACAAAATAGCTAAGTCGATTATTAGTGAAACTGTTTTCAGATGTTTGTTTGGATGAATTTCTGTAACGAGTAATTAAATTATATATATATATATATATATATATATATAACATATGTGAGACTTTGCTCTTCTAATTCCAGGTTTGTATGTCCATACTGCAACAGAAACAAAGCTTATAGTTGATACTTCAAGAGGAGAACACTTACGCATCAATGTAACTTACCTGCCAAATGGAATCTTGTTATTGATTTATTGTTATTAGTTTATGTAGTATATTTCGAGGGAAGTTTTAATTTTGGTCAATTAGGATTGCTTGATATAACCCATACAGTGGTTTATACTCTGCTCAACAAATTTATTAATTACTTGATTTTGTTCTTATTCACTATTATTTGCCTTGGAAATGCTCCTGGACTTACACTTGAATGTGCATCTACGTAATGTTCCTATTCCATGTGCAGTTTGATGTAACATTTCCTGCACTTCCATGTTCTGTTCTCAGTCTTCATGCTATGGACATTAGTGGAGAGCAACACCTTGATGTGGTATGCCATCCCTAAATTCAAAATGTAAATGATATCATTTGGTTCTCCGTGCAAGAAGATTCACATATAAGCAGTCCTTGGCACTTAGGATCCTTTGGTTAAATTTCATTTTGATGTCTTTTAATTATGCAGAAACATGATATTGTAAAGAAAAGAATAGATTACCAGGGCAATGTAATAGATTCAAGACCAGATGGTATTGGATCCACTGAGGTATATAAATCCTTTTGTTTTTTTTTTTTTTTTGCATTGTCTTTTCAGTTACCGTTTACCTTTCTGGATAGTTTCAAAAAAGGTTATATTACTTACCTTTATTTCTATGAACAATAATTAAATAGAATCAAGGCCAGATGGTGTTGCTAATGAGCATGATTTTCTTTATGATTACTGATTTTGGTATATCGTACTAATAACTTTAGAATCATTGAATAACGAGTTGCTTTGTTTATAGAATCTGTTTCTACTTCATGCAGATTGAAAGGCCTTTACAGAAGCATGGTGGCAGACTCAAGCAAAATGAGACGTATTGTGGTTCCTGCTATGGGGCAGTAAGTGCAGACTTCATGTTTTGGATTTTTGTTTTGGAATTTGAACAATGTTTAATTGCATTTTCAAGTTCTTTGAGAGAAATCTAATATCACTCTTCTTTATAGGTTTTAGTGAGTACATCAGTTGTTTACTCGTTCTTGATTGGACTAGCCTGCCAATTCAAAATTTGATAATATAGGCAATTAAGACTACCCTTGCTATACCTGCGTTTCCCATTTATTTTGAAGTTTGTTTGATTTAGAACAGTAAAGGTTTGGAACTGTATAATTGAATTAGTTGCTAATAGTATTACTTTTATCCTTTTATCCCTTTGTTCTATTTTTCAGTCAGGTGAGGATTGTTGCAACTCTTGTCAAGATGTGCGTGAAGCTTATCGTAGGAAAGGTTGGGCTCTGTCTCATCCAGATCTTATTGACCAGGTTGGATTATTTTCTGCATAAAAGCATATGATATGTTATTTTGAGATGCAAATTTCATTTTAAATTTCAAAGTCATTTGACTGTTTGAAATCTATTTGAAAACAAAATAAATAGTTTTCTGACTCAGGTCGACATTTCAAAGTCATTTGACTGTTTGAAATCTATTTGAAAATAAAATATATAGTTTTCTCACTCAGGCCAACTTTATGATAGTTCTGATACATTGTTTCTTCTTTTGTAAATTCAATTGATAGAACCCAAATGTATTGAAATATAAAAGATAATGAAATTACCATATAACTCTTCCAAGAATTCAAGCCAAGGTACTTGAAACCTCCCTTTCTTGAGATGCCACCAAGCCTAAATCAAGAAATGAACTAACTTCACTCTTTATCCCTCATTCTATTTATAACAAATCACCATAACCTAGCTAAATTATTAATATACCCTCAGTATCCTTAAAATATTCATAATTCTATCCTAATAGCATTCCCATCATACTTACAGATGATTGAAGTTCATCATTGGATATGGTTAACACACGAATCATAGTGAATAGTAATCCAAAGTTAAATTGCTCAAAACAAAAATCCCTTCAACTTGTCAATTTTGATTGAGTATCTCAAACTGTGGCAATTGCGGTTTATTTATGAAAGAATTTAGTGAAACCCTTCTCGTGGTCTATTTTCAATTTAGAGAAATTTAGCATTCAGTCAATTTCAACCTAATTTTTTTTGGACATTCCAGTATTATATCATTTCTTGTTCTTAGAACTTTTGAGTTGCGAGATTGGATTGCACTTCCTCACTGAAATGGAATCTCTTGTATCTTAACTTATTTATTCTTTCAGTGCAAACGAGAAGGTTTTTTTCAAAGGGTAAAAGATGAAGAAGGTGAAGGATGCAACATATATGGGTTCTTGGAAGTTAATAAGGTGGCTGGAAACTTTCACTTTGCACCCGGAAGAGGCTTTCAACTATCGTACTTCCAGATTCATAATCCATTAGCATCATTTCAGTGGGATACTTTTAATGTAAGCAACTAGTTTGAAATGAGAAATTTGCTGTATTTCTTTTCAGGATATGATCTCATTTATTTATAATATTCTTCAGATAAGCCACAGAATTAACAGATTAACTTTTGGAGATGATTTTCCAGGTGTTGTAAACCCTCTTGATGGGTAGGCTCCTTTTTGTTTGTTTGAAGTTTAGTAAATCGTCATTTTACCTTAAACTAATTGTGGTATTTCCCTCACATTCTCTCCCTTTTGTTTTTTGTTTCTTTTTCCTTCTACCTCTGCTTCAAGTGTGCAATGGAGTCAAGGAACACTCAGTGGAATGTTCCAATATTTTATCAAGGTTATTTTAAGTGTGATATCCTCGCCTCCTTTTTTTTTTTTTTCCTACTCTTCTCGTTCTCTGAAATTGACATTTCCATCAATTTGTTTCTATTGTTCTGCAGTTTAGAGATCAGTTGGTTGGGTTTTCTTACTTGAGAGATACCTTTCTGAAATTTCCTTGCAGGTTGTGCCTACGGTTTACGAGGCTGTGAATGGAAAGGCTATTAAGTCAAATCAGGTTGAGTTGAACTTGGATATTTCTTGTCTCTAGTTTCTAATTTTTGGATGGTTATCTCTATTGAACTTTCGGATGGTTGTTTTAAGTGTGAATATTTCTTGTCTCAAGTTCTCTGTAACTCAACACTTGAGGGGCATAGATGGAGAAAGCTTCCAGGCTCTTCATGGAGTTTTTTTCTTCTATGACCTGTCTCCCATAAAGGTGGGTTCTCTACTTTTATTCTAAAGTTTGTTGCAAAGACCCCTATTTCTAATCTTTATGCAATGCTTTCTTTCAAGCTCCTTATTGGCTTTTGGCATGTGGTATTACATCGCAGACTTTGTCAGGTGTCTTAACTACCCAATCATATTGTATTTTTCAGGTGACATTCACAGAGGAGCATATCTCATTCTTTCACTTTTTAACAAATGTATGCGCTATAGTTGGAGGTAACTTACAAGAGTTATTTGAACCTCAATCAGTTCATAAAATTTACCTAAGCTTGTAGCAGTGCTTTAACCAGACACAATACACAACAAGAATGTCAACCATCTTTCCTTTTCACTCGATTCAACTTTTCACATAACAGTTACTTTTTCTTTTTTAATAATGGAAGCATTCATCCTCATATAATCTGGTCACAGTTTTAAATGGTTTCTTTTGTTTCTTCATGCCCTTTGTCTTCCAGCCAAGTTTCATCTGCTCACAGTTATGATACATTGTTTCAATTCTACGTTGCCTCAATTTTTATGGACTTTCTGCAGGAGTTTTTACTATTTCGGGGATACTAGACTCCATTATATATCATGGTCAAAAGGCAATAAAAAAGAAGATGGCACTTGGCAAATTTATTTGAGCATCGATACAGTTGAAGAGTCAAATCGTGAGATAAATATGCAGAATGACTCTTCCCTTCCCGTTGTTGGTATGCTGCTGCTTTTGATCTCAACTTTCCTGATGATTCCCTTCCAACAATAGTAGTTTATCTCCGCTCATATTACATATTAAATGCTTCTCTTTATTTTTTTCTAGCTTTCCAGATATTCATTTTCTTAGTGCTCAAAATAGTGTGAATATTTTTCCGAGAAGGAAAATAGGTTAGCGGGGCCATTAATTTTTATCTGATACTTCGCATGAACTTGGGTCAATTGAAAAATTAGTGTGGTTTTTTAAAAAAATTAGGTAAAAGAGGTACTTTTAAAAGTATTTAGGAGGAAGGGGCATTCACCTCGAAAAGTGTGTCACCACACTAATTTTAAAAATACCCCTTTGGAAGTATACATATTAAATATTGGGGTACTTTTACCCTTTTCCTTCTGGAAAGCATACAGGTTTCGTAGAATAAAGAATTTTGTAGTGTCCTCCGTTACAAAGAAATAAAAGCCTGTTAAACCGAGATCGCTGAATTTTCTTTTTAAAAATTTCCAGTGTTATTGATGGAATTATTTTTCAATGTGGATTATGTACTTTAATTATTCAAGCGTTGTTTGTTGTTTTCGCTTGCCTACTTTTAAACTTATGCTTTGTCAATGTTAATATTGATATTACAAAGTGTTGAACTCACCATTTGTTTAACCGCAAATAATAGACAATAGTAACATACCAATAAAAAAATGATTACGGTTACTACAACTGAAAAAAGAAAAAAGAAAACGAAAACTAATTCATTCATGGTCTAGCAAGAAAAAAAAACCAGCCGACCATGGACATTTACATGATATTGACACAATGCCCATTTAAAAGAATCTGAGCCTTGAGCCTTGGCCTGCAACCTTCAATAAAACTCTGTTGCAGGTGCCGATGAAGATTTCGAACGAATTATTAAGATAAGATCGATGCCCAATCGATCTCCGATGGATATTTCTCTAGCATTGAATTCTCCCAAGCTTGATTCTGATCCCATGGCAACTCTGTGAAGTCAGGAAATATAAGATCTGATAAAGGCGAAGACGCTTCAGACCCGTCGCTCTCAGTGACAGCCCGCGACGAGGAGTTCTCCACCTTAACAGCTGCTGTTTCCTCAGCCATTGAGCAGAATTGGGACCTTGACTTCTTAGCTGCAGTAACAGGCTTCTTTGAGTTGCCTTGTTTCTGCGGCTTGGCCAAGTTATCACAAATTGCTTGGAGCTTTGCAGCTACAGAGGAATGTAGAGGTCTGTACTCGCCGAATTCGCCTTCAACGCAGGAACCTTGGTGCTTGAGGTTGGGGAAATTAAGTCTGGCAGAATCCCCTCGGAGCTTGAAGGCTGCCTCGTCATATGCCAAGGCAGCTTCTTCAGCAGTGTCAAAGGTACCAAGCCAGAGCCGAGTTCGGTTCCTAGGGAGTCGGATCTCGGCCACCCATTTTCCCCAGTGCCGTTGCCTGACCCCTCTGTAAAGCTTTGTGGGTTTTGAAGACGAACCCACTTGCTTCATTGGGATCGGCTTGGGGGCGAGGAAGCTGGGCGTTTGTTGTTCAGAGGAGGATGGTGGTTGATAGTTTTGTTCGCCCCAAGCAAAGGCTAGTGGGGTTTGGTTTTGAAGAAAGCTGTTTTGAGGTTGGGAATGAGGGATTTGAGATGATGATAACTGATGGGGTCCAATTGTGAATGGCTGTTCGAAACCAATGAGGTTTTGGGTCGAGAACCCATCTGAAAATACTGGGTTCATCGAAGTGGAGCAGCCATTTGGGTACAAATTGGACTGTTGAGAAGCAGAGTGAGAGAAGTTGAGGTGAGTATTGAAGGAAGAAGAATAATGAGGAGGGAGATAAGGTGTTGGTGAAGAAGAAGGGAAAGTAGAGAGAGAGGAAGAAGAGGAGGAAGCAACTTTAATAAAAGGTACAATTGCTTCCATTAGTTCACCACCGAAGTGGTCTGTTTGCGATCCTTCATTATAGAAATCCATGGCAGCTGCCATTACTTTCAATGGTTCACCAAAATGAAAGAATCCAAAATGAAAAGAAAAATAAAAAATCCTACAGATGAACCCGATTCTTGTTAAAATAGAAAGAACAGGCCACGACTAAAAATATCAAAGAGGTCTGTAAATAGACAACCCCTTCAACTTCCAAAAAAGAGAAAAAAAAAACAGAAAGAAGAAAAGAAAACCAACCTTCAGGGACTAAAATTCACCCTCCATGCAGATTGATCGTTAGAAAAAAAAAGAATGAAAAAAGAGAGCAACAAAAACAAAGTAATTAAACTACAGAAAAACAAAAAGTAAAAACACAAAAACTGGATCTCGATTCTGAAAATACCTGGCTTTACACAATCCTAAGTTTGGTTATTGTTCATTCCTTTAAAAACAAACCCAAAAACCAGAACCTGAAAGACAGATAATTAACAGAAAGGGATTCAGAGAAGCGGGGAGTACAGAAGGGGGGAAGAAGATGATGATGATGAAGAAGCTTCAAATTGATATTTTTCTCACACACTTTTAGTTTCTTTTTTTTCTTTGCTTATTCTAAAGGCTCGCTGTCTCTCCGCCTACAATGCTTATTCCCCACGAGCTTCCACCCTTTTATAAGCCTCCAAAAGCCTAAAATCACAGCGTTTAAATTATCCATGGTAACTTTAGGAGCTTCATAATCACGTTCACCATCTCTGATTCTCCTTAAAGTTCCGTTGACCAAAAAACTTCTCGTGTTCACACTTTACTAACTGATGACTTTACTCTTTCTTTTGCTTTGCAGGTAATCAATTCATCCCCCCTTCTGACAATTCTTGTTTCAACTTCAATTCTTGTCCGTTGGATGTCGTCGGCATGAAGCTGATGCATGGCTCCGATTGAATTACTCAACCTGGGAGCCCCACACGGTTTCCTAAGCTTTGTGTCAGTTTATTGGATTACTTCACATCCTGAATTTACAGCAAGTGGGCCAATAGGTAAGTGCAAATTTTGAATTCTCTTTTTATTGTGTAATTATGACTCTTAATTCTTTCACTAATCATCTCCTAATCTTTTAGAAGACTTTTCCCTACACACATCATTTTAACGTGTATTAGAAAAAACGAAGCCTTCAAGAATTTGATATATATATATATATATATATATATATATATATATATATATATTATTATTATTATTATTATTTATTTTCTAATGGTTGCTTTACTTTCCACCTTAATCGCCTCCACAATCACCCACCAATTGTCATTTTACAGTAAAAGTTATGATGTCAATTACTTTACCTCAAATGAAACGATTTTGTATATGATAAAACTGTTCTGGCTGCTGCTGGATTGATATGTTTACAATGAAAATAACAATATGATCATATGGGTGGATGATAATAATTAGTTCTCTTCTCATCCATTGACTCGCTAACATTTGATTATGAAGTTGATTGTAAAGTTGATTATTGATATATAATGTTTAAAGGTTAGAACGTGCATTAAACAAAATAATTGGAATAAAATAAAGGTTGGTCAATGGAACTATTTAAACGTCTCTACGAATCACGATGGAGGAATTTTTGGAGGGAGCTGGAGTGTAGTAGTTGGCTATTTTTGTATAGAATTTAAAATGTTATTTGAAAGGAGCCATTAATTGAGGTAAAAACAATTTCAGTTATTATTGTATACCACCTAAGTTGTTTATTAGATAGATAGATAGAAGAGAGTGAAATACTTTTATGTTGTAAATATATGAAACATTTATATATTTGTGTTTTTTAGTAATTGCCATTAGATGAGATGGGGCGATTTTCATATGTGAAAGGGTGTTTAGATAAGGAATGGAGATTGTAAACCATGGTTAATTGGATGATCAGAAGTGAGGTTGAGGTTAGGGTTAGGGTTAGGGTGGGGAAGAATGATGAAGTGTGGAACAGGGCACGTGGATAGAGGAGGAAGGTGGGCGTGGGACAAGCTCTTGGGTTACGGCGCATGATTCTGGACACTCAAATTCACCACCCCAGCATCTCATCTCCCCATTTTAGTATAAGATTATTATTATTTTAAGATGATTGTGGGTATGATTGATGTGTAGAGAACGCGAAGGTAATCGAGTGAGTCAAAAAGAGATGTAGGGGAAGATGTAAAAAGATGGGGGATGTTGGAGCCATGTTGGAGGGGGAGGGGGAAGTGGAGGGGGAGGGGGAGGAGGATGGGGTGGGGAGGGCAGTAGATTGGAATTTTGGAATTTGGAAGAATGGTATTATTTACTTGCTATTTATTCATACTGTCAGTCACGTGCCTGCCAGTCTGCTCTATCAAAATGTCAGAAACCCTCTCTCTCTCTCTCTCATGCTCCAAATTAAAGAAAATGAATATTCGATTTCGGCTCCCAACACTGCTTAATTTTGAAAATAAATTCTTTTAGAAACAAAAAAATAGAAAGAAATTGAAAGCTTTATTAACCGCTCAAAATGTTTAATTTTTTTTTTAAAAACACTGTTATCTTGAACAAAGATCGAATTATTTAGGGCTAGTTTAGTAACGTTTTTGTTTCTTGTTTCTGTTTCTATTTTTTAAGAAACAAAGGTGTTTGATAACGTTCCTTGTTTTTCGTTCTAAAAAAAATAGAAACGTTTCTCATTTTATAAGTAATTATTGGGAACAAAAAAAAAGTAGTTTCTTCTGTTCCGTTTCTCAATGCTTCTAGTGGTTTCTTTTTTTTTTCAATTTATTTCCATTTATTTCGTTTTCCTTTTTTTCAATTATTTTTATTTGTTTCCTTTCATTTTTCTCAATTATTTTTATTAGTTTTTTTTCTCAATTATTTTTATTGGTTTCCTTTTCATTTTTCTCAATTATTTTTATTTCTTTTCTTTTCTTTTTTTTCAATTATTTTTATTGGTTCATTTTCCTTTTTTCAATTATTTTTATTGGTTTCCTTTTCATTTTTCTCAATAATTTTTATTTGTTTGATTTTCCTTTTTTTAATTATTTTTATTGGTTTCCTTTTTCTTTTATCGCCATCGTCTTCCCCAAATAATCATCCTCTTCCTCTTTCACTCATCGTTTTTCTCTGCACACTGTCTTCCTCTTCACCTCTCATCGTCTTCCTCGATAACCCAAACTCTTCCTCTTCTTTAGACTGTTCTTCTTCGTCGGATCCATAGTTTTTGCCTGATTGTTCATCTTCGTCGGATCCATAGTTTTCGTATTCCTTTTTGTGCAAATCTGGATTTTCGTTGTGGGTTTTTCTCTAAAGCATTATAGGTAGTAGAGTTAAAGGTTAAATTTTGTTTTGTTTCTTTTAATTCTGAATATTGAAGACATAATAACTTACTTTAAAATTAATATTAAATTCTAGATGTCACGAAATAACGATGAGGCTGTTGAAATTGATGGATTAAGAAGAGAAATGACCTGAGTAAGAGATGATATTGTCAATCAAATTTGGCAACATTTGAAGGATAAATATAATTTTATGTTTATATTATTATTTTTATTCGTTCATTGATACTTCTTCGTATTAAATGAATAAACTTTTGATAATTTTATTTTTTATGTTTATTGGATAGACCTATATTTTTGTTTAATGTTTAATTGAAGTAGATGTGAAAAATAAAAAATAAATCTAGAAGAAAATCAGTAAACAAGAAATAGTTATCAAACACATAAGAAATCGAAAACAGTTATTAAACACATTACTGTTTCTTGTTCTAAAAAAAGAAGAAACATGAAACAAAGAACAAGAAACAGACAATAGGAACTTTACCAAACGAGTCC
Organism: Cucumis melo; assembly: GCF_025177605.1. Lineage (NCBI taxonomy): Eukaryota > Viridiplantae > Streptophyta > Magnoliopsida > Cucurbitales > Cucurbitaceae > Cucumis > Cucumis melo. The sequence goes on from NC_066863.1 coordinate 9,827,465, forward strand.
TTAGGTTTTTCTTTAAATAATCTACACACAAAAAATTTAGGCTTTTTTCTTCGGGTGTCAATTTAATAATTGGATTTGAGATTTAAAAAAAATGATTAAATGTATTTCATACTATATGTCTATAAATCATAAAATTAGTTTTACTTATCGCGTAAAATTTAGTTAACAATAAATTATTATTAATTTATTTATAAATAAAGTTTGTTTAAAAATTTGGTTAAATTGTAATTTTAATCCATATTATCTGGAGAAAGTTAAGTTTCGCTTATAGTTTGATAAAAATGAAATTTTTATAAATATAACAAATCGGTAAAATATTTACGGCAAGTGTAACAAAATACAAAAAGTCCATGAAGTCAATAAATATTTTCATAATTTTCAAAATTGTCATTGAATTTGCGGCCGATTCGTCACTTTTTTTTTTCTTCTTTGCTATTTTTTCATCTTCTTTCTAGATTTTTTAGCTCCTATTTAAAATCGATTGATTCTTTTAAAACTATTGATTCTTTTGTTTAAAATGGTTGATTTTTTTGTTTAAATCTCCTATTTCATCTTCACCATTTTTCGGCAAGATCCTTTAAAACTACTTCATCTCTTCCTCATATTCAAGAATATCAAGATCACATCACTGAGACATGATCTAAATTATCATTTGCCGTGTTCAACATGATCGTTTTAGATTTGAAGTCATTTTCCTATCGTTTAGGAAGAACTACACGATCGTGTAGACATGATATAAATAATCGTTTACCATAACAACACGATTGTTTAACATGGTCAACATGATCGTTTAGATTTGAAGTTCTTTTTCCATCGTTTAAAAAGAACTACACGGTTGTGCGGATATAATTTAAATGGTCACCTACCATAACAACACGATCGTTTAGCATGGTCAACACGATTGTTTAGATTTGAAACTCTTTTTTCATCGTTTGAAAAGAACTACAAGATCGTGTAGATATGATCTAAACGATCGCTTACCATGGCAACACGATTGTTTAGCCTGGCCAACATGATCGTTTAGATCTGAAACTATTTTTCTATCATTTAAAAAAGAACTACACGATCAAGTGGATATGATCTCTAAACGATCACTTACCATAGCAACACGATCGTTTAGCATGGTCATCACAATCGTTTAGATTTAAAGCTCTTTTTCCATCGTTAAAAATAACTACATGATCGTGTTGATACTACATACACGACCAACACGACCGTGTGTCAAGATCGTTGAGAAGACGATTACATGCGTGCGTGTGGTCGATTAATCTCACACAGTGATTGGGCTATTTTTTGTATTTTTCATTGTGGACCTGTGAGCTATTTTCATTTTTAGAATTGCTTTGTACGGTGTAAATATTTTACCGGTTTGTTATATTTTTGAAAAGACCCCTTGATAAAACATCATATATAGTTCTTATGATTGAATAACCTTCACAAATAGCCCTACGAGCGAGACTATTTTCTATGATTTTATTAGATAAAAAAAACTAAACTCTAGCTATAATTCATACTAAATTCTATCTTTTTAAAATTATAAGGACCAATTTTGTAATTTAGCCTAAAAATTCATATCATTTTACATTCATAATACATATTATATTAAAATAATGAATTGAGTTTATAATATGACATATTGTATTTCTAAATATTTTTAGAAATATTTAATCAAATTTTCTTTTTCAAATGTAAAAGTCAAATTCTGGCTACAATGAAAACAAAAAGAAATAGGGAAATTTTCATGAAGGTAACAAAACACCAAACTATTTATGGCTCATGTAACAAAGCTCATAAAATTAGTCATTTTTTAAATATTCCAAGTTTGCCCTTCCGTTTTTCTTCTTCTCCTCGCTGCGATTTCTTTCATCGTCTTCCTCCTTGCTACAATTTCTTTCGTCGTCTTTCTTCTTTTCCTCTTCTTTTTTTCCACTGTGATTTCTTTCCATGTTTTTCTTCTTTTCTTCTTTTTTCGTTACGATTTCTTTTCATTGTCTTTCTTCTTTTCCTCTTTTTTTTATCCGTCGTTTAATCTTTCCATCGTCTTTCTTCTTTTCTTCTTCTTTTTTTCCTCTGCTATTTCTTTCCATCGTGTTTTTTCTTTTCTTCTTCTTTTTTAAGTCGAACTATTGTGTACAAAAAATAGAAGAATCTAAAAGATCGTGTATAAAGAATCTTGAAAAAAATTATTTAGATTGGAGTAGCCAAATATAAACGATCGTGTAAAAAAAGTAACCAACCGTGTAAAAAAAACAAATCATCGTGTAGATAAATCTAAATGATCGCATAACAAAATAATTTAAAAAATTGTTTATCCAAATCTAAAGGATCGTGTACTAAAGAATATTGAAAAAATAAATGATCGTGTATACAAATCTAAACGATTGTGTAAAAAAAATAATCTAAACGATTGTGTAAAAAAAAGTAAACCATCACCTACAAAAAAATTTTTAAAAAATTGTTTAGCCAAATCTAAACGATCGTGTACCAAAAGAAAAACAATTTTCCTACCCAAATCTAAACGATCGTATAACCAATTTTAAACGTAACCAAATGAAACGATAGAATTAAAAAAATAATTTTCATGTTAAATGACCAAATCTAAGCGATCGTGTACCAAACAATAACCAAATCTAAACGATCGTGTATCAAATATATTATGTGCGCGTTTTGTACCAAATATATTATGCGCGGTTGCTGACTGGGCATTTTTGTTATTTTACACGGTGGGCCTGTGGGCTTTTTTCATTTTCGAAATTGTTCTATATAGATTTACGGAATTGTTCTATATAGTGTAAATATTTTGCCGCTTTGTTCTATTTGTAAAAAGACCCCAAAGAAAAAACTGCTTTCATAATTTGCACTATTTTGATCATAGAATCCAAAAATAGTTTTTAGAAACAGAATCCAAATTGTTTGCGAAACCCACATCTGCTAAATTTAGTGAATCTAAAAACATAAAACAGATTTTAGATTTTCTACCAAACAAGCCTTGGCTAACTACTCAAGATAATTTATGAAAACATTTTTAAAGTTCATATTAAAAAAATTTTATTGAAAAAATTAAGGGTATGTTTTAAAATATAGTAAAATTCACGAGAGAGAGAGAGAGAGAATATCCCAATGGCTGAAAGGGTTATCGGGAGATAGTGCGTTGGGAGTTACCCACTAACTCTCGGTACGACACCATTAACTATGCATTGGAAAATGGTTCAACTCCCTGATGCCTTTATAAAGGTTGGGAGTTTCCTTTTAAAAATCCCGACGTCATTAATTATAAGTTTGGAGATGGTCATAACTCCTGACGCCTTATAAAAATCCCACAGATATGCGAAAAACACAAATCTATTTCAAACCCCCTCCCTTCAAATTAGCGAAACCCTTTTGAACCCAAACTCTAGATCTGCTTTGCCGTCTATAACACCCTAAGTTTAGGGGGTGGGGGATCAGATGAATGAACCAATATCACATCTGAATGAGAGGGATCCTGAGGACATGAATGTAAAGTTAAGAAAAACTTAAAAGAATTTAAAAGTTACTATCTATACTAATAAGGTGCACTTCCTTTCGGTGGCTCAATCATAGGAAAGTTAAACATGCTTAGCTTGGAACAATTCTATGTTGGATGACATGAAAATTTTTCTATAGTGAGTGAGAACAAAACATGCTGGAAGGACTCGTGTTAGTTTGTGGGGACAACTTTCACTCTAATAAGCTTTTAAGATATGTAAGGATGATGTTGTGAGGTAGCAGAGGATGCAAGAGAATGTCAAAGATCCGTATTCTGAATCCTGGGCTTGGAGCATTACAATCACCTCTTCATATCGCCTCTCCTACCGTAGCTGATCATCTTGCTACCCGTTGTCGTCGTCACATTGGTACATTCGCAAATTTGTACCTATTGATACATTTGTTCCACCCACGGCCTTTCTTCTCCATTCCTTAGTCATTTCCCTCATTCGTTCTATAGATTTTCAACTTCAAAACCTATTCATTTGTTGATCCATTTTTGTATGTTTTTATAAGGTTGCAAAAGACCTAAAATTCTAGTTTTAATTTAATCTTTTTTTTTTTTTCCTGTTGTGTTGAATCTAGTGTTAGTTTTTTTTACAAATTATGGATTTGAATTTCGTATTTGAGTCCTTCATTTCATGTTCTGTTTCGAATTTCCATCTCCAAACTTCATAGACCATATAATGGCCACTTCCGATGCGTGGAGACTAACAACAAAATCCTCGCGAAGGACAGAATCTTCTACTCCTAGATCTGCATGTCATCTCAGTCTTATCAACTTCACTATGTCTCATTAAGAAGCTCATCCTAACATGTTCGTGCAGGATCCTATCTTCGGGTACTCGAAACTTATTTCTTTTGATTATTTGTCTTTGTCTTTCTGTGCTCGATAATGGTCTGTAGTGTTGAAAGTTCGCAAGGATTATACTTTGCTATGTTTTGTATGTTTGGTTTAGTAGTTTGATGTTGGAAAACTGGGAAATTAAGATGAAAATGAAGTTGATAGGCCGATTACTATTTATTTGTTTCTTGTTGTTCTTTTCCATAGCTAATATGAGAATTTGATTAATCTTGGAAGTTGGTTTTCTATAATTTTCAAGAATATTGACACTAATTTTGTAGTATATTTGAGATTGGTTTCATAATATATGTACTCATGAATTTGAATATGAACACTTTTGGGGATAAATGCTTGATAAGAAAGTGTTTTGATGATTGGTTATAGAAATGGATTGAATGCATTTTGACTGAGCTAAAAACACTCTACAAATGGACACTTGGGGTGAAATGTTAATGATTTAGACTTGTTCGATATCTTAGAATTGTCTGTAGAATTCCCTAAAGTGGCTTGAATTGTTACCAAGTGTAAGCTTGTTGTTCTTTTGTGTTTGTGGAGGGGTAGCTTCCATTGTTACTATATAATGTCACAACTTAATCATATGTTGTAGGTTAATTTGATGCCTTGGAAGTGTCTTTTGAACTCCAAGTAAATCGAACACTTCACTTGTATTCTAATATGTAAACATTATTATTATTTACTACATCTATATCTCTTATATGTAACAACATTAATAACAATTTTGGTTGCTTTTTTTTAGTGTATATGAAAAATTTTCATTAATTAATTATTATTGATTTAGGTTCTATAAATTTTAGGTTATGAAGATCAAAATTTCAAATAATTAAGTTACTAATGAATATTCTAAAACATTTTAGAATCTTCGACAGCTAAACACCTTATTGGGAGTTTAATGATCAAGCTTTCAAACAATGAACTCTTGACGTCGATTGATACCTCATCGGTAGTTTAAAATATCTCCTAGCACCAGATATGTCATCATGAGTTATTTGAAACTCCCCACGAGGTATTAACTAGTATTGAAAAATTCTCTTGTAATGGTACTAACGAGACAAGAGAGGATTTCATGATGCATTTTTGGCAATTTTCCAACAATGGTAGGTAATTGGAGATCACTTTTTTTTTTTTTTTTTATAATGATTGCCGAAAACATTTATAAAATATAGCATAATTTTAGATTTTATCAATCGTAGACGGTATTAGAATTTGAAACAAATATTTTTAACATTTTTTCATTTACAATCATTTTTAAAAAAATTAAATAAAAATATATTTTTTTTCAAAATAATATATTTTTTTTAGTCAATCCAGACAAATTAAGAATCTTATGCTATTAATTTTAATTTAGGAGTTCTAATTCTCCATTTCATATGTGATCAATTAAAAAAGAGAACCTTTTAAAGTATTAGGTTTATGCAAATTAAATTATGAAGATAGCTTAGTTAGTTAAGAGAAATATTGGACAAAAAATTAAAACCTCCAGATGTGAATGGAAAAGAAGAAAAATACTATAAAATTAGAGGTGATTGTTAATTATTTTGATTGAATCTCACATGCAGATCTGTATCGCATTTGATGTATACAAATTTAGTAAGAAAAAGAAAAACTAAACACATTAATTGTGTTGGGAAATGGGAATCCAAAACTCCTGAAGCCTCAATTTCTATTTTCTTTTAACTTCCAAATATAAAGCAAAAAAATGTATTTGAATTCGTCAATTTGGGTTAATATGTGCCCACAGCCTCCTTTGCTGTCAGAGAGAATCACAGAAAAACAGAGAGAGAAAGAGAGAGAGAGAGAGAGACAACAATTTTATTTATTTATTGTGGTAGTGAGAAACCACATTTTTCCTTACTGAGTTTCAGTACTCAATTGAAATAGTTCTTTCTTTATTTTTTTGTCAGAGAGATTCCTAAACACGAGTTCAATGGTTATTTGCAATTTTAGTTATTGTAGAATTTATATTTACAGAAGATTGAATATAGTTTTATGTTTGAGATGAACCATTATAATTTTTAATGTCATTCTTTTTTTTTTCTTTGCTTTATTATCTGTTATTTTACTATTCAGCACTTATTTGATTGATTGAAAGAGGAGTTTGAGATATAATTTAGTATATTCTGTCGATCTTAATTTATTTGTGCAAAAGAAAAAAGTGGAAGAGAGAGAAGAATAAGAAGAGGAAAGAAGAGGAAAAAAAATAGAATATTATGACATAAAGTAAAAATGAGAATATTTAAGATATATATATATATATATATATATATATATATATATATATATATATATATACACACGTAGGAAGCTAAAGATAATTACTTACTATGAAATAAGTAAGCATCTAAGTATAGTGATGCAAAGTTATACAACAAATCTGTTGGTCAAAACATGAAAAGTTTCATCCTAAAATTTAGAGGATATCTCTCCAAAAACAAAAAACAAAAACCAAAAACAAAATTTTATCCAAAATGATATTCAATAGTTATTGTTACAGTCCTAAAAGATTTATTTATATATTTGTAGTCTTGTAAAACAATAATAATTTAAAGTAAGTTTTTTAAAATATATAAAAATATTTATGATGTATAGAATAATTTTGAAAACGAAAAAAAGCTCACAAGCTCACAATGAAAAATACAAAAAATGTCTCGTCAATAAGGCGCGTAATATATTTAGTATACGATCATTTAGATTTGACTATTGTTTGATACACGATCATTTAGATTTGGTTGTTTAGATTAGGATAGCCAAATCTAAACAGTTTATTTTTTAAAAATTTGGTACACGACCGTTTAGATTTGTCTAAACGAATTTTTTCAAGTTTATTTCGTACACGATCGTTTATATTTGTTTATACGATCATTTATTTTTTCAAAATTCTTTGGTATACAATCAATTAGACTTGACTAAATGATTTTTTAAAATTCTTTTGTACACGATCGTTTATTTTTTACACGATCGTTTAGATTTAAATGATTTTTTTCAAGATTTTTTATATACGATCTTTTATGATTTGATTATTTTTGTACACGATCATTTGGATTTAGTTATCCAAATCTAAACGACGTAAAAAAGAAAGGAAAAGAAGATGTAAAAAAAGAAGAGGAAAAAAAAAGGAAAAGAAGATGTAAAAAAGGAAGAAGAAAAAAAGAAATGCTATGTAAACAAATTGCAAAAGAATAAAAAAAAAAAGGAAAAGAAGAAAGATGAATCTGAGAAGAAAGATAGAAGGGTAAACTTGAAATATTTAAAAAATGACTAATTTCATAGACTTTGTTACACAAGGCGTAAATATTGGAGTGATTTGTGAAAATTTGTGTAATTTAAACACTGATTAATAAACAAAATTAATAACTAATCAAATATTAAATTTGAATTTACTAAATTATTATATAGTTACAACATAGAGCGCTTATCTTCGTACTTCTACTTAGTTATATATATATATATATATATATATATATATATATATATATATATATATATATATTATATTATATTATATTAGGAGAAATGTGAAGAAGAAAAAGAGTAGGAAGAAAGATCCAATATCAATGTATAATTCCAAAACACATAACTCATTTTTGTTTTTTTTGGGTATGGACAAAATTGTAAGAAAAAGAGTAATAGTTTGTATTTCATTTGTAGAATAATTGGTATATAAAAGACGTACATATTCAGCAAACTTTTGCAAATGTAAAATACAATTGTTTTCAAAGAAAAAATCTTCAATGGTATCCGATCAGACTATTTGACCCAATCCTACATTTATATATATTTTTAAACCTTTTTATTCTAGATTCTCTATTTTTAGACCTTTCATTTAATTCCTAGATATCAATCTCTTTTACTAATGAAATTGAAACGTAGTTTGGATAAATTTAAACAAATTATTATAAATCAAAAAACCATTAATAAAAATATTTACAAAATATAATAAAATTTCAAATTGTTTCAAAGATAGGCACTGATTAATTTCTATCAATATTATCGATAGACATTGATACACTGATAGAATCTAAATTTTTGCTTAGACGAGAGAACACTACGAGAAAAGAAAAGGTCATCGGGAGAGACACCAACTCCCGACATTGTACAAGGGTGTCGGGAGTTATCTACTAACTCCAGATGTTGTTAGCTATGTGTCGGGAGATGTGTTCAGAACTCCCAACGCCTTTATAATAGCGTCCAAACTTCTCTTTCAAAATTAATCAACAAAACCCTTCATCGATTTAAGTTTGTCGCCCAACCTTAGGCTCTCCCCCATCCACCATTTCTCCTCTACCATGACCAATGGTCTTTTTCCTCGCCTCTTCCTCCACCCCTACTGATCTCATTCTTCTACCCGCCGCTCCATCGGATTTCCCTCCTCTCACTCTCATCTTTTTATTCTCCCTCGCGACTCCTCTGATAACGACCTTCCCTCTCCAGGTTTCTTCCTTTTTTTTTTCACTCCACTTTCTTTATCTCTCTTCATCTCTATATTTCTTTTGTTCATAAGTTGTGTGACTGTGTTTTCAAGTCAAGCTCAAGTTTCGTATGCCTTATCCAGGTTTTGTGTTTCCTTTGGGCGTCAACTTTGATTGTTTATTTTTTTAAAAAAATTATTCTATAGGTATCATCTTGCTTGATTGGGACTCCTTTTCTTTAATGGGGTTCCTTTTTTGAGGTTTGATTTTTATACTCTTGTATTCTTTCATTCTATAACTTTTTTTGTGATTAAGATGTTCCTTTAAATCCTTCTATGTTGCAATCTCCAATTATACTTTTAGGTGTATGAACAATTTGGCCGTAGATTTTTTGGTAATGAGTTATGTGTTCTTGTTAAGTCATGTAGTAAAAAGTACCTAATATTCTAAGTTATTTTATTCAGGATAATTTACCTTTTGTTATGTTTGGAATGTGGTTGGTGGCGTGACACTGAGTATCGAAAATCTGTTAGCTCAATATCCTTGGGTGTTTGTTGGTTTATCTGTGACAAAAGTGATTGCTTGTAGTATAGTGGTAGTTATATAGATCTCCATCTATGTTCCTTTCTACACCTTACTCTCTTTATATCTTGTATTATAGATGCATTCAATATCACTACAAGAAAATGAGGATTTCTGAATGCACAAAAGCATCGAGAAATATACGAAAACACGTCAATTCTCGTCTAGATCAGATTTGGAAGAAATGTGTCGAGAGAGGATCTCCTAACACACAACATTATAGCTTTGGGAGACCTTAGAGAACTCCCGATGTCGTATGGTTGGCGTCGGGAGATTACAACTCCCGACACTGTATATACGATGTCGGGAGTTCTCTAGGTCTCTCGACGCTACAATGTTGTGCATCGGGGGATCATTATTTTTTTTTTAAAAAAGTACCTTCCATTATTAAATGGAAGGTATATTATATATCCACCTGAAACTTTACACCGAAATATATATTATATCAATATTAGACTTTATTTGAGCCAACTACTAATAAACATAGAACAAAAAAAAAATAGTCGTTTACTTACTTAAATTACATACGTAACCATAAAATTAATCGGTAAAGTTGAAACGAAAAGATCATTTAGAGTTTATGAATTCTAAACAAGTACCTTTATAGTCTTCTAGATTAAAGATGACAAAAAACTCTGTTTTGACTCTAAAAAGTAATGATAGAAAACCAATTACTAATTTAAATCAAGTATCTATGACAATAAAGCAAGTATCAATAATGCAAGAAAACATTGAGCCAAAGAAGCCCACAAAAAGGAGACTACTTATAAGAATGGGCTCCAGTGAAACCAAACGAATAGTTACAAAAAGAAAAAAGATTTAAAACAATGGATCATGGACAGTATCCACATATGGGTACCACCACACATAATTTATTATGTTCTTGTATTGTTACTACATATAAAAGAAAGAAGATACAAAATTTAGAACCATAGATGAACTTCAAGGTGGTAGTTCCAAACTTGAAAACAATGAAGCTTTGATGAAAAACATTGTGTAATCCAATTCTGGGGGCCAAAACGTCGTTTTAGGGACAAAGGGATGTCCTTGTATTGTTACTACATATAAATTCTATGTATCTCAAAAAATTACATAGATTAAAAAAAAGGGGTGTTTGCAAAAATAGGAAAAAGACTTTTGATAATAGAGCCCATGTTACTACATTTTCTAAATTGCAAAAGTAGCAAATTTAAAAGCGGATAGTCCTCTAATAGCCATTTGATAGCCCTCTGATGGCCATCTGATATATCTAATTACTTGTCACATCTGTCATATGATACAAGTTCTAAAAAAAAAAATTGCGCAATTCAGACAATTATACTCAAAGTCATCTGATGCTCGGCTTTTCATATTGCCAAGCAGCATGTGATAACTAACTGAGAAACAATAATTGTGCATTGCAGTTCTACAATTTATAGTCTTCACAGTAAGAGGTAAGATTTCCCCTAGTGCATTCCTAGCAAATACATGCATCAACAAATACCTTTAAAGACAGATACAAACCAATATTCAAAATGAAGAAGTTTCAATGGGGCACATCAAAACATGTTATTTCAAAGACAAAGCTCTCAGTACCTTAATGTCATTCTCAATTCTTGATTATTCTTAAACCCTAAAATTTTATACCAAAAATAATTATATAAACTGCTCCAATTGGCATTAGTTGAAAAGAAGGCATTACAAAACAAAGTAAAAATTATAAACTACACCAAGAAGTTCAAAAATAAAAAATAGAAGCACTTTGAATCATAAAGCTATATTTTTTCCACAATGTTTGAACCAACAAATGATATTGCTTTTTATATCTTTATCATCACAGATGTCAAATGTTTTGCTCAGTTTCGATCCTTCAAGAACCATATGCGGCAGATTCAAAGCTCTTAACAACTTAGGGCAAAAATATAATTAGGATTAGGATTTTGGGGCAAAAATCTAGCTTAAATAATTACTTATTGGAAGAGATAGGGGCAATAGCGATAACGACATTGAAAGAGACGGGGTAGGTGATGAAGATGGCGGTGACACTGAAAGAGACAGTGGCAGGAGCACGGTGGGTAAACTTCCTTCATTCTTTTCATCTCTGCAGATATTTGAATTGAAGATTGGGGGAGATTTTAAAGGCTAACTCCTAATGCAGCTCGACATGCGTCGGGGGTTCCCCCTCATTGTCGATGGTGAAAATAAGGCGTCAACAATTACACACCAACTCCTAATGTCGTGCTAGTATCTTTAGGAGTTTGAGGACATCTCCCGACACCTTGTTGTTAAGCATTGGGAGAAAGTTGAAAATTACCGATGCAGCAATTTCAATGTCGAGAGATGTCCCATCTCCTGATGCCATTCCTTCCAATGTAGTGAAGTGCGTCAGAAGATCTATAATTTCTTGTAGTGTATGACTTGCTTTTGGCTGCATAGTGTCAAGGACATAATTGTCCAAGGTATTATTTACCGATGGCCGTATGCCCGAATACCCCCAAATCACTTTATCTTTATGTCTTGAAAGTAGTTTAGGTTAATTCTTTCGTTTACGTGTCGTCGAGTCACAGTGTGACATTTCGGCTTTTTCATATGCAAGCGTGCCAAGGCCAAAAATCTCAATATGTACTATAGGGGGTACATGACTAGTTCGACCCCCGCCCAAGCCTTGTCGCACTCTTTGCAAGTTAAGCTATTTTCTTTGCAATTGACAGTCTTCAATGCTTTCTTTATGATGTTTTCAACTATTTAATTTCTCTCTCCCGTTTTATAAAAACATTTTCTCAAGAACGAGGAGGGAGGCTACATCATACCGCGAGTTTGTCCGCGGATTCTGAATTTCGAACGGCTGACTTGTTGATCGAACTAAACAAGTGCCGCACAATCGTGTTGAGAAGTTACGATTGTGACAAGTGGTATCAGAGCCAAATTGGCTAATTGACGATAAGACCGAAACATGTCGTCGTCGAATCCATCGGGCAAGGCCCAGAAAGACCGACTAGTAGAGTTAGAAGAACAGATGCTCTACCTAGTCGAAGTTCCCGACTTCATCCGCTACTTGGAGTCTCGTTTCGATGAAATTTCCGAGAAAACTAATACGATCGATGCGGTAGCTGGCCGTGTCGAAGGGTTTCCGATACAAGAGTTGATGACAAGGGTCGACGCCCTGAAAACAAACATAAACATCGGAAGATCTGTCAACTACGAGCGTGGAGACAGTTCGACGGGCTCTGTTGCCCATATTGAGGAGCGTGTTCAAGAGCTGGATAGCTCTCAAAAGACACTGTTAGAGATGATAAACGGGATGTCAGAGGATTTCTGAGCTACCCTCGATGTCGTCAGAAACGAAATCGCAGATGTGAATGCGAGACTGAGCCTCACAATGCGAGCAATGGCAAATCAAGCTCCCGCTGGGGGAGCCATTCCAGTTAGTAGAGTGAAGATCCCGGAACCAAAGCCCTTCTGTGGGGCAAGAGACGCGAAGGCCCTAGAAAACTATATCTTTGACCTGGAGCAGTACTTCAGGGCCACAAACACGATTACAAAGGAAGCCAAAGTCACGTTGGCGACGATGCATCTGTCTGAGGATGCCAAGTTATGGTGGAGGTCCCGATTTGTTGACATGCAAGAGGGACGTTGCACGATAGATACTTGAAACGCTTTGAAGAAAGAACTTCGCTCACAATTCTTCCCTGAAAATGTCAAGATCTTGGCTCGACGAAAGTTACACAAGCTGAAACACACCGGTAGTATTCGGGAGTATGTGAAACAGTTTGCGGGACTGATGTTGGATATACGCGATATGTCCGAGAAAGACAAAGTTTTCTGTTTTGTCGAAGGATTGAAGCCGTGGGCGAAGACAAAGCTATATGAACAAAGAGTTCAAGACCTCACGTCCGCGTATGCTGCAGCCGAATGGCTGTTTGACCTGTCTAACGACTCTCAAGATACGAGATGTCATCCAAGTTCCTCATCTGGAGGAAGTAGGAACAACCGCCCAAGTTCTCCTAAAACCACGGGAGGGGACAGACGCTTTAATGGAGATCGTAGATCCCATCAATCGAATACTGTAAACTTCTGGCGAGGAACAAGTAACCAGAATGTGTCCAATCGTCCTCTTAGTTTCTTCATATGTAAGGGACCACACATGGCCAGGGAATGCCCGAATAAAACTGCTTTCAACGCATTCCAGGCATCTTTGGCCTCAGATTCAGAAAATCAACAAAATCAGACTGAGAGGGAAGCAGATCGGACAGAAGAAGTTGATAACCCTCGAATGGGGGCCTTGGAATTTCTGTCATCTCTCCAGAAAAAGGTGGGGGAGACGAACACACCAGTGGAAAAGGGCTTAATGTACGTTGACACCTGGAACAACGAGAAGCCAACCAAAAGCACTATGGTTGACTCCGGTGCCACCCACAATTTCATAACAAAAGCAGAAGCTAAACGTTTGAATCTCCGCTGGGAGAAGGATGCAGGAAGAATGAAAGCCGTGAATTCTGCTTCCCTACCTATCATCAGACTAGTGAAACGAACGATGATAAGATTAGGAGGATGGAGTGGCCTCGTAGACTTTGTAGTAGTAAAAATGGATGACTTTGATGTGGTACTGGGAATGGAGTTCCTACTCGAACATCAGGTAATCCCAATGCCTTTGGCCAAATGTTTGGTGATCACTGGACCTACACCCTCGGTTGTACAGACTGACCTACGTCAGCCAAATGGGTTGAAAATGATCTCGGCCATGCAATTAAAAAAGGGTCTCTCTCGAGACGAACCAACATTTATGGCCATCCCACTCAATTCGTCAGAGAACTCAGGGGAGACAGTCCCTAAGGAGATCGTGCGCATGCTAGAGAAGTACCGTGATGTGATGCCTAAGTCTTTGCCACCTTGGAGAATGATTGATCATGAGATCGAGTTGGTGCCAGGGGCAAAACCGCCTGCGAAGAATGCTTATCGTATGGCGCCTCCAGAGTTAGCTGAACTTCGGAAACAGTTAGATGAGTTACTGAATGCAAGGTTCATTAGGCCTACAAAAGCTCCGTATGGAGCCCCAGTTCTTTTCCAGAAGAAGAAAGATGGGAGTTTACGATTGTGCATTGATTATCGTGTCCTGAATAAACTCACGGTTCGCAACAAGTATCCACTTCCCATAATTACTAACTTGTTCGATCGCTTACATGGGGAAAAATATTTTTCAAAGTTAGACTTGCGGTCGGGGTACTACCAAGTGAGAATTGCAGAGGGAGATGAGCCGAAGACAACCTGTGTCACCCGATATGGTGCGTTCGAATTCCTCGTAATGCCATTTGGTCTCACCAATGCCCCTGCCACCTTTTGTACGTTGATGAACCAGGTCTTCCACGAATATCTCGATAAATTCGTAGTAGTCTACCTGGATGATATAGTGGTCTATAGTACGACCATGGAAGAACATAGAGACCACCTGTAAAAGGTTTTTCAGAAATTGAAAGAGAATCAGCTGTATGTCAAAAGAGAAAAATGCTCTTTTGCACAAGAGCGGATAAACTTCTTGGGCCATGTGATAGAGTGTGGCCGAATTGGAATGGAAGAAGGGAAGATTGCTGCGATACGCGACTGGGCAATGTCGAAATCAGTCTCGGAGTTACGCTCCTTCCTCGGGCTGGCAAATTACTATCGTCGATTTGTCGAGGGATTCTCCAAACGAGCAAGCCCGCTGACTGAACTACTGAAAAAAGACGTTCACTAGAATTGGGACCCCGAGTGCCAAGCCGTCTTCGACGGCCTAAAACAAGTCATGATGGAGGGGCCACTTCTAGGGATTGCGAATGTGACCAAACATTTCGAAGTCGAGACAGATGCGTCTGATTATGCGTTGGGGGTGTGCTCCTATAGAATGGGCACCTGATCGTATACGAAAGTCGAAAATTGAATGCAGCCAAAAGGAGGTATACTGTGTCCGAAAAAGAAATGCTCGCAGTAGTACATTGTTTGAGGGCCAGGAGACAATACCTACTAGGTTCGTCGTTTGTAGTGAAGACGGACAACAGTGCAACCTGCCACTTCTTTACCTAGCCAAAGTTGACTTTGAAACAAGCAAGATGGCAGGAATTTCTGGCCGAGTTCAACTTCGAATTTGAACACAAGAAGGGGTCGAGCAACCAGGCTGCTTATGCCCTAAGTCAAAAACAAGAACATGCAGCCATATGCCTGTTAGCTCACCTCCGGGGGAGCGAGATTGGCGGGTCGGTTAGAGACACCTTGAGAGAGTTCCTACAGAAAGATCATGTCGCTCAGAATGTCATGAATTTAGTGAAGGCGGGCAAAACACGACAGTTTTAGGTCGAGGAAGACTTGTTAGTCACAAAAGGCAATCGACTATATGTTTCAAGAGCAGGGGACTTAAGGAAGAAATTGTTGTATGAGTGTCACGACACTCTATCGGCTGGCCATCCCGGATGGCAGCGGACGTACGCCCTGTTGAAGAAGGGCTACTTTTGGCCGAATATGAGAGATGATGTCATGCAGTACACTAAGACGTGTCTCATCTGCCAACAAGATAAAGTAGAGAAAGTGAAGCTTGCTGGACTTCTCGACCCTCTACCGGTTCCAACAAGACCTTGGGAGAGTGTCTCTATGGACTTCATCACCCATCTTCCTAAGGTAGGCGACTTTGAAGCCATCTTAGTCATCATTGATCGTTTTTCAAAGTACGCCACCTTCATCCCCACCACCAAGCAGTGTTCAGCAGAAATGACAGCTCAATTGTTCTTTAAGCATGTTGTTAAGTTGTGGGAAGTCCCGACAAGTATAATGAGTGACAGGGATGGTAGATTCATTGGCTCCTTCTAGACGGAATTATTTTCCTTCTTGGGACAAGTCTTAACATATCCTCAAGTTACCATCCCCAAACTGACGGCTAGACTGAGCGATTCAACTGCATGCTCGAGGAATACTTGCGCCATTTTGTAAACGCAAGACAAAAGAACTGGGTCCAGCTGTTGGACATAGCCCAATTCTATTTCAACGCTCAGACAAGTTCACCTACAAGGAGAAGCCCATTTGAGATTGTTTCTGGGAGGCAACCAGTACTGCCACACCTTGTTGATCATCCCTTTGCAGGGAAGAACCCTCAAGCCCTCAATTTCACGAAGGAGTGGAAACAGACAAACGACATCGCCCGAGCGTACTTAGAAAAAGCATTGAAGCGGATGAAGAAGTGGGCAGATAAGAAGCGACGCCCTCTTGAGTTTCGGGCGGGAGACCAGGTACTCATCAAACTACGACCAGAGCAAGTCAGGTTTCGAGGACGCAAAGACTAGCGTCTCGTCAGGAAGTACGAAGGATCAGTTGAAGTGCTGAAAAAGGTATGGAATAATTCTTACAGAGTAGCGTTGCCCACATGGATGAAAATCTACCCAGTAATTCATGTTAGTAACCTGAAACCGTACCATCAAGACACGGAAGACCTGCAGCAGAATATCGTAAATCGCCCAATTATCGACCTTAGTCAGAAGGAAGACAAAGATGTTGAAGAAATTCTGGTCGAGCGAGTAAGGAGGGGCAGAAGACCCGCACGAAGGATCCACGAGTATCTGGTAAAGTGGAAGAACCTTCCTGTGGAGGAGACCAGCTGGGAGCGTGTCGAAGATCTTGAAGCGTGGAAGCAGAAGATTGAAGATTTCAAGCTTCGCCAGTTGACGGGAACGTCAACCATTTAGGTAGGAGAGAATGTCAAGGGCATAATTGTCCAAGGTATTATTTACCGATGGTCGTATGCCCGAATACCCCCAAATCACTTTATCTTTATGTCTTGAAAGTAGTTTAGGTTAATTCTTTCGTTTACGTGCCGCCGAGTCACAGTGTGACATTTCGGCTTTTTCATATGCAAGCGTGCCAAGGCCAAAAATCTCAATATGTACTATAGGGGGTACATGACTAGTTCGACCCCCGCCCAAGCCTTGTCGCACTCTTTGCAAGTTAAGCTATTTTCTTTGCAATTGACAGTCTTCAATGCTTTCTTTATGATGTTTTCAACTATTTAATTTCTCTCTCCCGTTTTATAAAAACATTTTCTCAAGAACGAGGAGGGAGGCTACATCATACCGCGAGTTTGTCCACGGATTTCGAATTTCGAACGACTGACTTGTTGATCGAGCTAAACAAGTGCCGCACAATCATGTTTAGAAGTTACGATTGTGACACATAGGACCATGTTGAATGATTACCTCTTGCCATCACTAATTCTTTCCAAGTTTGAATTTATTCACATGTTGTTCTTCTTCACTTGTCATTTTCATCATTGGACCTTATTCATGTCTTATGTGATGGAGAGAGGAGTAGGATTGTTCAATCCATACATGTCTAATATTAACAGCCACATTAAGGTTTTGTTGAAGGGATGAAAGCCTTACATAGCGAAAAATTAACAAAGACCTTAACTCAATTTAATTAGGAAACTAAAAATACCAATACATTGAAAAAAAATATACAGTCTGACAGTGACATGACACAGACATGATGGAGAGACCCGACGGGGTCGCTCACACTTATGACTGCTTAATCTGACGGAATTACCAGTCTGACATTGACATTGACATAGACATGACGTGAGTGATCCGACATGACCACTCACAGCCCGATCATCTTAAGTATTCCCTTGGAAATCACCAAAGACCAGCTTGTTCCTACGGAGGCACAGATTGCACGTGTTTGGGGACGTACCAGTTTAGGGGTACCACTTTCAAGACTCTGATAGGAAGTTAACAGGCATCTAGTGGGACTAGTAGTGGGTCCCTTACTGAGTATTTTTATGCTCACTCTTTCCATTTCCATTTTTCAGGCAGAGGCAGAGGTAAGAACAAGGGCAAGCTGGCGAGTGACCAGAAGTGATCGTGGCAGGCCATAGGGATACGTTTGCTTCCGCTTATGTCAAAATTTGGATTTTAGTATTGCATTTTCAGTTCTTCCTCTATTGGTTAATTTATTTCTTTAAAAGTAGGTAGGGCCCGAGTTAGGACTTTATTTTATACTTATTTCACATTTTTTTGTTTATTCTTTTTATTATTTGAAAATTTGAGGTTTTTGTCTTATCCTATTTTTAAAACTTTACAAACTTATATACCCTTTTTAAATAGTAATGGATTCGACTTAGTATAAGGAGTTGGGTCGTTACAGTTGGTATCAGAGCCTATGTCCTAGGTTCTGCAGATGACTTACGATGTGAGTCTTTGTTTTGGTTTGTTTCACCCCTATGGCTATACGGTCCTTCGTCACTCGCCAGATATGTTTTAAGACTTTGCTAAATGTTATGGTTACAATCTTGCCTGAATAAAATGAGTGTAGTTAGTATAAGTGTTGTGGTTGTTTTATGAAAAGTTCTTCTAGTGAAACTTCAGGAAAAGATGTCGCCGCGTAGAGATGCCCGTCGAGGGGGTGGTAGGGAAGGCAGAGGGGTTGGACGTACCTAGCCGGAGGAACAACCTACTGTGCAGGCAGCCGACCCTAACGCACCTGTCACCCAAGCGGATCTCGCGGCGATGGAGCAGCGATATCAGGACATGCTACAGGCTGCTTTAGCACCGTTTCTCACTGCCCAGCAGACCCAGGCCGCCCTTGTTCAGGCCCAGACCATCCCTCTTTCAGCCCCTAAAGGAGCTCAGCCCGCGTTAGTTCAACTGTCGGCTGAGGACAAACACCTGAGAGACTTTAGGAAGTATAACCCAAAAACTTTTGATGGGTCCATGGACAACCCTACTAAGGCCCAAATGTGGTTGACGTCCATAGAGACTATCTTTCGATACATGAAATGCCCAGACGACCAGAAGGTGCAGTGTGCAGTTTTCTTCCTGGAAGGATAGAGGTACCGCCTGGTGGGAGACTGCTGAGAGGATGCTGGGGGACGACGTCAGCAAAATAACCTGAGAGCAGTTCAAGAAGAGCTTCCATGCTAAGTTCTTCTCTGCCAACGTGAAGCACGCTAAGCAGCAAGAGTTCCTAAACTTGGAGCAAGGCAACATGACGGTGGAGCAGTACGACGCCGAGTTCGACATGTTATCCCGTTTTGCTCTCGATGTGGTAAGGGATGAGGTTGCCAGGATTGAGAAGTTCGTTAGGGGTCTCAGGCTAGACCTCCAGGGCATCGTCCGAGCCCTCCGACCAGCCACTCATGCTGATGCACTACGCATAGCACTGGACTTGAGGCTGCACGAGAGAGCTGATCCGTCCAAGGCTGCAGGCAGAGGGTCAGGCCTTGGTCAGAAGAGGAAGGTTGAGTCGCAGCCTGCCTTGGCACCGCAGCGAGACCTGAGGTCAGGACGTGTCTTCCAGCGGCATTGTCAGAAGTTGGCTGCTAGAGGAAGAAGATTGAGAGAGCTACCTGCTTGTGGGAGGTGTTGGAGAGTTCATAGAGGTCGTTGCTTGGTAGGGAGCAGAGTGTGCTTCAGGTGCAAGCAACCAGGGTATAACGCCGACGTTTGTCCTCAGAAACTCATTGGGACTACTCCGCACCAGTCTCCCGCTTCACATTAGGGAAGAGTTTTTGCCACGACTCGTCAGAAGGTCGAGCGAGCTGGTACTGTAGTGACAGGTACGCTCCCAATCTTGGGCCATTACGCACTTGTACTATTTGACTCTGGGTCATCCCATTCTTTTATATCTTCAGTTTTTGTTCGACAAATGGGTTTAGAAGTCGAACCGTTGGGTAGTATACTGTCGGTTTCTACCCCATCGGGGGTGGTCATGTTGTCAAAAGAAAAGATAAAGGCATGTCAGGTAGGGGTAGCGAGCCATATGTTAGACGTGACCCTACTAGTGTTAGACATGCAGGATTTCGATGTAATACTAGGCATGGATTGGTTGTCTGCTAACCATGCAAGCATAGACTGTTTTCGTAAGGAATTCGTCTTTAACCCTCCCTCTGGGACTAGTTTCAAATTTAAGGGGGCAGGAATCGTATGTATACCCAAGGTCATCTCAGTCATGAAGGCTAGTAAACTACTTAGCCAAAGCACCTGGAGCATCTTGGCAAGCGTAGTAGACACCAGAGAACCAGAAGTTCCCCTGTCCTCCGAACCAGTGGTAAGGGAGTACCCCGATGTTTTCCTCGACGAGCTTCCAGGACTTCCACCTCCCAGGGAGATAAACTTCGCCATCGAGTTAGAGCCAGACACTGCTCCTATCTCGAGGGCCCCTTATAGAATGGCTCCAGCTGAGCTAAAGGAGCTGAAGGTGCAGTTGCAGGAGTTACTGGACAAGGGTTTTATTCGACCCAGTGTGTCACCTTGGGAAGCACCAGTGTTGTTTGTGAAGAAGAAGGATGGGTCGATGCGTCTTTGCATTGACTACAAAGAGCTGAACAAGGTGACAGTTAAGAATCGTTATCCCTTGCCCAGGATTGATGATTTGTTCGATCAGTTGCAAGGAGCCACCGTCTTTTCTAAGATCGACCTGCGATCAGGCTACCACCAATTGAGGATTAGGGATAGTGATATTCCTAAGATCGCTCTCCATTCAAGATACGGACATTACGAGTTCATTGTGATGTCTTTTGGGTTGACTAATGCTCATGCGGTATTCATGGACTTGATGAACAGGGTGTTTAAGGATTCCTTAGACACGTTTGTCATAGTTTTCATTGATGACATTTTGATTTACTCCAAGACTGAGGCTGAGCATGAGGAGCACTTGCACCAGGTTTTAGAGACTCTTCGAGCTAATAAGCTATACGCCAAGTTCTCCAAGTGTGAGTTCTGGCTGAAGAAGGTGACTTTTCTCGACCACGTGGTTTCCAGTGAGGAAGTTTCTGTAGACCCAGCAAAGATTGAAGTTGTTACTAGTTGGCCTCGACTGTCTACAGTCAGTGAGATCTGTAGCTTTTTGGGCCTAGCAGGTTATTATAGGAGGTTCGTGGAAGACTTTTCTCGTATAGCTAGTCCCTTGACTCAGTTGACCAGGAAGGGGACTCCATTTGTTTGGAACCCAGCTTGTGAGTCTAGTTTCCAGGAGCTCAAGCAGAAGCTTGTGTCTGCTCTAGTCCTGACAGTACCAGATGGGTCTGGAGGTTTCGTGATCTACAGTGATACCTCAAAGAAAGGATTGGGTTGTGTTCTGATGCAGCAGGGTAAGGTAGTTGCTTATGCCTCCCATCAGTTGAAGAGTCATAAGCAGAACTACCCTACTGATGACCTAGAGTTGGCAGCAGTGGTTTTTTCATTGAAGATATGGAGGCACTACTTGTACAGCGAAAAGATACAGAATTTCACTGACCATAAAAGCCTAAAGTACTTCTTCACCCAGAAGGAGTTGAACATGAGGCAAAGAAGGTGGCTTGAGTTAGTGAAAGACTATGACTGCACATTTTGTACCACCCAGGTAAGGCAAACATAGTAGTTGACGCGTTGAGTAGGAAGGTTCCGCATTCAGCCGCGCTTATCACTAAGCAAGCTCCCTTACTAAGAGATCTCGAGAGAGCTGAGATTGCAGTCTCAGTAGGGGAAGTGACCTCACAGTTGGCCCGATTGATCGTGCAGCCGACCTTGAGACAGAGGATTATTGTTGCTCAGCTAAATGATCCTTATTTGGTCGAGAAGCGTCTATTAGTAGAGGCAGGGCAAAGTGAGGATTTCTCCATATCCTCTGATGTTGGACTTACCTTCGATGGACGTTTGTCCGTGCTAGAAGACAATGCAGTCAAGGCAGAGCTTTTGGCTGAGGCTCACAGTTCCCAATTTACTATGCACCCCGGAAGTACGAAGATGTACCAAGACTTGAGGCGTGCTTATTGGTGGAGGAACATGAAGAGAGAAGTGGCAGACTTCGTTAGTATATGTTTGGTGTGCCAGCAGGTGAAGGCACCTAGACAGAAGCCAACAGGGTTGTTGCAATCCTTGGGTGTACCAGAATGGAAATGGGAGAGTGTATCGATGGACTTCATTACGAGACTACCCAAGACTCTAAAGGGCTATATAGTGTTCTGGGTTGTTGTTGACCGACTCATGAAGTCAGCCCACTTTGTTCCAGGGAAATCCACTTACACTGCCAGTAAGTGGGGACAGTTATATATGACGGAAATAGTGAGACTGCATGGAGTACCCGTATTCATCATTTCAGACAGAGATGCTCGTTTCACATCGAAGTTCTGGAAGGGACTTCAGCTAGCCTTGGGCACGAGGTTAGACTTCAGTATAGCTTTTAATCCTCAAACTGACGGTCAAACAGAGAGGTTGAACCAGGTTTTGGAAGATATGCTGCGAGCCTGTGTTCTGGAGTTCTCAGGGAGTTGGGACTCTCACTTGCACTTGATGGAATTCGCCTATAATAACAGCTACCAGGCTACCATCAGCATGGCACCATTTGAGGCTCTGTATGGTAAATGTTGTAGATCTCCTGTTTGTTGAGGTGAGGTTGGTGAGCAGAGGATGCTAGGCCCCGAGTTAGTTCAGACCACCAACATAGCCATATAGAAGATTAGAGCTCGTATGTTAACAGCACAGAGCAGACAGAAGAGTTATGTTGATAAACGGCATAAGGATCTCGAGTTTGAGGTGGGAGACATGGTCTTTTTGAAGGTAGCACATATGAAGGGTGTCCTGAGGTTCGAGAAGAAGGGGAAGCTAAGTCCGCGTTTTGTAGGGCCATTTGAGATACTGGAGCGGATTGGCCCTGTAGCTTATCGCTTGGCGTTGCCCCCATCATTTTCTGCAGCGCATGATGTGTTCCATGTCTCCATGCTGAGGAGGTATGTCGCAGACCCGACACATGTGGTTGACTTTGAGCCATTGCAAATTAATGAGGACTTGAGCTACGAGGAGCAACCGGTTGAGGTTTTGACAAGAGAGGTCAAGATGCTCCGTAATCGAGGGATCTCACTGGTCAAAGTTCTTTGGCGAAACCCCAGAGTTGAAGAGGCCACATGGGAGAAAGAAGAGAACATAAGAGCCCAGTACCCCGAGCTGTTCAAGGACTAGAACTTTTGAGGACGAAAGTTTTTCAAGGAGGAAAGGTTGTAACGCCCCAACAATTTGGAATTTAATTTATTATCTTAAGTGTAGTCATTTTAATTTTAGATGTTTTAAATTACATGATCTATGAACATTGGATTTTCAGACATCAAGAAAATATTTAAGGGTGATATTTATTTGGGAAAAGATTAAGGTTATTGGGTGACTTTGATATTTTTATGGAGATTGTTGGGCTTAAATAAGAAAAAGATTAAGTGATTTAATTGGTTAAATTAGGGAACGAGAAAAGAAGAATAATTTTAAACCTATTATTATTATTATTATTTTCTCTTTAAAAAGGACACTTGGGACCCGTGTCAGCCATCATCACTTTCCTTGTGAAAGAAAAAGAAAAAGAAAAAAAATGGAAGGAAAAGAAACCCTAGCCGTCACTCTCCGCCGCCACGATTCGCCGCTCTCCGCCGCATCCGCCAACTGCCGTCACGAGTCAGTCGCGTCGCCCAACAGCTCACTCAGCCACGCCGCCGCGCATCGAGCGTCGTCCGTCGAAATCGAAAGCCCGACCTGCGCCCGCGTCCTTTCCTCCGTTGTCTGCCCCGATCCGTCGTCATCTGCACCGGCCCGCCCCGCTCCATCGTCGACCATCGGTCAGCGTCGCATCATCGAAAGACTGAGCCTCCATCTTAGCCGTCGCTCGAACCTGGAACCCGATCCACTCGCCGCGTCTCTTCACCGCGTGAAGTCGATCGATCTGCATCCCTGCCCGCGACCCGACCCATGCCCGCTCGACCTACGCCGAGCCGCGCTCGCACAACCCACGCCGCGCCTGCCCGAGCCGCCTTGCACGCGCGCGAACCGTCTGTCCGTGCCGCCTTCTACTTCCTAGCTGAGCCGTCTAGCCGTTTTACCTGTCTTTGAGCCGCCAGCCTGCTTTCGGTTCTTTTCACCTAGTTTGGTAAGTTTTGATTGGGTTTAGAATACCCAACTAAGATTTGAAATTGTTGGATCTCAAATTTAATTTTGAGATTAAATTGAATTATTTCTCTTAAGGAACATCTTGGACTAAGTGATTCTGCAGCGTGGGATTTCTTCAGTTAAGGGCTCAAGCGTTGCGACCTCGACCTAGGGTAAGTTATTTCAACTGAATTTTTGGGTCTTTGGTCGTTTGGTGATTAGTTATGAAAGTTGGCGTTTTCTAAACATTTAGGACCTCGCTGCTTGAGAAGCGTGACGTTTCGGTTAGAACTCATTGAGCTAATCTCCAAGTAAGAGATTCTCCTACTAGCCCTTCGATTTATATTAAAGAGATCGCATGTTTGAATTTATGGTTACGTATGAATGGTATCTAAGTACCTAACTCAAAGTTGTTGAGAGAGAGAGATTGATATTGACATTGTGCCTGCCGATTTACTCTATGGTTAGCGTGAATAGTATGTTGATGCTACCGTCTTCGTTCTAACGACATAGTTGTAGTTGAGAATGACTGATATGATATGTTAAGGTTGGTACGCTATGGTTTGTTATGTTATAGTATGAATTGACATAATTATGACATGTATGATACGTTATGATGTGATTGATGCGATGTTGTGTGCATGCTATGGGTAGGGTGTATGTTAGCTTCTTATTAGAGTCGTACCCACATGGGTGTCCTTCGGGATCACCACTATTATGACACAGACATGATGGAGAGACCCGACGGGGTCGCTCACACTTATAACTGCTTAATCTGACGGGATTACCAGTCTGACATTGACATTAACATAGACATGACGTGAGTGATCCGACGGGACCGCTCACAGCCCGATCGTCTTAGGTATTCCCTTGGAAATCACCAAAGACCAGCTTGTTCCTACGGGGGCACAGATTGCACGTGTTCGGGGACGTACCAGTTCAGGGGTACCAATTTTAGAACTCTGATAGGAAGTTAACAGGCATCTAGTAGGACTAGTAGTGGGTCCCTTACTGAGTATTTTTATGCTCACTCTTTCCATTTCCATTTCTGAGGCAGAGGCAGAGGTAAGAACAAGGGCAAGCTGGCGAGTGACCAGAAGTGATCGTGGCAGACCATAGGGATACGTTTGCTTCCGCTTATGTCAAAATTTGGATTTTAGTATTGCATTTTCAGTTCTTCCTCTATTGGTTAATTTATTTCTTTAAAAGTAGGTAGGGCCCGAGTTAGGACTTTATTTTATACTTATTTCACATTTTCTTTGTTTATTCTTTTTATTATTTGAAAATTTGAGGTTTTTGTCTTATCCTATTTTTAAAACTTTACAAACTTATATACCCTTTTTAAATAGTAATGGCTTCGACTTAGTATAAGGAGTTGGGTCGTTACAATAAGATACATTTGTAGAACCTTTACAGATTTCTCCATCCATCATTGTAAATGTTTGATTACGGATCCTTCTTCACATAGGGACAGTCTCAGTATTTTGTGGGCATGCGTCAGTATTATAGGGACCTCTGCATCCCACACAGCCCAATTCAACTACTATTGTACTACATGAACAAAACTTCCTGCGGCTTTTACTTGTGTTAACACCATCGATTGCAAAAGTTTATTCATCTCGACGACTTGTACTTGCAGTGCCACTATCATATTCCTATCCACTCCTTTGTCACAATATTGTTTGTGTTTCCTCTAGTCCCTCTGTTCTCTTGTTGCGAGCCAAAACCATCATCTCGTCATTTCTGACTCTTGCTGGCCATAGCGCTCAGCATGGTCTTAATCTGGTTATAGGAGCTTCTAAGCATCCCTCCTACAAACACAGCATCAGCAGTCTCCTACATATTCTCACTCAACCTGAAATAGAATTGTTCCATCAAGACACATTTCGGGATGCAATGATGGAAACATGCCTTTATCATTCTTTTAAACCTTCGTCACGCGTCGATCAAGTTCTCTCTATCCCTTTGCTGGAAGGTCATCAGGTTTGGCCTTCTCTTCACATTTTTGATAGGTGGAAAGAATTTCTTCATAAATCCTATTAAATCATCCCATGTAGTTGTCTCTCCTTGCTCGAGGAGTTTGCACATCGTTTAGCATCATCGCATAGTGTGAATAAAAATAATACGAAATGTAGCTCATCTCGCGATATTTCCAACATGTTAAAAGAGGCACAAATAGAGTAGAAGTTGCGAATATGATCGTGTGGATCCTCGCGTGGGTGTCCTTTGGATTGTCCTGCATTTTGTACCATTTGAGGCATAACATGTTTGATTTCGAACCTGACGTCCTCTCTAGACACTGGGTAAGCGATCCCTGGGTTAAAATCATATAGATTTGATGAGGTGTATGATCGTATAAGTTTATCTAGGTCATGAGCCAAGTAGGCAGGAATTTTGTTCTTAGGCATTTTGGTAGTAGGATTGCTTTAATTGTCCTGGTTATTCATATTGTTAGCTCTATTTAACCTCTACCTTTATCATCTATTCCTCCGAAAAGTTCATTCTATTTCAGGGTCAAGTCGTAATTCTGGTTGTTCGCTGTCACCCATAAACTTGTTCGCATTACTCTTCGGTTAAAGCACACGATTCAACTAAAACAAAACTTTTGCATTATATTTAGCACATAAATTAAGTTAAAAAAGAAAACATTGAATTCCCTGACAACGACGCCAAAAACTTGCTTTTGCTATACTACATTCTATACACATAAGTTTCTATCATGGATTTATCAAGCTATGCTCTAAGTGAGCAACTGTCAGGCGGCTAAATAGGGTTATGCATTAAAAGGTGCATTCTTGTACATGTGTTTCTAACATTCTAAAGATATACATGTCGTGCAAGTTTTCCTCTCTATCACCCAAGTGTAAGCAAAGAGAGGTGTCCTGGTAAGTTTAGGATCGAACACAGAGAATTTAAGCTCTTAATTTTCTTATCGCACAACTAAATCATGCGATATAAACTATACAGTAAAGTTATGCACTGTATAATTTTGCCCTATATATTTACACTAAGGTGTTAGACAGTGCAAGGTGAGCATGGCGAGATAATGGAAAATTGAAAGTGAACTCATTTCTAGGCATGGTGAGGAAGGAATAATTTAATTAACTACTAGTAAGGAATTGTGCTTCAATAATTCAAGGCGATACAAAGCATATATTAACTTTGAATTAGGGCAAGTAGCCTCTTGGCGCTATTACCATACTTGCTCTCCTTTCGAGATTCAAATACACAAAGTTAAGCTATGATTTACATCTAATCATTTTGAATACGTTATGAGTAATTTCTCCTTGATTAAGGCGAGCAATCTTTCGGTGCTTTCGCCAAACACATTGGCATCTCTGTAATGTATGCAAAGGACAAATTTGGTGACAAGATTGTATTACTACAATCTTTTTGCCACTTTCTTAGCTAAATGTGTGTTCTCACTTGTCAGGTGATTACAATCAACATCAATATTCTTCTCTCGAATAAATATTGTTTTGACATTTGCATTTTACTTAACAAAACTCATAGCACGGACACAATGATTCTCTAGGTATTAAAAACACATTTCTTTGCTAACAAGTTAACCAAACAGGTTCAACAAGAAAAGTAATAGAGAAATGGGAGAATGGGAGACGAATACATTGCTTTTAATAAAATAACTTTAGGCCTCTCGGCCATAAAGTACATTTTACAAATCAATACAATAAAAATAGAAAATGAAATACAAAAGAAGGTGTTACTCCTCAAAGCATGATTTCTCATACTCTTTGACTCAGAGTTTTGCCTATTCAATGATGGGGACGACAAAGGGATGAACTCTCTCTCTTTTTTGTTCTAAACTTTCATCTAAAACTATAAGGAAGGGAGAAGACTAAAAATGTAGGACTTGCTCTCCGGCCAAATTGTGCACACTATCTTTGAAGTGAAAGACTCTATTTATAGGTAAAGATTGATGTTCACAGGACGCCACGCATCATTAATGTCCCTAAAAAGTTGCATTGACGCCGCGCAAAAGTCCTTTCATCCTTTTTCTAACTTTCGTACCAAATACTAGTGTAGAGAGTAAGATTCTTTCCTCCATTTCTTTCTTTGTTTTAGGTGAGAGTCTCGAAAAGAAAGAGAGACTTCCCCCTTCCGTCTCCCTTTCGTGTAAAGGCAAAAACAAGAGCTAAAGAGTATGAACACTCATACTCTGCGACTTGACTCATCTTCTTTGTTCCATTTTTGTATTTTGTTAACATTAACTTGTAATATTGACTCCATGGCCGAGAGGCCTAAAGTTTTATTTATGATAATATTTTTCCTCTATCATTCTCCCACATTTATGTCTTTATTCATTCATTGCACATTTAGTTAATTGATTGCATAATATAAAATATTTTTACACTAAAGATTCTACTTGAATGCATTATAAGTTATGTTTAGCCAGTACAGCCACCAATACCTTATCTCCTTCAAGAGAAAAGATAAAGTATTGATTGTCATCACTTGACGTGTGATGACCCGTGTTTCGCTAACCATACGGCAAGGAGATTGTAGCGATAAAATCTTGTCACCTAATTTGTTTCTTGCATATATCTCAAAGATGCACAATATCCGTGGCGAAAGTACCAAGAGGCGAGCAAATAAGAACAAATTGCTTATAATTCAACCAAACAGAAAAGATAATAATCATAGAACGACTTCAAGTATTTGAGTCTCGAAAGGCAAGCAAGTGCACCAAGAGGTCGCTCGCCTTAATTTTAAAGTTAATAGATGATTTGTATCTCCTTAACATGTAAACCCTCGTGTCTTACATATAGTTAATTAAATTTTCTTTCACTTCCATGCTAAAGCAGTGAGTTCATGTTTCATCACATTTCACCATCAAATTCACCTTATTGCTCTTTTTCGCACCTTAGTGTAAATAATTAGAAAAACATATTGTGCATACTTTATAATTTATACTCAGAGCATAAGATTGTGACGCAAGATAGATTCGTTTAGGAAACTAATTCTCTACACTTGACCCTGGACTTACTAGGAAACCTCTTTCACGACTTGTCTTTGGATGAGAAAGAGGAAAACTTGTACTAACGTTCATAATCATGCAGTTAGGAACGTATAGGTAAGACATACATCTTTTATCGCATAATCCTATCATGGACGTCATGATAGTCGCATTATTAGACCTTCGCATAACATACCTACGAATGATCTTTGCACATAATGCATTTCTCGTAATAACAAGTTAGGATAGATAGTTCCAATAATCAGCTAGATTCTTGAAAATTAACACATACAACGACACCAAAGTTGAATGGGAGGAAGGATATATAGCCATCTGAAATCAAAATTGAAGACGATGCCTTAGCCTCAACAGATATATGATCATCCAATTCATTAATCTCAACGCAAATCACATGGCCTATTAAAATAAATAAGTGATTCTTCAACAACAAATAGGCCAACAGACTTTCATATATAGACGACACGAAAACATGAAATTTAATCAATATGTTAAACTCCCAATTATGCTCACATATAAGAGAAGGGGCAAAAAGAGGAATGCACCGAATGGGGAATAAAAGAATCACTGGGAAGTAGAGATCACATTTAATCTACGGGACCCCGAACGGGACGGAGAATCCTCGAATACACGGGAAATGGGGAAGGGAGTGAAAAAAAAATTTCTCTGTTAGCAACACGGGACCGAGGAGGGATAATACAACCCCGACCTTGATCAAAAATATAATTATAAATAAATATATAAAATGAAATATAAAAATAAATATTTATCTATTTACTTATTTGATAATATGTAAAAGAGTAAAAAGAAAAACATATTTTGATTCTCTACCCTTCTTTTTCTCTATTCCATTCATTTTTGTGAATTTTTGTGAATTTATTTTAAAAAGTATATGTTATGTATTGACTCGTGATTTGTAAACTTTTTAAAAAAAATATGTTTTTCTCTCTTAAAAGTAAAAATACGATGTAATTAAAAATTTTGTTACAATAGTTATCTATTGATATTTTTATTTTTATAAACAATGACAATTTGACATTTTAATTGTTTCAAATAAAAAAATATAATATTCTGTCAAAAATAAAAACTTTGAAAATGTACGTACATTTCAAAAAATGATATTAAACTTGAAAAAGAGAGAGAGAGAGAATCCCCATAGAGGAATTGATAGGTACGGGAAATGGATAGGGAAGTGGCATCCCCGGCCTCGCCTCGCCCGTGGACATCTCTACTGGAAAGGGAGTGATATATACCAAAGGGCCCACTCGTAAGGCAATATACAAAAAGAATGTTTTGGGGTTAGCATGGGTTTTGTTTTGGAAAGGCTGCTGTAGGCTAGTCTCTCCTTCCATCCTTCTCCAAGGAACCGGCTATTGTCCTTGTTTGCTTTCATTTTCCTTACTTGATATATCAATATATCGCACAGAGAATGGCTTGTTTTTCAGGTTTGGGTCGCATCACAATATCATAAAGAACAACCAATCGTTTTAGATAAAAATCACCAGAGATCAATTAAGTTGTGCTACTTTTAAGATCAGAAAAGAGAACTTTGAATATTTCATTGAAATCAATGAAGCTCCGAACTTTGAACTTGAAATCCCAACAGCCAAACCCTCTCTTTTCTCTCAACTTCTATATACAAACCTTTTTCTCCTTTCCCTTTTACATAATAATCCACATACAAATTCTTGGAGAGTTATTTACACGTACATTCACATCACCAAAAGAATGGTTGCTTTAAATCATGATGTCCAGATACCTATTCTCACGTCTCCTGTTGAATTCTAATAAGCTACCGTAGGTTCGATCTGACACACCAACAAAAAGAGATTCAGTATCAGGACTGAAGGATATGCCTGCTATTTCTCCAAACATATCAATCTCTTGGCCTTCAACGTACCCGGACTGGGTATCAAAGATATGGACGAAGTCTGCTGGCTCAGCCATAGCCATAAATCTACCATCCGATGTGAATTTTATAGCTCTTATAGCTCCCATCCTTCCTTTTAGAACACCCACGGACTCCGACATTTTCCTCACATCCCATAGCCTACAGGTTGTATCTTGGTTTCCTGTGGCCAGAATACGGCCATTTGGGTGCCATGCTGAGCTAAATGAATAGTCTAAGTGCCCTTGAAGGCATCCAATAGCCTGTTCAAAACCCCTACCATTTTAGTATTCAACTAACAATTCTATTGGCCATCCTATTCCTAAAACGAAGTACAATAAACATGTAATGAAAGGGTAAGAAGTACTCACTCGGCCAGAATTCACATCAGTGATCAAGCAATCTGGACTGTCCCCAAGAACAGCAAGCATCTTACCATCTGGACTGACGGATGTGTTCTGTGAGAGAACCGTGTTAGGGGTGCCCTCAAATTATCAAAACAGTAATAAAAAAAAACCGAGTGGATGGCACTCACATTTACAGACCAGTCAAATGAGAAGCAACCAAGGGAAGAAAAACACTCCGCATCGTAAATCCTGATTTTGCAATCGTTATTTGCCGTCATGATCTTTGTTCCACCTCTGCATTAAAGAGAAGATGATCAACTGTCTTTTTCTTTTTTTTTTTTTTTTTTTTTGTATGCTAGTGTACATACATTGGAAACTTAATAGTTTACTCGGACAATTTTTCCCACTGATAATTCCTAGTGGTGCTTACACTGAATCACGATAAATATCCACAGCATTGGTGATAGCATTCTCATTTGCTGTAACCTTTGTGCAAAATGCAACCTCTGGATGATTTAGGTACTGAACAAAGCATTAGAAAAACAAACATCAGATGTTCAGTAACACAAGGAAACTGAGTAGGAAGTTATCAAGTGTGTGCTCCATATGTTTTTAACTACCAACTTGCACACCTTGCAAATAAGTTCCCCTTGAAAACCACCAGCAACAACCAGATTTTCTTTAACCGCCATGGTGCTTATCTGAACTCTAGAAAGTGACTGAGACATCAATCCAGGGAGTTTCTGAACAAGCCATCAAAACTATGATCAATAAAGGCACTCAATGATCTGGAAAGGAAAACTTTAAGAGCCGGGCATTAGCGTGGAAAAACATTTTCCAACAAAGCATGCATACCAGAGTGGGAACAACTGGTTTAGCTACATTTAGTACTTCTTTGCTCCTTCGAAGCAATGAAGACCAGTGCAATACTGAATAGTTCTGCATTAGGTATACATCATGCTTGGAAGTTGCCCATAACAGATTTCTCAGCTGCAAAGATTGAAAAACAGAAGTTGGTGGATACGTCAATGAATATAGTAGAATGTCTAGGAGTTAATTCACCAAAATGATGATAACAAAATGAGTAAGAAGCAATCAATCGAAAAGATACTCCGGTGTGTTTGTTTCAACAAACTCCAGAAAGCAAAATACTTGACTAGCTTGTCAGCTGGGACTCTCTAGAAGCCTAAAATGCCAGCCTACGTGACTAGTTTACTTCACTCAACTTTAGAAGCCGACATATCAGAAACTGGGTGACTAATTGACTTCACTGAACCAGTGAAACTTATACATGGGCAAGGACAACACAACCTTGAATATATCAATAAATAATTCACAAAATTCCACACATCATGTGAAATAGACGAAGGTGGTGAAACCAAGTGCTGGTACAAGAAACAACAAAATATTATAACTATCATGGACACAGAAAAGCTGAATGAAAGAACGTACTGACTAAACATTGGAAAGAAAAAGCAAAATAAGGTAAATTAGAGAGCACAAAAATGTTTCTAGGCCTTGCAGAGAAACTACAGACCCGGCAACTGCCAGACAATCTTGAAACAGATACAGAGAGCCACACAAAGGCATGTGCTAAATATGATAAGAAAGGTGAGGACCCATTTGGCAGATCCTGCCTCCCTTCCACCCCACCCAAGGACTCTGAGCTCTTGTTTCAGAGCATGACACACTCAATTTTCTACTGTTATGAGATGACCTTCGCAAGATGCAAGACTTAAGAGTAGTGCTATATATAATCTCACCGAGAGAAACAAAAAATAACGAGATCTAAATAAATGTTTGATTAGCATGTGGTGGAAGTGAAAAACCAGTCTCTAGAACTGAGAAACTGAAATATTGTATAATAATATAACCATGTATCTGTTAAAAACCACAAAATTGAATCAAAGAAATTAAGGCCGTGGCCGTGCATGGGATAACTCAACAAAAATTGTAGTTGGAGTGTGCGAATAGGATATTCTTTAAAAAACTAAACACTAAAACTAAAACTAACATAGAACAAAAATAATCTCCAAGAAATTAAATCAACCATTCACCATGACACTTCGAACCCTTATGTTATCAGATAGCGAAGGCCAAACAAAAGAAACTCTATCCTAATAAAACTACCACAAGAAACTATTCAAGTCGAAGCATCATAAAGAAATTTCATTTAAATGCATCATTGTGTGCATAAAGATAGAAATTAACTATTTCAATGACAGACCCCTAAGATTAGGGAATAGACAACATTTAACTAAAGCAATTTTCATACGGCCTCTTATGGCTTAAATGCTTAGACGGTTTCCTGTCATACCATTTAAAGGTTGCGCCAGCTGCTCAGTTATAACTCCCACCTGCTTTACATGCTGAAATAAAGTGAAATAGCAGTCCTAAATAGCAAAGAGAGGTTAATTTCATGTCATGGTTAACAGCCAATAAGCAACGCATCTACAACTTCGTCATGGAAAGTTTGAAACAAAATATAAGGATACACAAAGAACAGACACATTGCATCTACAGGGAAAAACAAAAATGATTCTAAAAGGAGAAAAAAAGAAGTTGACTGTATAGTTATTTATCATAATTGCTCCACAGAATTAGTTCATACACTTGGGAGAAGCAATAGCAAAACAGTGTTAAGTGCTATAAGGAATAGTACATACCACAAGCATAAAAGCGAATCTCTAACTCAATGATCTGAACGACCACAACTGATAAAAGACTAATCCTATTGCGCTTGAATCCATGACAGAGGAGGACATGTTAAGGAGAAATATGACTAATAATGGCTGTGGGGTTAACTGTTTGCATCTTGAACAGGGAACTGTTTCTTGAGAGGGCACATATTTATAAATCAAAAAGAAATATCTACCGGACCGGGCGTGTATTAAGATTAGATCTATTTTAAATCACTACGAAACCCATCTGCTCCACTAAATTTAATTATATCTTTTAACGCCAAATTTGTAGAAGGCACAACAAATCAAAATCAACCACGGCAGACTACTACTTTTTCCCAAACTGAGCATGCTCGGTGGATAAAGGACCACCAAACATGAAAATGGGCAGAAAAGGAAAAAGATACGTTTTTTATTATAAAAAAAAAAAAATACAAAGACGACACAGGGACTTTGTAGTCAACCTCGCCAAGAAAAAAAATTAATTCCAAACTAAACAGCCATAAATACGAATATCTAAAACGGAAATAACTATCCAGTACGACAAGAAGAAAAACAAATACTACGAATAAGAATCTCAACCTGGAAATGCACAATTGTTGACTTGACAAGTCTGGTATTGAACTGAAAGTCATAGAAAGCATGTCCCATCTCTACTTGCAAGCATTCCTGTTTAACAAGAAAGGGCAAGAAAACCAACTGATTTTTCAAAAAAAAAAAAAAATACAATGAATGAAAAAACATAACATGGCTTAAAAGTTTATTCTTCAATCATAAAAGTGTTTGTTCTCAATTTCTGAAACGGGATAAAGGAGAGTATCCAAGGGACTTCCGAAAAAGTGAATGAATGGTATCTCCTTATCTTATATTATTTAAAATTCAGGAAAGTGAATTAGGAATTACATGAGAGAGTAAGATTACTTGAATCAAACGCAACTTGCCAAACAAAATCGACATATCCCATTTTCAATTTGTTTTGTTCCCAAAAGAACGTAAGAAGATCGATTCTCTCATCGTCATAAAAGATAAAGAACTAAGCCATGGCCAAAATAAAAGTGAGATAACGACAGAGCCACTGACCTTTTCGAGGTCTTCGCGAGGGCGTGAGAGGTTCTCATAGTTTTTGTACTGTTTCAAACGTGTCTCACGGCACTTTTCCCTTGTAAAATGAAGCCTCTCCCAAGGTATACCTTGTATATCTTTCCCATTTCTAGCGTCCAATGCAGACGTATCAGTTCTGGACTTGCTCTGTTGAAGTCAAACGTCATTTTCAGTAATTGTTTTCCCCCTAACCAAAACTAACGTGAAGAGGACTAGAAATAGAAGGCCACACAATATACCATCTCAAAGTCATCTTCGAAATCAGAGTCCAGAGAATCTACATCGCTACTCCTCTGCGTTTCGTCATCGCCAAAAGAGGAGTCGTCATCGAAATTAGCCACGTCGTAATAATCTTCATCAACAAGATAATCAAGGAAGTCGTTTCCAAAATTTTCCATGGATCTACAAAATGAGAAGCGTGCTTTTGTAAATTTATCCAGCAAACAAAAAAATGAACCAAGACCGCAAAACAAACAGCTAGAAATGAGAAACCAAATAAAAACAGAAGAAAAATATATCCAAAGTCATGCAAAATTCATCACTACGCTCCACGAAAAGTAATCTCAAAAATCATACACATTATAACTGAAAAATAGCATTAGATGATTCTTTCAAGTTCCATCAATAATCACAAAACCGACCTCGCAGAAGCAGAGATCATAGTAGGAAAAAAAAAACTGAACATAAAATACATAAAAAAGAGAAACAATAATACCTAACAACCGAGTAGAGAATTGAAATAGCAGTGAAGGAAGAAGATGGAGAAGACACGAACGGCTGTGAATAAATGAACCGAGAATGCGTTCCGGTAAAAAGCAAAGAGGGGATGGAACAAAAAGATTCAGAGAATTTCGGAATTTAGAAGAAATGAATTGAATGGGAGAAAGAGAGGAAGAAGAGAGGAAGAAGAAAGGAAGAAGAAGATGATTAGAGAGAAAGGTCTAGAGAACTTCTGATGAAAAGAGCGAGGGAAAGCGGAGAGTGAAGGCAGCTATATATAATGAATAAAAAGGGAAATGGATTCATGAATCGGATTCGGGGTCCATGGGGCGGGTCAGGAGCAAAGTGGGACCAGACCAACCGCCCATTTTACCGGCAACGGGCTTTTCCAAATTGTTAATTTGGGCCCACACGGGTACTATTCGCACGCTCGGTGTCTTGGAAACACGTGTGAGGAGAAAAACCCAAGGGAGGTTTTCCTCCGTTCTTATTCAGAGGAAATAACTTATAAGCCCTTAGTTCAAAATTGATGATGTGTCAAGTGGCCAATAAGTACACCAAGAATTGATAATTTTAAAAGCCCTTACTTCATTTTTAAATACTCTAGATTTGTATTTTTATCTTTTATTTTTTTTTTTTTTTTTTTTTTTTTTGCGATTCGTCAAAAATGAAAATACGAAAATTAATATATATATATATATATATATATATAATATTAAAATAAATAAATAAGAGGATACAATAAGAAATTAAAAAATTATCCTCAAATTTCACTCTCATTTGTAACAATTTGACAAGTAAGAGATGGAATACATGCCCATCCTACTTCCAAAACACACCAAATTTTACTATATCACTGTTTATAGACAACTATACTACTATTTATAAACAATTTGACAAACAAGCAGGGGATGAAGCAAATTGATATTTTCAAGTTTAATAGATAATTGATATTTATCTATCTAATATTTATATTTTTCTTTTTCTTTAACATTAAGCTTATTTTCTTTTAAGGAAAAAAATTTGAACTTCAACCAAATACCAAAATCAAACAAGAAGTTTTAAAAAATTGCTGCTATTTTTAATAACTATTTAGCTTTTAAAAAAAATAAAATAAGGGTATTCATCCTCTTTTCACCCTTAAATTTTCACTTGATTATTAATCTTTCCTAACCATTTTAGGAGCGTTTGAAGCAAAGAGTTGATTATTATAGTTTTAGATTATTGTAATTGGATTAGTTAGAACAGTCTATATTTAAGATAATAATAGTATGTATTTGGCATGTAAACTATTTTAATTTAACAAGAAAATAGTAGAAACACCGTAACAAAGAAAAAAAATTATGAAGGTATACAATAATAAATATTGAACTTGAGAGTTTTAAAGTTGTAATTGTGACAATCACAATACTATTTGAATTTCTCAAAATGATTTTTTTCATGAACGTACAGAATATATCGAGAATGATTGTCACTTTACATGCCACCATCTCCAAGGTTTCATCCTCCTTCAATCCATATTTGTGAAAGATCGGCAGACACGAGACCAAGGAGCTCTCCCCTTCTTCACTTTCGTTGGTTACATGGCAGACTCAGGCACATCTCTAATCTACCATTTGAGCTTGAGGGAATGTTAATGTAAATCTAATTTGTTATTATATCTAAGATATTCATTAATTTGTTATATTTTCTTAAGTTGTTAGATTCTCAGGATCCTTGGGTACATACCTCATATTGTACTTTACTCGTGGAATCAAGAAATATACAACAAAAATTCCACAAGTGTATTGAACTAGCTATTGGAGGCTTTTAAGTGGTGATTAACGTAGTAAGAGGAAGTTATTATAATCTTAGAATAGTTTCTTCCTCAAATGCTTTCTAATTTATATTGAACAAAATGGATATTAAACAAAGTTTAATTTGATTAGTTTTCGCATATAAATATGTTTTTTTCTTGTAAATGATGATATTAAACAATAAAATTTAAGATGAAATTGAGTGTTTATATTGTCGGTTTTTTTTAAAATAAAAGAAAATCAAATAACTATCAAAGGCATGCATAAAATATAAGTTTAAATATAAAAATGTCTCTCAACTATGTAGGGTCAAAAATACCTTTTAATTTTCAAAAGTTTTAAAAAAAACCCTCAAACAAAAAAACCCTTATTGGTTTTGGATGAAATTCATTAAAATTTTGTCTAAAAAATGTATGAACTATTGAAATGTTTCATACATAACCTTAAACTTTAAAAATAAAATAAAATACTTTCGTTAATTCAATTTTTACTCCAAAAAATTTTACACTCAAAATTAAAACCAAATTTAAATTATAAACATAATTTAAATTTGCATTGATATGTCAATATTTTATGGATATTTTAAAGTTTTGATATTCATAGAAGGAGTAAATCTATATTTTTATTACATCGTAGAAAAATTCACGAATCAAAGAAAATAAGTGTCACAATGACATTAATATAAATAATAGATATGTTTACTTATTTGAAAATAAATATTTCTTTACTAATTTAAATTTATTTTTTGAATTTTTCATTTTGATAGATTTTCTAAAATATATATTGAAATCAATTTTTTTTTAAATTAAGGGTTCAATATATCCATCAACATCTATATTTTAAATCTAGACTAAAACATAAAATTTCACGGTATCTCACAGAATTTAAAATAAAAGTTAATCTTTAAAAACATACTAAAAGAATAATTGGTAGAATAAAAAAAATGTCGCACCGATAAATTTATCAGATTTTTATTGATTGCTAAGAGTCAAATACATTTTTTATTTAACAATAAATTGTATGTTAATTATAATGATAACTATTGAAATTGGTTGTGTTTGTAATATTGTGTTAGTAGAAATTTAAAACTACAATTTTAATTTTAATTTTTTTTTATGAAAAAATTGAGGTAAAATTTGAAGCAATAAGAATATTTTTTAAGTTGCATGATATTTATAAAACTTTCGAATAATTAGATATTTTCTAAACAAAATTTTAATAATATCCATCTAAAATTAACGAAGAAGATATCATTAAATATTTTTTTGAAAGTTTTAAAGAAAATTTTGAAACTGAAAATACATTTGAAGTATTTAGTAAAAGGATGGGGGAAAAAGTGATAGAAGTAGAGAAACTTGAGTTTGATAATTGATAATATAAAATAAGGTAGGGATTTGACTTAGACTTAGTTATCATCACCAACTCCAACGGCTAACCGCTAATTAAGAATGGCAAGTGTCGGTTTCCACAAATAAATTCATTTTTTGTTTGGAAAACTTAATTATATCAAAAAGAAAAAACAAGGAATAGAATGAAAGAGTGGCCACGTGTTTGACTCCTCAGCAATTTGTAAACGTGGATGGCAGTTTTTTATGGATCCACGTGGCTAGGTTTCTATTTTCCACTCCCACCTAATTCCCCTTTCCATTTTGGTTTAGGTAGCTAACCTTCCTTCCCTAAATGTTACATTCAAAATCCCCCTTCTTCTTTGACCCTTTAAATATCCTTAAATTCTCAAATTTATTAAATTATGTATTATATCTATTTTTACAATTCTATGTGTGTGTGTGTGAAAATACTTTGATTTTCTCTTGTTTTTACAATTCATAACAATCCCTCTTTTATTTGCTCTTCCTTATTTTGTATGTATAGTGAATTTATATATATATACATCCACCAATAAAAATACCTTGCTTGGTTCCACTCCCCAAAGCTCTCTTTCGTTCCTATGGCCACTGTAAGATTCACATCAACTTAAATCGGTATCTATTTGTATTTGTATGTCCCTCACGGTTTATAATTTTTTTTATAGAAATTACTTTCTTTATATTTTTATAAATATTTTCAACTATTTTAATTTTTATTTAAAACAATCTTTTCATTTCAAATACTACTAACTAATAAAGAAAGGTACTAATGATATTCTATTAAAAACACTTTTTATTCTAAATTTATTTCCAATTACACTACTCACCTATAAACAGAATTTGTTTGTGAAATTTGATAGATAACAATTCAGTCCCTAAGTTTTAATATATATATCAATTTAGTTTCTTGCCTTGAGAAATATGGTAATTGTTAGGTATAAATTTCTATTTGTGAGGACATAGATCGCATTTTAGATCATCTTTTATGGCATTAAATGTGATATGTATAGTAATCTTACCTAATTTTAATTTTTTATAAGATCGATTATTATCGAAGTTGTTTAGTACAAAGTTTTATATTAAATTATCTTTGTCTTTTTATAGCAGATTTTTATCCATGAAAAAAAAAAGAATTGCTTTCGAAAGTAAATTAGAATGAAACAAACTATTATTCTAACGATTTATTTTTCCATTTTTAATTTTGTTCTTTATAAAATAAAATAACTTATATATTTAGTATATTGGGCCTTCGAAAACCAATTTAATTATATACTAAAATTTGAGGTTGATGAGTTCAGTCCCATCTCTCTAAATATTGTATTTTAGAAAAAAGAGAAAAGAAAAGGTGCACGTATTAATTCCTCCTATATTTACCTGATGCTCCTATACTTAACAAACAATCTAATAAAAAGCAAAATATAAATTTAAGTTGAAATCCGACCCAGAAGAAATTGTTTAAAGAAATAATACAAAATAATAATAATAATAATAATAATAATAATAAGAAGAAGAAGAAGAAGAAGAAGAAGAAGAAGAAGAAGAAGAAGAAGAAGAAGAAGAAGAAGAAGAAGAAAGAAGCGCAAAATTTGATAGCATGTTTGTTCATTCATTTTTACAATTCCAACAATTTAGCATTATTTACTTTATATATCTACTTTTTTAGGTTCCAAGCTAAAGTTTATATCTAACATTAATTTAATTATTTTCACAAATTATCTTAAGAGCTAAAGCTATTGAAAAAGAGAAGTTTAGTATTAATCAATTTATAAAAAGTAATTACTTCTCTAGAAAATACCATCAAATCTCATTACAAAATCAATCTTATATATGATTTAATTATGGAATTTTAGTGCAGGCTTTATGTTTCTCTGTCTTTTTCCAAATGTCCGAATTTGGGTATAATGTAATTGACATGAAGATAAATATTTAGAATACTTTAGTAAGATTAATGTCAATTTATTAGGAGAAAAGTGCGTGAAGAACACGATTAGCTGTTCCCCAAAATACTTCCTTCTATTATGTTCTAGCTAAGGGGAGATGAGGACAATTTTGGTGATGTCACTTAATTAAATAACAATAATAATTAAATAATTAATTGGATGATTGAATTAATTAATTAATAAGAATAAGTTGGAAAATAATGTGGAGGGGGGAATTTTAAAGTCGGATAAGATGATTTCGTTACATCAACGGCTGAGAATAAGTCTCCGTTCGAATTTATGATAAACGTGGGTTGTTGGATGCAGATCAGTGGCTTATCACATCTCTACCTCACCCCACTATCTTCACTCTACTTTTATTCACTTTTTCTTTTCTTTTAAATTTTTAATTACATTACTAAATCGTTTCCTTATCTCACGCAAGCACATTATTTAATTTAATTGATATATATATAGTAGGGGACTTTTTAAAAATTATGACAAACCCCCCATCAAATATCTACGTTGTATAGGACAATTTTAAAAACAAAAAAGTCCATCCCACAGTGGAAATTATAAAAAATGTCATAGTCAACCACACACGTGCGTGTAATTCTTCTTTTAAATGGTCATAATACACAATCATGCAGGTAGCATCAACATAATAGTATACTTCTTTTTAACGATGGGAAAAATGTTTCAAATCTAAATGATTGTGTTGACTATGGTACGTGATTGTTTAGATCATATTCACACATACTGTAGTTCTCTTTTAAACGATGGAAAAAGGATTTCAAATCTAAACGATTGTGTTGACTATGTCAAATGATCGCATTAACTATGATAACCAATCATTTAGATCATGTCAACACGATCATGTAGTTCTTTTTAATGATGGGGAAAATGTTTCAAATTTAAATGATTGAATTAACCATGCTAAACAATCGTGTTGACCATGTTAAACGACCATGTTGACTATTGGTAAGCGATTGTTTAGACCATTTTAAACAATGGAAAAATGGCTTCAAATCTAAACAATCATGTTAACCATGCTAAACGATCATATTGAACATGATCAACAAATGTTTATATTATGTCAAAGGGATATTTAAACGATCTCAATATTCTAAACGAGGAACTGTAAGAAAAAAAGAGAAAATGAATAAAGAAAAAAATGAATAAAAATATAAGAAAGAAAATCTAGAAGTGGAGCTGTAAGAAAGAAAGAGAAGATGCACTACAAGATATTGGGGGTTCCTAACGCACAAAACGGAGTCGGAAAGAAACTATGTTGGGACAGACACCTTTTCCCGACATCGTTTTGTACACGTCAAGAATAGGCAAACACATTATTTTAACATCACATTTTCCCGATGTCGTGTATGGGACGTGGGAAACAAGACACTATTCCCGACGTCTGGGCATAGGCGTCCGTAATGGTTTTTAATTAAATTAAATATACAGATTCTCCTGACGCTCGATGCATGGCGTCGGGCATGGACGCCCCAATTTTCAACAGTACTCGTCATGCGTTGGGAATAGTTGACACCATTCTGACGCCTCATGCATGGCATCGGGAATGGTGTTACATTTCCCGATGTCATTAGTGATTCATCAGTAATGGTTTTATCTATTCTCGACGAGTCATTAATGGTGTAGGGAACATGTTAGAGCTCCTGACATTTCGTTCTGCGTCGGCAGTTCCCCAAATAAAAAAGATGTTTCAGATCTGTGAAACAAAAAATCGAAACGAAAGAGAAGGAGAAAGAAAGATCGGTGAAACGAAAAAGAAGAAAGAGAGATCATGTCGTCACCACTGTGACCCTGCCACCGTGTCGCTCCTGCCGTCAGCCGTCGCTCATCCCTATTTGAGGTAAGTTTAAAACCCTAAATAGTTTAAATAGTTTAGTTTAGGTTATGTTAGTTTAAATAGTTTAGTTTTTTGTTTTGTGAAATTAGTTTTAGGATTTTAATGGTGAATTAGTTTTAGGATATTGTTTAGGAATAGATTTTGGTTTTTAAAGTTGAAATTTTGAATGTGGATTGAAAATTTGACGGTGTGTTGGGGGGAAGGTTTATTTGAGAAATTGAGTTGGGAATTTGAAATTTTGGATGTGTAGGTTGAATTTGAAGAGGGGGGGGGGGGGTTTAATTGAATATTTGAAAGGGGTGGATTGAAAATTAGAGGGGGAGGTTAAGGATGAAATTTTAAAGGGAGGGGGATTGACTTGAAATTTTGAAGGGGATGGGGGGTTTAATTGGTTGTAAGGAGGGACGAGGGCTATTGTTGTTTTAAACATTTTGTAAATTGTGGTTGATATTCGTTTTAACTATCCTGCAATTATGGTGTCCTTTAGTTCAAATTTAGTTGTTTATTTTTTAGTAGTTTTGAAATCATTTGTTGTTGATTTGGGACGACTATCCTGCAGTTATGGTAGCCTTTTTTTATTTTGAATTTGTTTGTATTTATGAGGGTTTAAAGAGGTGGTAGCAGAGTAGTTTGTAAGGTAGCGTTGTTGGAAGGAGTGGGTAGGATGCAAAGGTTGAAGTTGTTTATGGTTAATTAGGTTGATCTTGCAGTTATGGTAGCCTCTGTAGTTTGAAGTTAGTTTCGTTGAGCATCAGATGCTCAGCACCTTTAAAGAGTTTTGAGGCAACTGTCACAGACACTTTAAAAAGTACAACAACCTCGAAGAGACCCGACCAACCCACCGCATATGTTGGTGGGACATAATGAGGATTGACACTACCTTTGTGACCACTACATCAGTCGTGCATTTCAGGTGAGCAACTGAATCCTTTGTAATGGTTAATTATGATTTTAACTTTTAATATGTATAAGAAATAAACAATATAATTATTTTCATGCAGGAGCAATCACGGACAAACAAGGCTGCTAAACAGAAGCAACCTTACAATCATAGCAGTAGATTGAAGTCGTTTCTACAACGACAGCATGAGCTCGCTGAGCAAAGAGGGGAGTCAGTTAATTGTG
Organism: Cucumis melo; assembly: GCF_025177605.1. Taxonomy (NCBI): domain Eukaryota; kingdom Viridiplantae; phylum Streptophyta; class Magnoliopsida; order Cucurbitales; family Cucurbitaceae; genus Cucumis; species Cucumis melo. Next base: position 9,871,508 of record NC_066863.1, read on the forward strand.
TGGAGTTATTCTAGCAAACACATGTTCAAGACGAGACGTTCTTGTCGCAGGTCGCGAAAGATGCACATGTAAGTTATTCAAGCAACACTTCCGCTCTTATTTGTCCTCTTTAATGATATATTTTTTATTTACTAACTTAGTTTCTAAATTTGTTGCAGGATCAAATACTGGAACTCCAATCCTAGCCTACCCGAGAGGGTACTCAGCCACTATCTAGGGACGAGATATGTGAGACAGTGTTAGGTAGATGACCAGACTACTCAAAAAGCCTTGGTTGGGGATCAAAGCCCAAGGCTCGCAAGACGGCCAATGCGAGCAGTTCCTCGCCCTCATGTTTGTAGTCTACGGTAGAGCTCCAATTACGGGCTGCGCTTGATCAAGCTACGCAATGAATTGAAGAACAAACAAGAAATCACGATGTGTTAGCTTCAGAAGTAGAACGAATGTAGAAGCTCATAGGAGACATGAGTCGAGCACAACAAGGACCACCACATGATCTCTAGCTTTGCGGTACGTATATATGTTTCCATTATTCTTAAGTTCTTGAATTGACAGTATTCAGTAATGATATGCATATATATGTACCAAACTTAGCCACTTTTGTATCATTGTAGGACCTGCGGTGTAGAATAGCGTACGAGGCTCGTTAGGAGATGTACGTTATGAAGTACGACTTTCTTTGCACTTTTTTTTAATGAGGAATATTTTTTATTTGTATTATGAACTTTGTTACAATTTTTTAACTTCTTTGTATTATGAGCATTTTAACTTTTTGTTGAATTTGTGTTTGTATTTCATAATTTACTAATTTATTTTGAATTTTCTTTAATTAAATCGAAAGTGAATGCGAATATTTCAAGAAATAAATCTTACAGGAAAATATTTTAGGAAAAAAATAAAAAAAATACATATTTAAAATATTTTTCGACGCAGTACATACGTTGGGAATATAGTGCAAACGTCACGCTGGAGATGGTTATTGCCGACACATGGATGACATCAGATGTACAAACGTCAGAAATAGTTATTTCGACACATAGCTGACGTCAGAACTGTGGACGTTGGGGGATGGTTATTGCTGACGCATCGAAGACGTCGGTAACGATAACGTCAGAAGAAGTATATTTTTGATGCCTTGTTGGTGACGCGTCGGGAATCGATCTCCCGACGCATTTCTTTCGACAGTCTTCCCAACGTCTCTTTTTGCATCGGTAATTCAGTTTTCGACGTTATTTACACTTACGCCGATGTTTTTATTCGATGGGAATCACCACACTTCTTGTAGTAATGAAAAAAGAAAGAAAGAAAAAGAAGATGAATAAAATAGAAGAAAGAAAATTTGGAAGAGAAGCTGAAGAAATCTGGAAGAGAAGATGAATAAATCGCAAAGAAGAAGAAAGAGAAGTGATGAATTGTCTAGAATATCAAGAGCAAATATGAAATTTATGAAAATATTTTACCTTGCTTCATGGGCTTTTTAATTTTGTTACACAGATCGTAAATATTTTGATGTTCTGTTATATTTATGAAAATTAATCTATATAGCATGTGTTATGTTTCATTCTTTTAATCAATATAAAACACAAATCAAGGGCATAAAAAGGTAACTTATTTATTAGCCAATGTCTAGTAGATTACAGGTTTGTAATATAACTTATTAACTATGTTAAAACAGTGAAACATAGTCAACAACTGTAGCTGGATAAATATAATGCTCTTAACAACAATAGATACATATGATAGAGACAATAGTAACTTATGACATTGTTAATCTAGTTCGATGACACATCATCTACATTTGGGGGGAGGGGGGGTTCTCAACCCGAGATTGGAGATTTTGTTGATTTAGTAATCTGATCATATGTAGAATCTTATGATAAACAGTATAGAGTTTACAGTGTAATTTTTACTCTATACAGCGATGATAATTCTAATAGATTACGAATCCATATCAAGACCAAACATAAGAGTAATTTAGTCAAATAAAATATACCCTTAATCAGTGTCCCTCATATTAGACCGATTAAAAGTGTCATTAATGAAGATCTCCCCCTTGATCAAGTTTCTCATCAATCATCCGATCAGGGTACTGTATGTTTTATTTCTTCATACACGATCTTTGGGATGATATATACTAGGTGTTTTTCAGATTAATTCACACCCAAGATGGAAAGGATGCACATTAACACTTACGCGTAATCTCCAGCCTCCACACACCCAAACTCATCCAATCTGATTTTTCTATCTAACTTTGGCACTCGCTTAGCAAACAAAACATTTCTTCCGCAGTTGCTGATGAAATATGAATCTTAGATCACATCCTTCATAAAGATTGGAACAATAAAAACAAAAAGGCTATTTTAAATAATACCCGATTATATAAACATGTCGGCGCCAACAATATCCTATTTATAAAATAATATCTTCAAATTTCTCAAGCATATAATCAAGATTACAAATAACACGGGCCCACACAATCTCAACAATGTCTAATATAGTAATAGATCCAAGAAAAAAATCTTTTAATTTTTCTGTAGTAATGTATACATTTAATCACTCGTAAGGATAGTCTTTTTCGATGTTAAGTTAGGATAACTTTTTAACATTTTAGGTCAATCGTGTTTGTAGCTATTTGATTTTAAATTTTAATATTAAGTATTAAGTTTTGAACTTTCAACATTAGTTCTTAAAATTTTGATTGCGTGAATGATCCATCAAACACGATTAAAAGTTCATAACCTATCAAAAACTTATTTATAAAGGTTCTTAAAATGAAATGAAAATTTGAAGAAGAAAAACATAGTTTTGTAAAAGAAAATTTGTTTTTTTTTTTTTGTTTTTCTCTTTTCCGAACTTAACTAAAAATTCACATGTTTATTTGATAGAGATAAATTAAGGGAAAGGAGGTGCTACTTTAAAAACAAAAATACTAATAACAAATTATCATTATTACGACTAATAAAAGCAAATAATAACTAAAATAAAATATTTATTGAAAAGAGGTTTAAACATTACCCATACAATTCAAAGTTGTATCTAAGAAAATCTTAAAATTGCCTTTCAGTTCATAAAAATTAGGGGTTTTTTTTTTTTTTAATTAACGGAAAAAAAGTCTATATAGGAAATTTTAAGCAAATTTCAAAGGTTTGGAGAGAGAATTTCAAAATTTACGTGTAAATTTCACGCTTCTTGGTTATTAGAAATCATGTTTTTGGAAAGTTGTCAAATTTTGATTTGAGATTTTTTTTAAAAAAAGCGATGAAATAGATTACAAACCAAAAAAGAAAAAATCCCTTCGTTTTTTCCTACTTTACTTTTCCTTGATTATAATAATAATAATAATAATAATAATAATAATAGTAATAATAGCATAGTAAAACAGAATTTACTTTTTAGGAGAATATTTTCTTTAAAGAAGGAAGGTTAAAGTGGTTTTTAGAAAGAAGCACTTGAAATCAATTTTGAGAGAGAATATTATAGTGTTCGATGGTTTTTTTTATAAGGTGGAGTATTTGGTGGTTATTAATATAATCTTCTTAATTTAATTTGTATAATACATAAAATGACAAAAATACATCACTCATTATATACCTCTCAATTCCAATTTCCACCATGATTGCCCTCCATCAACCACAGCTCCTATATATGAAACTTTATCTTCACCGATTTATATTTATATATGGGTAAGGATTTTTAGTACACATAAACATATATATATATATATATATATATATATATAGTAGGTCGTCACATTTCATGTTTCAATATTTAAATTCATCTCAAATAACGTATATTAATAAGAGAAATAAACCAAGGACCATACTAATCTTTATAATTATAAAAATCTTATAATACCACTTTCAAGTTTATTATATTTCTTATTTTTATCCATAAACTTTCCATTTTTCTACTATTTTAGTTACAAAACTTTAAAAAAATATATAAATATTAAAATAAAATATCATTTGTTGTTGTGAGTTATTTCTCAACCTTAAATTCTTTTTATTGATGTTTGTTTCTAATTTATCTGAGTCATCACCGACCTTTTTTTTTTTTTTTTTTTTTTTGCGTGATTGGATACCAAACTAAACTGAATAATATGTAAATAAATTATTAAAAAAAATAATCTACGGAAACTAGAGTTAAGTTCGGAAGATAATTGTTTTTAACTATATATATTCTCATATTCGTAGAAATATGAGCATGTGAACATTAATGAAACTTTATGTCTAACTCACGTGTAGACACATGTTTACAAAAATCTCTCGAATTTGTGATCCAGCACTTCAAATGATTAAATGCGCGATTCAATCTTTTAACCCTAAGTTGTTTAGAAAAATGTGATATATATAAAATATCGCTATTTTTCATTTTGAATTGTTTTTTAATGATAAAATGTTATCTCTTTGTACGTAGACATAATCAACACAACTGTTAATTGGCTATATCAATGTTTGGGTTAATTTTGTTTTCTTTATTTGTCGATTCTATAGCAACCACAATTTTTTTTACAACAAATAGAAGAGCTAGGTAGATAGATTTGAATCCTATTGATGTTATTGTTATCATTATTATCATTAAACTATGTTAATTTAGCTTACCTCCTGGTGATCTTATTGTTATATTGATAATGTTAACTTTAGATTACTTTTTCAGTTAACAATGGGAAGAAGAAGATATGTGGGCGAAAGAGAAGAAAAGAAATTTAGATAAAGTTTAAAGTTTTCATAGTAAATATATACAATAATAAAGAGAGGGTAGGAATAAAGAACTTAGGAATATAATTGAAATATTCATCCAAAAGCTTACCACTTGAATAGCAATAAATATCCCAAAAAAAGATTCTATATAACAAAGCACACAACCATTTGATATAATCTTACATATCTTTATTTTATTTTTCTTTTCTTCGAATATGCCAATTCTTATTTAATAAAGCAGACTATGTCATTATTCTTTCAATTTCTACTTCCTTTATTATTCCTTTTTTCCTTTTTTCAATTCTCCTTTCTATTTGCCATTTGTTTGCAAACATTATGTGTATAGAGAAAACAAAACATACAATGATAAGATTCTTAGACCATAAATTGCAATGGGTCTCTTTGGATTATTTTTGAGTTGTTATAAACGAAGCATATTATAAATTGAATGTACTATTTTGTACTAACTGCCCATCAAAATATAATCCTAATACTTTTTTGATTTGTTCCAAATATTTATTGTCTTTTATAAATCTAGTAGAGGTTGTTTTGTTTGAATATTTGACACGTTTGTTCTAAGGTTTAAATACCTATATATTTTAAATTTTAGTTCATTTTGGGCCATGTACTTTCAATTTTTGTCCATTTTGATTCTTGTACTTTGATGATGTTCATTTTGGTTCTTATATTTAAGTGATCAATTTGGTCGTTTCTTGATTTTCATTTTGACTTCATTTTTAAGAGATCAAAATTATCGACTTTTCAAAAGTTCAAGTACTAAAGTGGTTTTTGTATCTTTCAATTTTTCATTTTAGCACTTATACTTTTAACTTTGGTTAATTTATTTTGGTTCTCATATTTTAGAAATGTTCATGTTGGTCCTTATACTTTAAAAAGTGATCATTTTGGTAACTAGATTTTTTAATTTTCATTTCATATCAAAATTATCGTTTTTTTAAAGTTCAAATACTAAAGTGAATCAAAGTTGAAAGTACAACGATCAAAATGAACATGTTAAAAATATATACACTAAAATGAATTAAGTACCAAAGTAGTATATTATTTATGGTGTAAAATAAAAGAATATATATATATATATATAAAAAAAAAAAAAAAAAAGAAGAAGAAGAGGTTAGTGTGTGATTTATAATTAATTTAGATGAGGAGCTCTAATTAATTTTGTAATGAAGAAATGTATAAGAATGGAAATCCGCCAAGGAGGAATGGACTCTTGGAATTGAATAATCATATTTTAATGAGGTCGGTCTGCCGAGACCACGTGTCATATTCAAGTGGTTTATAAAATTAAGAAGTTGAATTAATTTGCATAAGAATTGTCAAAAACTCCATATTTTGATTTTTGAACATCTTAATTTAAACTCCATGACTCCATACTATGCTGGACTAATCAAAAAAATGTTTCATTTAATAAATATATTATAATATTTGTTTCCCATGAAATTCAATTACTTTATCAACCTTTTTCAAAAATATTTAAATTCACAGATGTAATACAAAAATTAAGTACTAAGAATACTATAAATAACACATCAAACTAAAATGGTTATCTTATACATAAATTATGTTAGACCCGAAATGGAAGCTTTACAAAACCATTTCCCCTTTTCCTCATCAAATTAAATCATTTTTATTTTTTATTTTTTTTAAAGATAAATGAGTTCATTTCTTACTCAAATTTTAAAAACAAAATTACTTTCTAAAAACTTTCTTTTGTTTTAATGCATGACTTTATTTTTAAGACATTGATAAAAAAAAAAAAAAGTAGATAAACAAACCAAACCAATGAACTTTAATATTGTAACAAGTCTTTATAGACTTCTTTTTTTTAAAAAAAAAAAAAAAAAAAAAAAAATAGTAAGTATCCATTTTGTGACAGTTTGATTTTAATTTTATGTTTTTAAAAGTTGAGTTAAAAGCACTTCTTTCACTTCTAAAATTTATGTTTTGTTATCTAATTTTTTGCAGCAGTTTTTTGAAAAAAATAAAGCTATAACTAAACAAGACTAATGAGAAATAACAAGGCTAAAATAGTTATACAATGAGCAGTGATGTATTAAAACATACACAAATTTGAACGTAAATTTTGAATTCAAAGTAGTCGTATATATTTTTAATAGTAATATAGAAAAATGCATCTAAATGTTATATATTTAAAAAGTTCAAGTAAAGGTGTGAGCTCAATTAACATCTATCTATCTGTAAGTATATTTCATGTTCAATTTTTCCAACCAGTTAAGATTAACAGTTTTGTTTTCCGGAAACTAATTAGAATTTGTCATATTTTCTCTAAAAAAAACAAAAGAAAAAAAAAAAGTATTTGTCAATATACTTAAAATAAAAAAAAAATAAAAAAATATTTTGTCGAAGAAGAAGTGTTGTAGAGTTCATTGTTTGAGGCCATTTAGGTTTGCAGAGTACGAAAAGCCCATTTATTAGGGCCCATGGGCCATTGATGTAAGTTAACTTTTGCTACGGATTCAAACCAGAGTCCCTCGAAGTTAAAATTAAAAGAGACAAAAATATTGAGTTGAAAAGAATAAATATTTATGTATGGATAGAGAGTATATTGATAGTTAATTTGAATATAAGGTGAGAGATATTGTCATTAGGAATTGACCAAATTGTAAACATGGGTGGTTTGTTTGTTTGCATGGTTCAGTTGCTCTTATAGTATGTGTTTACATATCATCAATTGTAAATTGGTATATATAAGACTAAGTACGAGGCACACTTAAATTAATATTTTTTTTATTTTTTTATTTTGTGGCAAATTTTGAGTTATTATTTATAATTAAATATTTTGGAAACTAGCCATATAGCCCATTATTATTATTATTATTATTATTATTATTATTATTATTATTATTATTATTATTATTATTATTATTATTATTATTATTATTATTATTATTATTATTATTATTATTATTATTATTATTATTATTATTATTATTTTTAATGGCTTGAAATCCAATCCAACCCACAGCCCACCTTAGCTTATTAAAGAAAAGCTGGGAGATATATATACTCTTTTTTTTTTGTTTGTTTAATAAAGACTTGAACAAATAATCAAAAAGTTAAAAATAGAAATATACTTCTTTTTTCTATATTCAAGTTGACTTTGTGTGTTTTCAAATATGGATAAAGTGTGGGTAACAAAACATTTTGAAGAATGAGTATTTTTATAAGCAAAACTTTAAAAAAAATCTAAAACCCAAAATCAAACACATTACCAAACAATTAAATTTGAATGTTACAGGAATATAATAATGTCAATTTTTTAGAATATTCAACAATTTAAAGGCTCTATAATTATTTGAAGAAAAGAAAAGGATGGTCTACTCCGTCCCCTTACATTTGAGTTTGGGATATTACGGATTTATTTTGCATTTTTGGAAGAGAAATACAAAATGTTCAAAAAAAAAAAAAAAAAAGCATTTATCACGTGAGCACCATTCAACATTTCTCATTTCTTTTTCTTTTCTTTTCTTTTCAACATTATTATGTACGATGGAGAAATAAAGATTCCAATATTTTGACCTTTTTTTTTTTATTAATATCTTCTTTTAATTCATATGTTCAACTTCTCATTTTTAAAACCCAAATATTATAAACCCTGTCTCAAACTATTTGCAAGTCTTAAAACATCGATCTTTTTCTTTTCTTTTCTTTTCTTTTCTTTTTTCCATTTGATTTTATACATACATGACTATATAAAATGATTGGAAATATAATATCCAGAAATCAAGCATATGATTGTACATAAAAATGCTATATCATAACTTTATAAAAGATTATTTTGTATTCAATTTATGAAATTAAGTTTGACCATCTTATCCAATAGTAGTAAATTGATTAATTAAATAATAAATAGCATTCAATATATTTATAAAAAATAATTAAGAATGTAATATATGAATGTTGCATAATTTATAATTAAAACTAACCCATCAATATATTTAATAGAATATTAAATTAATTATATTTTATTTTTAACTTTAGTTAAATTATATAAGAAAAATATTTTTTTTTTTGGTAAAGTTTATATTATTACACAAATAAAATAAGTAAAAGGAGAGTTTGGGAAAAAGTAAAATTAATAATAATAAAATAAAAAAGAAGTTTGCATGAGGAAACTGATAGTAAGAATTTACCATTTTGTAAAGTTAAAGCAAAACAAATGGTGAAAAGTAATAAATATGTATGAGAAAGTGGATAAAACTCATCAAACAGACATGAGCTCCAAATTTCCAAACACATTTCCACCAAAAAAAAAACCTTCAACCAAACCAGCTCTTAATGGTATTGAGGTTCTTATCAATGTTATTATGGCACAAACCATGTCCTCCCATACATTATGAGTAGCTTAGGTAAGATTTTATGTGAGATTTTGGTTTGTTAATTTACACTATTCTTCTTCATACTTTATTTGGAAAATATTATGTATGAATTAAAACAGTTTTTTATTAAGCATTGATCCAACGCGTTCATGTATGCGACATACGAGTGAGAGTATCCTATGCAATGAGTTTGTATAAGATCGAACCACGAAATAGTAATCACTAGATGTAACGCCATTAACTAGTTGGGTTTCTATTTCATTAGAATGACCTAGGTAACTTAGTCTTAATCTTGAGTGTATTATAAACTCCTATTTGCAAGACATTGTCCTTTGATTTATACGGGTGAGAGTGGTCAGCTTACCAACTCAATATGCTTATCATTTTGGGGACAAGACCGATTGGGGAACTGGAAACATAATCACATAAGATGGAATTCACACATTCCCGACTTATGGTAGGTAGATAAGTGTTTCCTTAAATAGTGCCTCTGAGACTTGAACAAAGGGACCTACCCTCTCTATGACACGAGAGGAGTTTCTGTTTAGTGGTTGGACTATAAACAGGTTGTTTATTAGAGAAGCACTGATATTTAAGGATTAGAAGTAACCTAGGAGTAAAATGGTAATTTGATCCATTTGGTGTTACGAACACTTGTGAATGACTAACTTACTGGTATTGGTCTATATCCGTGGACACAGAAATATATCTACAGTGAGAAGAGTTCAACTGTGAGTCTTTAGTGGAGTGTACACACAGTTAACGAATATTGATTAATGTGGTTAATGAGTTTAGCTAATTAATCTCATATCGTTGTAGCTTTTGATCTGCAGGTCCATTAGGCCATCTTCCTAGCTCGTAAAAGGTAATGAGATTTAATTGTATCGGTTGTAATTTGAAATGTTCAAATTTACTTTGGGAATTAATATAATGTATGATGATACATTATAATATAAAGTTTGTATTTTAATTAAACTTTATTATATAAATTTAATTTTGGATATGATTCAAAATTAATTTATGAGATAATAAAATATTTGAATAAGTTCAAATATTAATTTAATATAATATAAATTAGATTCATATTAAAACTATAGGTTAAAATTTAATGTGTATATGATATATATTAAAACTATAGGTTAGGAGATAAATTTATATTTGAATATGATTCAAATTTGAATTAAATTAAATATATGATATTTTATTAGCAATTAATTAATTGAAGAATTAATTAATAGATTAGTTTAATTTGATTAAATTAAATTAATTGAATTAAAACTATAGGATATGTGAGAGATATTCATCTAAATATGATTTAAATGAAATATTAATTAAATGTGATTTAATTAATTATTAACTTAATTAATTATTTTATTTAATTATTTATTTTAATATATATTAATTTAATATTGATTTATTAAATTAATAGGGAACGTGGGTGGTTTTTACACGTTCCCATTTATTTTCTCAACTTCCTACTTCTTCGGTCTGAAGAAGAGGGAAATTTTTTTGTGCAACAAAACAAAAGAATTGTTCTATGATGAGAAAAGAAAATTTTTCTTTGACAAAAAAATACCCTCCCAATTGATTCCCACAAACCAAATCTCAAGAGAAGAGGAAGATTTCCAAGTTGTGGTACCTCAATTTGGAGTTTTGTAGATACAGAGACGTCAACGTGAGTAAGTTTCTTCTTTTTTCTATGTATTTCTTTTTTAATTCAACATGCTTAGCCATAGTCATAGAAATTGGTTTTGTAATTTCTTTTGCCAATGTATTGGTATTTTTTAAGTTCTTAATTAAATTGAGTCATGGTTTCGTTAATTCTTCTCATGCGTAGGGCTTTTATCCCTTCATATATATGTGTTAGATTTATTTAAAGAAAATTAATTAAATAATAATAAAGTAGCATTAATTTTATTATTTCATTCTAAATTACGGTTTGTGTATTAATTGTTTATGAAAGAACAAAACCTATTCATCATATTCCTCTACCCAGTCACCGACTCTCTCTCCCTCACTTTTTCTCCATTGTTCTCCTCGTGATGTCAGTCTGCTTCTAGCCTCATTCGGATTGGTTGTGTCTTTCCCTTTGCCACTGTTGCTCATCGATTTTGGTTAAGAATGGTAAGTTAGTTGAGTGTTTTGGGTCTTTATTGTGGGATTTTAATACCCATTAAAGATTAATTGAGATTCTAAATTAAGTTTATTATTGAAATTTGATTTTGCTTGGATGCCTTTAGAAAATTAAGTTTATTATTGAAAATTGATTTTGCTTGGATGCCTTTAGAAGGTTTCTTTGCCAATGCTTGAAAATATAAGTGGTCATTTTTTCCAAAAAGATTGAGAGGATTTTTCAATCTCCATTTCAATAAGTTTGGTAAGGCAAGCAACTTAGGCCAGTGTACCTTAGATGTACAGTGTCCCTCAAGGATCACCACCTTTCGACTGATATTGATGACCAGTTGATTGCTAAGTATACCTTTAGGTTCACTTTATGACTGATGTGTGTTCCTATGGAATCACCAAACTAATATGATTCAGGTATCTTCTAATAGGAACAAGTAGTGGGTCCCTTATTGGGTAATAAGTATGTTGTTCGGGTATACTGTCTATACTCACCCTTTCCATATTTAACTTTTCAGGCAAAGGTAAGAGGAAAGACAAGTTAGCAAGCGGCAAGAAGAAAGATCCTTGACCGACAATATAGGAAGTGGTTGGTTTATGTTTTGCTATTGTTTTTAGAAAGTTAAGATAGTTAGATTAGTAATGTTATGAAAAATTCAAATCGTTACCTAAATATATTTAAAATTTTATTTGGTAATTAAAAAATAAAAAAATATATTGTTTTTTTATTTATCAAGTAACATAGTTGATGATATACTTTCATTTCTATTTTAGATATAAACATAGAAAAATAAATGGAATGAGGTTAGATTAATGGTAATTTATATGATTTTTCTCTCAAGAATTTCAACGTTGAATTTTCTAACATGCTACTAAACATATATCTAAAAAATATATTTGGTTAAATATAATTTTGTGGATAGGCTACTTAATTAATGGATCGCCCCTGTTGAATTAAAGAAAATGAGAAATATGGAATTATTAGCCCGTTTGAATCGATATATTATATAGTATTGAATTAAAGAAGAATAAACAAAGTTAGAATATTTATAGTTAGATTTTAACGTGAAATTTTGATATATTTATAAATAGTACAAAATTGAGATAATTTAGATTTAAGTTTGAAATACTAGAAACTAATAACCTTCTCATAATCATTTTAAACATATTAATATAAAATAATCAAATAAATGTGTTTCTGCCTATCACTTCTTGTTATAAAAAAAGGGGGAAAAATTCTTTTTGAAAACCATTGGAGGGTTGGAAAAGAAAAGGTACATAATCAAGAATCAATCACCCCTACTAAAATTTTGGAATATATATTTGTCTTTGCAGGTTTTCTTTTGTTTTCTCAAATAAAATGAGAAGATGAGTGGATAAAAAGAATGGATTAACATGGAACTAATTAAAAGAGGACAAAAACATGTATTTATAAAACTATTATTAATTAATTAGGCTAACTACTACAGTTATTGGTATTATATTGATTTTATACATAAATACATACATATATATATATAGGATAAGTTGAGGAAGAAGGCTCCAACTCTTTAAACTCAATGCTATGTCTGTGGGGCTCAGGAGTAATATACCTTTTGGTTTGAGAAACATATTTATTTCTATCTACATTAATTAATTAGAAGTTAAATAAGAGGTTTGACTTAAAGATTAAACAAGGGGTTGGATGTTGGTACTCTACTTATTAAATTATTTTACTTTTCTATTTTTGGCTTCTAATTATATATATATATATATACATCTGACAAATCACATATATTCTGAATATACTTCATTAAATTATTTACTTTTCTTTTTGCTAATAATATGTCTAATTAAAGAACTTTTAAAAAATCGAAAAAATTGAACTCGAAGAAGAAAAAGTGCTTAAAGCCGTGCCCTAATTATTTGTGATGTCGCTCTCACTGCATCCCATCAACTATATAATCAATTTTAACATGTAATGCCTTCTAAAATTCAGCCTAAATTCTTTTCTTTTAGTAAATTAAACAGATATATTATTCTTTAAATCTTAATCATTTTAATCATTTTAATTTTTATTTTTTTTTAATACTTTCTATAAAAAAACCTACTAAAACATAAAAATTATTACACATAGACAACATCCAATAGTAGATGTAATTTTGAAAGAATAATCACATCATTTGCACAACTACAACTACTTGGATCAAAATTAGTGAATTAAATGGTTAAATGGTTGTTTTTGATATAAAATTAAAAATACATGAACCGAGTTGATCAAATCGCATACCAAAGTTGATGAATTAAATGGTTATTTTTGTAAAAGTTTAGGTAAGAAAAAGTATAATTTAACCAAAATGCTGTGTGTGTGTGTGCGTATTAATATGAAGAAACTGTAAAATTTATAAATGTTATTGGGGGTAGTTTAATAAAAAAAAAAAAAAAAAAAAAAAAGGAGAAGACAATAAAATTGAATGCCTCAAATTATATATAAAGAAGAAGGTGTTTTAATTGTTACTAAAATTGATTTAGAATAATAGTTGAATAATATTACCACATTATTGAAACTTTGTTTTTAGATAAACCAAACGAGGGAGGAGGAGGGTGGTCCACTCTTCATCAAAACCAACCACTTTATTCTACCAACTCTATATATTATCAACTTCCTATTATTATCATCATTGATTAAAAGTTCTCTAATTTTGTTACAAATATCTCTTTACATTTATATTTTTCTTATAATTCAATTTTGTAAAGTTCACATCTTTCCATTTTCATTCACTTAAAATTCTCAACTATTGAGTATGTGTCATATCATTTCTTTCACCAAGTTTATAATGAGTTTTATTACATGATGTAACATTAAATCTATGATCTTCACTCGTTAGCCTACATTTCTAGTCTATTGGAGGTTTTCCCAAGGAGTTGAATAACGGTGAGTATGAGCTTATGAATTTGAGCAGTGTAAGAAGTGGTGGGATCACAAATTTCATGGATTAAACAAGGAGTGAAGTTCACAACTTTCTACTTTCAAACTCTTTAAGCCAAACATACTTCACTTATACCAAGTTAAAAGTCATCACAATGCAACGTCCCGTTCTCTATTTCTCATTTTGTTTCCCAATAATATGATCATTGCTTTGTATAACTTTGATAGGATGAGTTCAAATAGCTACTAGGAGAAAACTTTAGTTAAAAATGCAGAGTTGGCCCTGCAATGAGATACTGAAGAGGGAATCTATCAACTAAACTAATAAATACTACTTTGTTGTATCATTTAACTCTTTATGTTACGAATTAGTTTGTTTATCCATCAAACAAACCACCCCAAAGTGGTAGGTGACGAATTATATATATTGATGGGACTTATCAATCTATGTGTAGTAGCAACTCTATTTCTATTGTTATTGTTTAATATTAAGTTTTTTTATTTACTAGTTACCGTGTTATAATATTATGGTTAATTTATGTATTTTATGTTACATTCCTTTTAAAATTTAAAATTTGTCTCTTTCAATAGAATTTAGACTTCAAACTCAAATTACGTAAAAGTTAAAAAGAAGTATGGTTCGTTAGCTACTGACATAAGTGTTACATAGCATATGGATTTTAAAAATTACCTAATAGATTTTCTAATTCTTGAAATTATGAAATCAATGGCTAATAGAACAAGTTCCAATTTTCAATTTTGGGTAATTTATATGCTATTGTGTATATATATACATATAATCCAAATCTGACATTAAACCTAAATTTTGCTTTATATTGGACAATTTTTTTTTTAAAAAAATATGTATCTTTTAGTGACAAATTTAAAAATATAAGATTGGTTTATGACAGGTTTTGTGTCCAACAAAGTAGTGGATTTTTATTTATTTTCAAGAATATGTATTTGATATATTTTAAATACAAAATAAATTAAAATTCTGTAAATTTATTAAATATTTTTAAAAGATTTATCACACATAAAGTTTACAGATTTATGAGTCACAATTTTAAAAATTTGAAGACCAAAACTGATAAGCTGACATTCATCTAATCAATTAATCAGCTCTATTTTAATAAAAAAAAAATAGAAATCCTATATAATTTCAAGACTATCTAGTAAATACAACAAAGTTACAATTATGTCCCTCTTGCTTAATTTCACACTTCCTCTTCTCATTCTATATATATAGTCTTGAAATTATATATATATATATATATATATGTATATATATGTGTGTGTATTTAATTAGAGATGAGAAAATTTGAAACGAAGATTTCTTAGTCTTTAGATGCAATTGAAAGTAACAATTGTGTCTTTGTTACTAAACCAAGAAACGAATCAGAGGTGACAATTATATCCATATTACTAAAAGAAGGATATTTGATTGGATTAAATTGTTGTTCACCGTTGTATATATTTCAATAAAATATCCTTATTTTAAAGTTGAGAAGGAAAAAAAAAACTCAAAATCTTGTTTTTTAGTCTAAATTAATTAAAAATATTGTATAAACGATTAAAATCAAATAACACCGCTGTTAATAAAATAAAATAAAATATGGTAGTGTTTTCCTTCTAAAAAAATTAATAATTGTAGGTGAAAATTGAAATATATTGAAATTGTTTAAAGAAGTAATACAAAATAATAATAATAATAATAATAATAATAATAATAATAATAATAATAATAATAATAATAATAATAATAATAATAATAATAATAATAATAATAATAATAATAATAATAATAATAATAATAATAATAATAATAATAAGATTAAGAGAGAATTATACCATTTAGTAGGATATTAGAAATAATAATAATAATAATAATCAGATTAAGGGAGAATTATACCATTTAGTAGGATATTAGAAATAATAATAATAATAATAATCAGATTAAGGGAGAATTATACCATTTAGTAGGATATTAGAAATAATAATAATAATAATAATCAGATTAAGAGAGAATTATACCATTTAGTACGATATTAGAAGTATTATAATATTTAATGTATTAGGGAGTCATATACCGTTAAGAAAAGGGTGATTGGAAGGAGAAACCGTCAAGAATTTTTATGGAAGATCAATTTTCAGCTTTCTTGGCGTTTTTTAAACGTCAAGTAATATATTTTTTTCTTGATGTTTTTATTAAATTCTTAACATTTTATAAAACGTCAAGGATATTTATAATTTCAAGAATCTTGACGTTTTCTGAACGTCTAGTAAAATGTATTTTTTCTTGACGTTTTAAAAATGTCAAGTTATATCAATTAAATTCTGGACGGTTTAAAACATCAAGAATTTTCATAAAAAGCGGAAGGATTTATTTTCTAGATTTCTTGACGTTTTAGAAACGTCAAGATTTACTTTTTAATTAAAATATTAAAATTTTATTTAATTAAAAAAAATTACAATCCCTAGATTTTGTTTTTGCCTCCCCAATAGCGCTTACTCAAATTTTTCTTCTATTTTGTGTCTGGCTCCGTCTCCCCATTGCCAAAAGTTGATGCAACACTCCGTCTTGCCGAACGCCGCTCCGTCTTTTGAAAGCTTCAGCCAAAGCCCTAACTGGAGCTAACCACACCTCCGCCTGATTTTGCTCACGCTAAATCATTTCACTGCCTTATCTTCTCCAATCCTTTGTTTATTTTCATGTTCGGTTTCTTCTGTACTAGTATAGTATAAGGGGGATTATGGGATCCATGATAGGGAAGTTCACTTCTCTGAGAAACCTTCAGGTCGGAGTGCTTCTCTTCTCTTCTTTATTAAATTTTCAATGATTCATCACCCAAAATCAACAATCCCCTTCTCCAGAGCTCTATTTCCGATCATTTTTCTATTTCATTTCTATTCCAACACCCAATTTGTTTTCTGGGAACTTGGGATCGTTTTGAATAGTTTAGGGATTTTGCCTCCAAAATTAAGATAATTTTGAAGTTTTTTCTTAATTTTGTTTAATTAAATTTAATTTATTGGACGTTATTTTGAATTCATTTAATGAGAATTATTTGATTTACGTGGAAATGAAATTAATTAAATATTTATTGGGTGAATATTTAATTAATTATTAAGTAAAGTTGTTGATTTTTAGTGTGGTTGAAGTTGAATTAAATTAAATAATTATGAATGTTATTTAATTAAATTGTGGGGTGGAAAGTTTGTATATGTATATGTTATATATATATATATATATATATATATATATTATGTGAAAGGAAAATATAATTATATTTGTTTAAATATAATTATTTAAAGAAAAGATAATTGTATTTTGGGGAAAGAATATTTATTAAGGGAGAAAAAGTAAAATAATTATAGTTTGGGAAAATATGATTATTTGTAAAAGGATAATTATTTTGGAGAAAGATAAATAATAATTAATTATTGTGAAAGATAATTAATTATTTTAGATAAATATAAATAATAATTAATTATTGTAGAAGATAATTAATTATTCTGTAGAAAGATAAATATTGATTCTGGAGTAGAGTTGTTATGGTTGGGTTAAGATAATTCATATTGGAAGTTACAAGTGATTTCTTGAAGAAGATTTGATTGATTAAAAAGAATTAAGGATTTAAGTTAATTTGAGAATTTGTAAGGAAAAGTTGGTTTTGGTGGAATTGGATATAATTGAGTGTATATATATATATTTAATTAATAATTTGGAAAAGTGGAGTTAATTATATAATGAAATATAATTATATTTGTCTAGAAAAGAAGATAATCCAGAGAGAGACGGTTGATTTGATTGAGCGAAAATGATATATATTTATTTGAAAGAGAGAATAATGGTTTAAATAAATATATATATTTATTATAAATTTTGGTGAGAAAAAAATAATAATAACAAAAAAGTATTATTATTATTAATGGTTATAAATGTCTAAGATTTTGTGCATTTATTGAGGAAAGATAATGGGAATGAAGATATATGTATATTTATATATATAAATATATATCCTAGAAGGAAAAGGAAATAATAATAATAAATATTATTATTATTATTTGGGTTTATAATAGCATTGCAATGCTTAAGTTGAAAAGAAAAAGAAAAAACAAAAAAGTTGTTCGTCTTCTTTTTTAAGATAACGCTATGTTGTTACCGTCTGACCAATTTTAGTTAAGATTGGTCTCTTTAGAAAGCTTGAGGATTTAAAGTGATGAATTTTTCCATCAAGGATAAGAGAATTTTTTTCAACCTCCATTTGAGTAACCTTGGTAAGTTAATGAAATTAAATTAATATTTATTAATTTAATTTGAGTTTCTTTAAAAGTTCAATTGGCTAATTTTTTAAGATTTAAATTTGGATTTTTCCCAATCAAGATTGAATTGGTTTCAACCCAATTTTTAGAAAGTTAATTAATTTGGAATTTTTTTTTTATGTTAGCCAATTGCTAATTTTATTAATTAAGATATTCAGTTTTTCCTTTTATGATTAGGATCAAGTTAATTGGAGAATTTTTACTGTCAGCTAGGGAGTACTTTGTTTGGCTAAAATCTCCAGATAAGAGATTCTCCTACTAAACCTTCAAACTGAATTTAAGAGACCGCATGTAATTATGATTATGCATTGATGGTAGCTAAAATGCATAACTTGATGCTATTGATAATGATTGTCATTATATTGATGATTGATGATGATGACTGATATTATGTTGATGACTGATGTCATGTTATGACTGGTAGTATAATTGATGATGACGATTGTTGATGTTGATGTTAATGCATGATATATTAATCACATAATTAAGGACGTTAAGATTAATATTCATGTCATGTTATGATGTTTATGATATGCTACATGCTATGGATGGACGTTCTGTTAACTTTATCTATTAGAGTCATACCTACATGGGTGTCCCTCGGAATCACCACCTTTTTATGACTATGTAGTTCGACGGGATTATTAGTCTATTATGACATTGACATTGACATGATTATGAGTGATTCGACGGGGTCACTTACAGCCAGATTGTCTTAGTGTTTCCTTCAGGTACACTAAAGACCAGATTGTCCTAGGTATTCCTTTGGGTTCACCGAAGACCAGATATGTTCCTACGGGATCACAAATTGCACGTGTTCAAGAATGTGCCAGTTCAGGGGTACTTCTTTACAAGATTCTAATCGAAAGTTACATAAACCTAGTGGGACTAGTAGTGGGTCCCTTACTGAGTAAATGTTTATACTCACTCTTTCTATGTTTTATATTTCAGGTAAAGGTAGAGGAAAGCTGGCAAGCAACAGAGAAGGATCGTGGCATGCCATATAGGGACTCAGTTTTACTTCCGCGTCTATGTATCAGTGTTTCAGTATTATATTTTTAATGAAAATTTAGTTTCCCTCCTTTCAAAAAAGTGTCTCTTATTATTGTTTCATTTTAGTAATAATCTAAGCTTAGTATAAAGAGTTGGGTCGAGGTCGTTACAGATTGATTGTTCTTGAGGGTTAGTAATGACAACATATCAAGTTTTTCCGTTTTCTGTTCCTTCTGTGGTTGAAGATGTTCTTCAGCAGCATGGCGTTTGTCCTCGTAATATTGATTTGGCTTTGTAAAAGTCTGAAAAAGACTGTATGTTCTTTGTTTTATGGACTTTCCTTTTCTTTACATAATGTCTGTTGAATGATGTGATTTTTTAATTGATGTGATTACCATTTCTGTTCTTGTAATGTATTTTGAGGAACATATGTTAGCTACCTTGAATTCAATCCCACGTTCAGTTAGAAACTCAGATTGACTGTCGATATTAATAAATCTATGTAATGTTTAATGTTGGATTTGGTTGATGTGGAAATGAAATTGAATGTTCATCATTTTACTTTGAAGCCTTGGGAAGGTATGAAGCGGTCGGGTGCCTGAGGAAAACCGTTGGGGTTATTGGTGGTAAAGACTTGCCAGCTGAGCCTTCTGAAGAGGAATTTAGGCTTGGAGACGAGAGTAGTAAGATTTAAGAGGGATTTAGGAATTTAGGCTATACTATAAGTGGTTCAAAAGCCGCACCAGCTTCTTGTTACGTTGCTATTATGCATTTCCGTTGCAATGGAGGTAATTGAATTGATTGGATCCGGAGCCCCCCTTTTTACAATGCATACAAAATAGGGACGTTTTCTATTTTTTTTTAAACGAGGATGGCATTTAGGTGGAGAAATGTAACGACCCAACTCCTTATACTGAATCGAAGTCATTACTCAATATAGAACAAGTGGTTTAAGTCATAAAATTTTATTAAAAGCATACGGTTCAAGAAATTCATTTATAAAAGCATAAACAAGGTAGTCGTGCAAAAATGTAAAAACGTTCTGAAATCCTACTCGGGCCCTATCTACATGAAAGATAGTGAAAAAAAAAAAAGTACTCAAACTCAAATGCTAAAATCTGAAATAAGAAATAAGCGGAAGCGGTAGTCCCTATGGCCCTCCTCGGTCTCACTTCGGGTCGCTCGCCAGTTTGCCCTTGCCCTTGCCTCGTCCTCTACCTGAAAACATAAAATGGAGAGAATGAGTATAAAAATACTCAGTAAGGGACCCACTACTAGTCCCACTAGGTGCCTGTTAACTTCCTGTTAGAGTCCTGATAACTGGTACCCAATCTCTGGCACGTTCCCGAACACGTGCAATCATGCGCTCCCGTAGGAACGTAACTCTGGTCTTCGGTGCCCGGGGACACCTAGGACAGTCGGGATGCGAGGACCCCGTCGAGTCACTCGAGTCATGTCTATATCATGCTAGACTGGCGTCCCGTCGGACCACACAGTCCTCAATAGGTGGTGATCCCGAAGGACACCCATGCAGGTACGACTCTAACAGAATCAAGCTAACAGGTACCCTAATTGCAGTATACATACACATGGCATCAGCATATAACATGTCACATAATCATTTCTACATTCTCCGTCCCGACATTCGTCGTAAGCATAATGGATCTTGCCACACATAACAGGCTATAGCACAACTATATCGTCATTTGCATCATACTAGCGTTTATTTCAGGCATCATACTGTCAAATCCTCAATATGCAACATAGGGCATACACAGTCTCATACTTCAAACATGAAACTAGTAGTAGAATCTCTTACCTGGAGATTCACTCGACGAGTCCTAACCGCAAGACACGTGTGCTTTCCAAGCAACGGGATCCTAAATATTTAATAACGCCAAAGTTCGTAAATAAGTCACCAACGGCTAACGGTTAAAACTCGGTTGAAATAACTTACCCCAGAAAAGGTTGCAGTGGTTGAGCCCCTACTGAAGAAAATCTCCCGCTGCAGCAGTTACTCGGTCCAAGACGTTCCTTAGGAAAAATAATTTAATTTAGTCCAAATTAAATTATTTAGCGCCCAAAACATTGGGTCGTATTGGGGAAATGCCCAAAATAAATACTTAATTTACCAAAAATAGGTGGGAGGAGCCAAAATAAGCTTGGCGGCTCGGCTGGAAAATAGGGCAGGAACCGGCTCGGCTTGGAGGCTGGAGATCGGCTCGGCTCGCGGTGCAGACAGGCGCGGCTCAGCTTGGACAGGAACTACGCGTGCGGCTCGGCTTGCAACAGGAGGGAGACGCGGCTCGGCTACGCAGAAGCGCGCGGCGCGGCTCACACGCGGGTGCACGCGGGCGCGGGTCGGTTTCCGGAATACGGCGCGCGTTGGCTCGGGTCGCGGAGCGGGTCTTCGGTCGGGTCTGATCTTCGCGCAGAGTGACGCTGACTTCCGGACTCGGGTTGCGCGACGGGTTGCGGTGGTCCGGCTTAAATGCGGCTTCGCTCGGCGGCTGCGGACGGGGGCTGCTCGGCGTCGAAACGAAGCGACGCGATTCGGCTTCGGCTGGCCGCCACGATTCGGCTTGCAGACGCGATGGGCTTCGGCTTCGGCTTGCGACTCCCGACTGAAGGCGGCTTCGATCCTTGGCGTGCGGCGGCTTCGATCCTTGGCGCGCGGCGGCTCGACGTGGACCGATCTTCGACGCTGCTGGGAGACCGGCGTGGTGACCTACGGCGGTTGACTAGCGGCGGCGGCGGCGGGGGAGAATGGGATTTAGGGTTTTCTTCTTTTTTTTTTTTTTTTTTTTTTTTTTTTTTTTTCACTTCTTGGGGAAGAGGTGAACTACACGCTTTCCAAAGCCCCCTTTTATAAAAGAATTAATACTAAATAAAAAACATAAATATTATTTCTTTTATCCCCCCTTTTTTTTTTTCTTCCTACTTTAGTCCAAATAACAGCCAACTTAACAAATTAAATCACCCACAAAAATCTCTAAATCTTCATTAATCACAAGTAAAAATTTCCTCAATTCGAAAGAAATTTCAAGAATTTTACTCTTAAGACGATAAAAAGGGAAGACAAATTTGGCGGGGCGTTACAATCTCCCCTCCTTAGAAAACTTTCGTCCTCGAAAGTTCTAATCCTCGAACAGCTCGGGGTACTGGGCTCTCATGTCCTCTTCTTTCTCCCACGTGGCCTCTTCCACTCCATGGTTCTGCCAAAGGATCTTGACCAGTGGGATTTCTCGACTGCGAAGCTTCTTGACCTCTCTTGCCAAGACCTCGACAGGCTGCTCCTCGTAGCTCAAGTTCTCGCTAAACTGTAGTGGCTCGAAGTCCACCACGTGTGTTGGGTCTGCGACATATTTCCTCAGCATGGAGATATGAAATACGTCGTGCACTGCAGCAAGGGATGGGGGTAGCGCCAAGCGATAAGCCACGGGGCCAATCCGCTCCAGTATCTCGAACGGCCCTACGAAGCGTGGACTCAGCTTCCCCTTCTTCGCGAACCTCAGAACACCCTTCATGGGTGCAACCTTCAGAAAGACCATATCTCCTACTTCGAACTCGAGATCCTTACGTCGTACATCAGCATAACTCTTCTGTCTGCTCTGTGCTGTCAGCATACGAGCTCGGATCTTCTGTATGGCTGCGTTGGTCGTCTGCACTAATTCGGGGCCTAGCATCCTCTGCTCTCCAACCTCGCCCCAGCAGACAGGGGACCTACAGCACTTGCCATACAGAGCCTCGAACGGTGCCATACCGATAGTAGCCTGGTAGCTGTTGTTATAGGCAAACTCCATCAGATGCAGATGGGAGTCCCAACTTCCTGAAAACTCTAGTACGCAGGCTCGCAACATGTCTTCTAAAATCTGGTTCAATCTCTCTGTCTGACCATCAGTCTGAGGGTGGAATGCCGTGCTGAAGTCCAACCTCGTACCTAATGCAAGTTGAAGTCCTTTCCAGAACTTCGATGTGAAACGGGCGTCTCTGTCTGAAATGATGGATACGGGTACTCCATGTAGTCTCACAATCTCTGTCATATATAGCTGCCCCCACTTACTGGCAGTGTAAGTGGATTTCCCTGGCACGAAATGGGCCGACTTCGTGAGTCTGTCGACCACGACCCAGATCACCGTGTAGCCCCTTAGGGTCTTGGGCAGTCCCGTAATAAAATCCATCGACACACTCTCCCACTTCCACCCTGGCACACTCAAGGGTTGCAACAACCCTGCTGGATGCTGCCTAGGTGCCTTCACCTGCTGGCACACCAAGCATCTACTGACAAATTCTGCCACATCCCTCTTCATGCCCCTCCACCAATAGACACTCCTTAAGTCCTGGTACATCTTCGTACTCCCAGGGTGCATGGTAAACGGGGAACTGTGAGCCTCAGTCAAAAGCTCCGTCTTAACTGCGCTGTCTTCCGGCACACAGAGGCGTCCTTCAAACATAAGGCCATCGTCAGAGGATATGGAGAAGCCTTCACCTTGCTCTGTCTCTACCACGCGACGCTTCTCTGCCAGATAAGGATCATTCAGCTGAGCAGCAATGATCTTTTGCCTCAAGGTTGGCTGGACTGTCAACTGAGCCAACTGTGCGGTAACCTCACCTACTGAGACTGCAATCTCTGCCCTCTCAAAGTCCCTGAGTAAGGGGGTCTGCTTGGTGATTAGCGCTGCTGAATGTGCAACTTTCCTACTTAGCGCATCAGCCACTACATTCGCTTTACCTGGGTGGTATAGGATCTCGCAGTCGTAGTCTTTCACCAACTCAAGCCACCTCCTCTGCCTCATGTTCAACTCCTTCTGGGTGAAGAAGTACTTCAGGCTCTTATGATCGGTGTAAATCTGAATCTTCTCACCGTACAGATAGTGCCTCCATATCTTCAGTGCAAAGACTACAGCTGCCAACTCCAAGTCATGGGTAGGGTAGTTCTGCTCATGGATCTTCAACTGGCGGGAGGCATAAGCAACTACCTTACCCTGCTGCATCAGGACACAACCTAGTCCCTTCTTGGAGGCGTCACTATAGATTACAAAGTTTCCCGAACCATCGGGCACTGTCAGGACCGGTGCAGTCACTAGCTTCTGTTTGAGCTCCTGAAAGCTCTTCTCGCAAGCTGGGCTCCAGACAAAAGGGGTTCCCTTCCTGGTCAACTGGGTCAACGGGCTGGCTATACGTGAGAAGTCTTCCACGAACCTCCTGTAGTAACCCGCCAAGCCCAGAAAACTTCGAATTTCACTAACCGTGGACGGTCGAGTCCAGTTGGTCACCGCTTCAATCTTTGCGGGATCTACTGAAACTCCCTCACTGGAAACCACATGGCCAAGAAATGTCACCTTCCTTAACCAGAATTCACACTTGGAGAACTTGGCATACAACTTGTTGGCTCGAAGGGTCTCCAAAACTTGGTGTAAGTGCTCCTCGTGCTCAGCCTCAGTTTTTGAGTAAATGAGGATGTCGTCAATGAAGACTATGACGAACGAGTCTAGAAACTCCTTAAACACCCTGTTCATCAGATCCATGAATACTGCAGGAGCGTTAGTCAAGCCGAAAGACATCACAACGAATTCGTAATGTCCGTACCTCGATCGAAAGGCCGTCTTGGGGATGTCACCGTCCCTAATCCTCAACTGGTGATAGCCTGATCGCAGGTCGATCTTGGAGAAGACGGTGGCTCCCTGCAACTGATCGAACAGGTCATCAATCCTGGGCAAGGGGTAGCGGTTTTTGACTGTCACCTTGTTCAGCTCTCGGTAGTCAATACAAAGGCGCATTGACCCATCCTTCTTCTTCACGAACAATACTGGGGCTCCCCAAGGCGACACACTGGGCCGGATGAAGCCTTTGTCCAGCAACTCCTGTAATTGGACCTTCAACTCCTTTAGTTCGGCTGGAGCCATTCTGTAAGGGGCCCTCGAGATAGGAGCAGTGCCCGGCTCTAACTCGATGGCGAAGTCTACCTCTCTGGGGGGCGGAAGTCCTGGGAGTTCGTCTGGGAAAACGTCGGGGTACTCTCTTACCACGGGTTCGGAGGATAGGGAAACTTCTGGCTCTCTCACATCCACTACGCTTGCCAAAATACCCCAAGTACCCTGGCTGAGTAGTTTACTGGCCTTCATGGCTGAGATGACCTTGGGTATACATACCATACCTGCCCCCCTGAATTTGAAACTAGCCTCGGAGGGAGGGTTGAAAACAACTTCCTTGCCATAACAGTCTATATTGGCATGGTTGGCTGACAGCCAATCCATGCCTAGTATCACATCAAAATCCTGCATGTCTAACACTAGCAAGGTCACGTCTAACATACGATTCGCTATCTCTACCCGACATGCCTTTATTTGTTCTTTGGACAACAGGACCTCCCCAGATGGAGTAGAAACCGACAAAACACTACCCAAAGGCTCTACCTCTAAACCCACATGCTGAACGAAAACGGAGGATATAAACGAGTGGGATGACCCAGAGTCAAATAGCACAAAAGCATAGTGCCCCAAAATTGGGAGCGTACCTGTCACCACAGTGCCAGCTCGCTCGGCCTCCTGCCGGGTAGTGGCGAAAACTCTCCCCTGCTGGGCCGCAGAAGGCTGGGGCGGTGTCGTCTCAAAGGGTTTCCGAGGACACATATCAGCAGTGTGCCCCGGCTGTCTGCACCTAAAGCAGACTCCACTTCCAGCCAAGCAACGACCTCCGTGGACTCTCCCGCAGGTAGTACAAGCGGGTAGCTCTCTCAGAGTCCTCCCGGCTGCTGCAAGCTCCCGTCGGTGTCTCTGGAAGAC
This sequence comes from Cucumis melo, assembly GCF_025177605.1. Lineage (NCBI taxonomy): Eukaryota > Viridiplantae > Streptophyta > Magnoliopsida > Cucurbitales > Cucurbitaceae > Cucumis > Cucumis melo. The sequence goes on from NC_066863.1 coordinate 9,897,705, forward strand.
ACCTCCTGACCTCAGTGTTCGCTGCGGTGCTACGTCAGGCTGCGTCTCAACCTTTCTCTTCTGTCCCAAGGCTGACCCTCTGCCGGCAGCCTTAGACGCATCGGCTCTCTCAGGCAGGCTCAAATCCAGTGCTATACGTAGTGCATCAGCATGCGTGGCTGGGCGGAGGGCTCTGACAATGCCCTGAAGGTCTAGCCTGAGTCCTCTAACAAATTTCTCCGTCCTGGCAGCCTCCTCTCTTACCATATCGGGAGCAAAGCGGGACAGCATATCGAACTCGGCGTCGTACTGCTCCACCGTCATGTCGCCTTGCTCCAAGTTTAGGAACTCTTGCAGCTTGGCGTGCTTCACATTGGCGGAGAAAAACTTAGCATAGAAGTTCTCCTTGAACTGCTCCCATGTTATTTTGCTTACATCGCCCCCTAGCATTCTCTCCGCGGTCTCCCACCAGGCGGTGCCCCTGTCCTCCAAGAAGAAGACTGCACACTGCACCTTCTGGTCTTCTGGGCACTTCATGTACCGGAAAATAGTCTCTATGGACGTCAACCACATTTGGGCCTTTGTGGGGTTGTCCATGGATCCGTCAAAGGTCTTGGGATTATACTTCCTGAAATCCCGTAAGTGTTTCGCCTCGGCCGACAGTTGAACTGGTACTGGTTGAGCTTCCTCAGGGGCTGGAGGAGCGACGGCCTGAGCCTGAACAGGGGCGGCCTGGGCCTGAGCAGGGGCGGCCTCGGCCTGAACAGGGGCGGCCTGGTTCTGCTGGGCGGCAAGGAAAGGCGCCAAAGCAGCTTGCAGCATGTCCTGATAACGCTGCTCCATTGCGGCGAGATCCGCCTGGGTGACCGGTGCGTTTGGGTCGACTGCCGGTGCAACAGGTGGCGCCTCCGGCTGGCCACGACCGGCTCCTCTGCCTCCCCTACCACCTCCTCGGCGTGTACCTCTACGTGGCGGCATTCTCCCTAAAATTCACCAACAAACTTCTCACCACAAGAACTTAACACCCTATATCTAGGTCTTAGACTATTCAGGCAAAATTGTAATCTTAACATTAGCAAGGCTTTAGACATACCTGGCGAGTGCCGAAGGACCGTATAGCCATAGGGTGAAGTAAAACCAAAAACAAAAATGACTTACATCGTAGGTCAGTCTACAGAACCTAAAACACTGTGCTCTGATACCAACTGTAACGACCCAACTCCTTATACTGAATCGAAGTCATTACTCAATATAGAACAAGTGGTTTAAGTCATAAAATTTTATTAAAAGCATACGGTTCAAGAAATTCATTTATAAAAGCATAAACAAGGTAGTCGTGCAAAAATGTAAAAACGTTCTGAAATCCTACTCGGGCCCTATCTACATGAAAGATAGTGAAAAAAAAAAAAGTACTCAAACTCAAATGCTAAAATCTGAAATAAGAAATAAGCGGAAGCGGTAGTCCCTATGGCCCTCCTCGGTCTCACTTCGGGTCGCTCGCCAGTTTGCCCTTGCCCTTGCCTCGTCCTCTACCTGAAAACATAAAATGGAGAGAATGAGTATAAAAATACTCAGTAAGGGACCCACTACTAGTCCCACTAGGTGCCTGTTAACTTCCTGTTAGAGTCCTGATAACTGGTACCCAATCTCTGGCACGTTCCCGAACACGTGCAATCATGCGCTCCCGTAGGAACGTAACTCTGGTCTTCGGTGCCCGGGGACACCTAGGACAGTCGGGATGCGAGGACCCCGTCGAGTCACTCGAGTCATGTCTATATCATGCTAGACTGGCGTCCCGTCGGACCACACAGTCCTCAATAGGTGGTGATCCCGAAGGACACCCATGCAGGTACGACTCTAACAGAATCAAGCTAACAGGTACCCTAATTGCAGTATACATACACATGGCATCAGCATATAACATGTCACATAATCATTTCTACATTCTCCGTCCCGACATTCGTCGTAAGCATAATGGATCTTGCCACACATAACAGGCTATAGCACAACTATATCGTCATTTGCATCATACTAGCGTTTATTTCAGGCATCATACTGTCAAATCCTCAATATGCAACATAGGGCATACACAGTCTCATACTTCAAACATGAAACTAGTAGTAGAATCTCTTACCTGGAGATTCACTCGACGAGTCCTAACCGCAAGACACGTGTGCTTTCCAAGCAACGGGATCCTAAATATTTAATAACGCCAAAGTTCGTAAATAAGTCACCAACGGCTAACGGTTAAAACTCGGTTGAAATAACTTACCCCAGAAAAGGTTGCAGTGGTTGAGCCCCTACTGAAGAAAATCTCCCGCTGCAGCAGTTACTCGGTCCAAGACGTTCCTTAGGAAAAATAATTTAATTTAGTCCAAATTAAATTATTTAGCGCCCAAAACATTGGGTCGTATTGGGGAAATGCCCAAAATAAATACTTAATTTACCAAAAATAGGTGGGAGGAGCCAAAATAAGCTTGGCGGCTCGGCTGGAAAATAGGGCAGGAACCGGCTCGGCTTGGAGGCTGGAGATCGGCTCGGCTCGCGGTGCAGACAGGCGCGGCTCAGCTTGGACAGGAACTACGCGTGCGGCTCGGCTTGCAACAGGAGGGAGACGCGGCTCGGCTACGCAGAAGCGCGCGGCGCGGCTCACACGCGGGTGCACGCGGGCGCGGGTCGGTTTCCGGAATACGGCGCGCGTTGGCTCGGGTCGCGGAGCGGGTCTTCGGTCGGGTCTGATCTTCGCGCAGAGTGACGCTGACTTCCGGACTCGGGTTGCGCGACGGGTTGCGGTGGTCCGGCTTAAATGCGGCTTCGCTCGGCGGCTGCGGACGGGGGCTGCTCGGCGTCGAAACGAAGCGACGCGATTCGGCTTCGGCTGGCCGCCACGATTCGGCTTGCAGACGCGATGGGCTTCGGCTTCGGCTTGCGACTCCCGACTGAAGGCGGCTTCGATCCTTGGCGTGCGGCGGCTTCGATCCTTGGCGCGCGGCGGCTCGACGTGGACCGATCTTCGACGCTGCTGGGAGACCGGCGTGGTGACCTACGGCGGTTGACTAGCGGCGGCGGCGGCGGGGGAGAATGGGATTTAGGGTTTTCTTCTTTTTTTTTTTTTTTTTTTTTTTTTTTTTTTTCACTTCTTGGGGAAGAGGTGAACTACACGCTTTCCAAAGCCCCCTTTTATAAAAGAATTAATACTAAATAAAAAACATAAATATTATTTCTTTTATCCCCCCTTTTTTTTTTTCTTCCTACTTTAGTCCAAATAACAGCCAACTTAACAAATTAAATCACCCACAAAAATCTCTAAATCTTCATTAATCACAAGTAAAAATTTCCTCAATTCGAAAGAAATTTCAAGAATTTTACTCTTAAGACGATAAAAAGGGAAGACAAATTTGGCGGGGCGTTACAAGAAATTAGCACTATAAATTATGGGTTTTATCTATGAGATTTTTTAGTTGAATGACAAATATTTGTCATTCTCAACGTATTCGTCGCAGTATCTGTATTGAATTTTGTATAGCTTCTCACTGTTTTGACATTTGTTACCTACAGGCACTTCCTATATACTTGGATAAACTTTTTAATTAGTATGTTGCAATAATTCTCTCTAACATTTGTATTGGCATTTGGAGAGGTATGATGCTTTTATATGGTTATAGTTTGTTCTGGTTTTTCCCTTAATACACAATGAGGCATTGTTTAGGCGTGCACAATTAAAAGCTCTCATCTCCATCCACAGTTTAGAGGTGCATGAATAATTTTGCTACAAAATGCTTTAAATTCCAGTCATCTTTTTCCCTCTTAAATCTTACTACTTGTGTATAGGCCGAAAAGGGTGGTGAGTACATCTATCGAGTGGTCATTCAATTCCTGTTATTGTGTAGGTTGTTGAAGGCCCATGTGATTCTGTAATTATTCCTGATGGGGCACCCTTATCTGCATACCAATACTTTGAGAATGTGAGAAACTTTCTGGTGGCCATGGAAGAAAAGGGGTGAATTATATTATAAAAAGCCTATTGAATATAACAAGAACATCACTAGTGTAGCCATAATACTAATAATATTAGTTTTAACTTGTTTAAAAGGGGTGAAATGGTTATTTATTAATTAGACATTTCTTTATAATTGTTCTAGAAATGTCTATTAACATCTACATGATATCAATATTTTCTGCTAACATTTTCTTTGAAGTACTGAGCGCTGTGTTTGTTTGGTTTTTGTTGTTTTTTGGCACAAGTTTTACATTTGTTGAAATTATGTGCAGACTCATACAACGGACACGAGAAAGCCTGCGTTTAGGTGGTTGGGAGTGAGGGGTAAAGTCAAGAATGAGCCAACCCTTCTTCCAGAGTCCAAAAAAAGGGCATTTGGAACTCAATTTGGACCCTTTGCTCTAGTAACAGTAGCTAAAGTTGGTGTCTTGGACAATAACAATGTGAGGCAGACTCATGACTGGGAAAGTCTTTCCTCAACATTCTGTCTCCAATATCACAATCAAGGTAAATCTCCTAACTAAGCACAGTTAAACAACGTGTTGTTTTATTTTGAAATGACATAGTGGATTTAAATGGCCAATTCATTGAATGTCCAAACTCCAGTCACCTTTTCATATATTTTCAGTTCTCCCATTAGTTTTCATTTCAATTTTACTTCAGCATGCTCCTCATGTTTGATATTGTAACCATTATTGGTCAATATTAGGTAACACGTTTGAAATTTTTAAGATGATCTTCAAACTTGATACAAACTAATATTGTGGTGTTTGTTCTTGGAATCGCCAGCCTTAAAAGAACTTTTCTCCCATTATGTGGAAGCTTGGAAATCATGGTATTCTAAAGCAACGAAGAAACCTATACAAATTTCTTGATGTGCTTTGTTGCTTGCTCGAAATATTTAATAAGCTTATCTCGATTAAGCGTTGTTTCTACTACAGTTCGTAAAAAAAAAATGAAATCTTCGCCTTTTCCTTAGTTGCATTTCCTTAGGGCACCAACGTAGTATAAGGTTATCTTTGAAAGTGCCAAACATTTCCAATAGGTTCTTGTTTGTATTATCCTGAAAACAAGCCTAACATAGTTGTTAGTAATTTTTCTCTCTCTCTTCATTCTCACCATGTTATTTTATTGTAGTTATTTCCTTTCCCTTACATTGTTCAATGAAATGGGCGACTTCGCCTTTGTTGAAAAGCAATTTTCTATTGGAATCAAAATGATATACATATTGGAATTTTTGTCTAGAAATCTTATTTTCTTGCTTGTCTGTTCAACAAAATCTTAGGTTTCTAGATGCAATTCTTGTGAAAGTAAATGATTGCAAAGAAAACTTCCAAATCGGAGAAGTTGGCTCATCGATTTTGGATGATCTTCTGGTACTAGTTCTTTATCTATAGCTTGCTGTCTGTTTCTTCAACTTGTTTCATGCCATATAATTCCTCAAGCCCCACGTGATTCTTTTCCTTTTCATCCGCCTAAACTATCACGGGACAATAAATTTTGGAGAAATCAAGGGAAAATATATGGCAGTGGTTTGTTTTGATTAATTAGACTGTTACTTGGAGGATATACTGAACTTGAGTGAATTTTGTATAGATATACATGAATTTTGTGCTTCTTCAGAATTTCGTGCTCTTGTTTCACTTGCTGGAAACTCCTTATGCATCAATATAACAAAAGAAGAAAAGAAAAGAAGTTAACAAGTTTAGTTATCTGTTACTTTGTAAAGTTAATATATGAACTTAGAAATATATTATCATTATCCTTTAAGATTTCTTGCCAAGCAGTATTCTCTGAACTATGAACATGCACTGTTTGCATTTTTTTTTTAATGGTTAGTGTTTGCATTTTTTTTAATGCTTACTATTTAGTGGTTACTCTACAAGGACAATACGACAACGACGACATTCAGCAAGTCGTCCATAAAATAGTAAGTCGTTACTTGTAGATTACACATTTCAATTATCCATTACATAAGCATTTCTATAACTTACATTAATTTTACTATCTTTTATTTTGCATGCTTATAGATTGATACACGAAAACCATACTCACAGGCTGAGTTTGATGAGGTGCGGGTTCAGTTAGCTGATTTTTTGGGTTCGTACATATGATCTACGACTTATTTGTGATTCTGAAACAGGAAACTTTTTTTTGTGGCTGATTTTTTGAATTGTTCATATGGAGGGGGGTTGATTGATATACTTTTGAGACTTTGTTGTGGTTTAGGGTTTAGGTGAATTGTTCATATGTAGGGGGGTTGCCATTATGAAACTTTATGTATGGAGATGATATAATTTTGGGCTAAGTTAGTTAATTAGATGATGTTGAGTTGAATTCTTGGAAATCTGATGGAATTGTTTATATTGGTTTTGTAAATGATATGACTATAATGCAAAGTTTTGGAAATGATATGAATAGATGATGTTGAGTTGCTATTTGATGAATATTGTCGTTTATATGTATTTAACATGGAACAATTGTTGGACCACTATACAGAACCAATGGGAGCATAATACAGGAACAAAAATATAAATAAATTACAATTAAAAAAATAGAAAAATGCTTGACGGTTTTGAAATGTCATGAACAACAACTTTTTTGACAATTTTAAAATGTCATAAACAATGACATTCTTGACGGTTCTTAAATGTCATGAAAAAACATACTCTTGACGGTTACAAAATGTCATAAACAATAACTTTCTTGACGGTTAATAAATGTCATGAAAAAGTATACTCTTGACAGTTTTAAAATGTCATAAATATTCGTATTCTTGACGGTTTCTGTCATGCATACTCACATTCTTGACGGTTCTAAACTGTCATTAACACTTATACTCTTGACAGCTCTAAACTGTCATGAAAAATTGAATACTTGACGGTCATAAACTGTCAACGTTCATTATTCTTGACGTTTTACCAATCGTCGAGAACTTTGTCTTTCTTGACACTAGATTCAATAATGGTTTTAAAACCGTTAAGAGAGTCTGTTTTTGCAGTAGTGATGATTTATTATTTGATTAATATAAAATAAAATAAACTCAAAATATTTATCAACATCCGTATAGAAATATTATTTAAGAGATAAAAATGTTAGATTCTATCTCATTATTTCAAATATTAAAAATATTGAATTTTTATTTAATTGTGAGACGAAATTAAAAGGTTCGTAACTACTCTTTTATATCCTTATATAAACAACTTTCTTTAACTTTTTTTTACAAAACACTTGAATATTCACTTTTATTTAAGTTTTTTTTTTTAATTTACTAATCTTCTTATAACTTCTATTAGATTGTTTATCAAAAGATTATTAGACTATTTAATTTAACATTATCTTTAGTCATACTTTTAAGACTAAAAAATATGCAGGTAAGAAACAATAAAATGATATCATGTAAATTGTTACATTTGAACGTAGGTTTTAGGGGTCTTTTAAAAAATATATAATAAAATAGTAAAATATGCACTATATAGAACAACTTCGAAAACGGAAAAAACTCACTGGCGTACAATGCCCCCTTCAACAATGTTGTTAATAACGTGCGTAATAGATTTAGTACACGATAGTTTAAATTTGAATATTGTTTGGTAAACAATCATTTAGATTTGATAATTTTTTTTCATGATTCTTTGTACACGATCATTTAATTTGGTTACACGATCGTTTAGATTTGGGTAGCCTCTAAACGATTTTTTTAAGATTGTTTGGTACACGATGATTTAGATTTGGGGGTTTTTTCAAGATCTTTTATATTTATTACACAATCTTGAACAACCAAATAACAATTTAAAAAAATAAAAAGAAAAACAAATATTTTATATTTAGTACACAGATCTTGAACCAAATAACAGTTTGAAAAAAAGAGGAAGAGAATAAATACGATGGAAAGAAGAAAAAAATTGCATAAGAGGAAGAGAAGAAAAACAATGAAAAGGAAGAAAATATTTAAAAATTTATCACCTTCATGACTTTTTCGTTCTGTTACAAGGACCGTAAATATTTTATCAGCTTTTATATTTATGAAAATTTTTGTATTTATTTCATTTTAGACCACAACTTAATTCGTTATAAATAAAAATACATGGTAACAATCCTATACTATAATTATCATTATATTTAAGGATGAATTATATTTAATATGACTTAGAAAATAAAGTTACAATATAATTTTCACACGTCACATACATTAATGTCATCTATTTCTATCTAAGAGGGGTTATATAGGGAAAAAACACTCGAATTTTTCTTTTGTCCCTTTTAATCGATGATGTAATTGTTTATTTAAATTATTAAAAAAAATGTTTATACATTATATGTAAATTTAATTGGCTTCAAATTTTTGGTTGTCCCAAATATTTAATTATAGGATAAAAAAAATTATCACGTAAACAATTTGATTGCAATCTTACATAATTTTACCTCGAAGTTTTCATAATGTTTTAGGTGGAATGAACAATATGCTTAGTGTTATAAACACTATGAATGATAGATGTTCATTAGTGTGCTTATTAGCCATATCTACATATATCAAACATTTAATCATTCAACACTGATACCATATGTTTATCAAATATTTATTCTTAGTAGTCATGTAATCTATGTGCTTTCCAAATTGACTAAAAATAATAACATTTGGTGGATTTGTAGGTGTGAACATTATTGAATAGAAATTCAAAGAAATTACATAATGGAAAAATTAAAATTTTTCTTGTTCCTAATTTTCTTAATTATTATTTATTTATTTATTCCATATAATATATTTATGTTATTTTAATATTATATTTTTTCCATTTCCGTATTTTGATCGTGGAAGTTTGGTTAATTTTTGGATGCTAATTGAAATTCAATTAGTTTCATGGTCCACTCAAACGTGGTTGGTGTATCTATGTATCCTCTTTGGTTTTTTTGTGTTAATTTTGTCGGTATACTCTCCTTCATGCATGTATTTTTTTTAATTAAATAGCCGTTATGTTTTTTTATTGAAAAATTTTCATAAATATAATAAACTACTAAAATATTTACGATTCGCCTAAAAAAAACTTATAATTTAGTCATTTTTTAAATATTTCAGATTTGTTATTCCATATTTTTCTTCTCTCTGCGATTTTTTTTATCTTCTTTATTCTTTACGATTTCTTTCCATCTTTCTTTTTTCTCTCTTTTTTACGTCTTTTAGATTTGGTTATTTTTGTTCTATCATCTTTCTTGTTTTTTTTTTCTTTTCGCTGCGTGCATGTTTTTTTTTTCTTTTTTTCTTAGTTGTTTAAACTAGAGTAACCAAATCTAAAAGATCGTGTATAAAGAACATTTAGATTATGATAACCAAATTTAAAAGATTTTGTATAAAGAAAAAATCGTTTAACCAAATCTAAACGATTGTGTACCAAGCAATAGCCAAATCTAAACGATTTAAACGATCATGTATCAAACAAATAGCTAAATCTAAACGATCGTGTACCAAATATATTACGTGCGTTACCAAATATATTATGTGCGTTGTTGTCGGGGCATTTTTGATATTTTTTATGGAGGGCTTGTGAGCTTTTTTCGTTTTTAGAATTTTTCTATACAATGTAAATATTTTGCCGCTTTGTTATATTTTTGAAAATACCCCTTTTTTATTCTTTCATTCTAAGTTTTTGTTGCTTTTTAAAAATTATAACAAACCGATAGAATATTTACACTCCATAGAATAATTTCGAAAACGGAAAAAGCTCACAGACCTACAATGAAAAATACAAAAAATATCCAAGTCAAAATGTGATTAGTCGACCATGTAGTTATTTTTAATGATCGTATACATACTACAGTTTAAATGAATGGTTTACGATCGTTTAGGTCATGATACACGATCATGTAGTTCTTTTTTACGATGGGAAAAAGACTTCAATTTTAAACGATCGTATTGACTATGCTAAATGATCATGTTGACTATGGTAAACAATCGTTTAGATTATCATATCCATACGATTGTGTAGTTCTTTTAAAATGATGGGAAAATAGTTTCAAATCTAAATGATTGTATTGACCATGCTAAACAATCGTGTTGACTATGGTAACCGATTGTTTAGATCATATCCACATGATCGTTTAGTTCTTTTTAGATGATGGAAAAATAGCTTCAAATCTAAACGATTGTGTTGACCATACTAAACAATCGTGTTGACCATGATAAACGATCTTGTTGACAATTGTAAGCAATTGTTTAGATCAGGTCAAAATGATATTCAAACGATTTTGATATTTTCGAATATAAAGAAGATGAAGTAGCTTTAAAGAATGTTGTCGAAAATGATAAATATGAAATAGGAGATCTAAACAGAAGAATAAATCGTTTAAAAATAGAAGAAATAAAATATGGAAGAGGAAATGAAGAAATCTAGAAGAGAAGGAAGAATAAAGATAAGTGACCCAAGAGCAAACCTGAAATTATGAAAATATTTTGATGGGTTCATGGGATTTTGTTTTTTTTTTGTTACATGAACGTAAATATTTTTGATTTTGTTATATTCATCAAAATTAATTTTTTTTTTCTGCCAGCATGAATCTCCTACAAATTTTCCTACTTCAGTATTTCTTCTTTTTTCAATATTTTTTCTTTATTTGCTTTTATAAAATGTTTACGTGAGATTGAGATTTAGATGGAATAGTTTTTGAAATGAAAAGTAGTTAACTTTTTTTGCAAAAGAAGTTAAAGAGCAGAGTTGTAATTTGTAAATATAATAAAAGTGATTAGCTTTTATTTAGAGTTTTTCTTTTATTATAAATGTAAATATTATTTAGTCTGTTCATTCCCTGGCTACATCAAAGATTTAAACAAAGAGATCAAAAACACAATTTTAATACTAATTAAGAAAAGAGAAAAAGAAAAAAAAAATGTTAATTCAAAATTGTTTTAAGTAATATGAAAAATAGTTATTATAAAATATGAGGCTCTTATTTTACTTTAAAAGAAAAAAGTCAAAAATAGAAAAGTTGATAAAAATATTTATTTAGGGTTTAAATGATGTATAGATCACATCTCATTTTCAATGTTAGCACATAGTTCAGAATAATAATAATAAATAGACACAATCAACCGCTTAAAATGTAGTTAGAAGGGGGAAGAAACACCATGAAATAAACAATAGTACACAACACACTTATGAAACGGTAATAATTAAACATGTCACCTTTTTTAAATTTTAATTTCCAAATCAATAGGGTAACGCTCGTTTTATGAAGCAATTATGTGCGACATTTTTTGTTCATATATTCTGGGACTCTTATATTATATTACTACTCCCACTTATGATTTCAATATTTGGGTGCAGTTGTACATAAATCAGTACAACTTCAAATACATCTAAGTTTTTTTCTTCCATTCTAGTACACATACTTTCAAATGTTTGTATTAGCTTTCGACCAATCTTTGTTGTTTATTTTATTTTATTTTCTTTTGTACAATTAGTTTCTCATAGTTTTTGGTAAAAGAAAATGCAAACCAAACATCTCTCTTAAGATAGTGTTTGGTTCACCAACATGGATTGAGTTGGGTTGGTACAATATACTAACTCGGAGTGTTTGGGTACAAATTATCCAAGATTATAATAACCACCCCTTGCTATATGTAATGCTACTATGTACTCCTCAATCAGCTACAAGACCTCCATTTACTACAATATTTATTATTTGTTACAATTTTTACTATTTTACATTCATCATTTTTTATTATTTGTTACAATGCTTACTATTTTCTTTTCAAACTAAAATAGTTTACATCTTAAACACATACCATTATAATCTAAACTAAAACAATCTAAACCCCAAGCACAAACTATTATAACCCAACTATAATAACCTAAGACTATAATAGCCAACTCATTGCCCCAAATACCTCATTGTTCGACCCACCAACATTTAAATATTGGTGGAGTTGACTTGATATATTTTACCAACTCACTGCAACTCTTCCATTATTTTAATGTTTTCAATGCTCTATTTATTGGCCACCATCGACGAGTATCGTTGCCACATCATGGGAATCAAATCTAGCAACCAACTTTCATACGCCCAACTTCGAGCTCCGACAAAAACTCTGACAACTAACTTTGTGAGACTCGTGGCTAAAAAAGAGGAGTCATTTTGGGAAATAAGAAGCTAAGTAAAAGATTTTAAAGAAAGAAGTTTTTTAGGACTTAAGCGTTTTGATGCTTGGCATTTTGAAGATCGCAACGGGAGGTGAGGGAGAAGGCGAGAAAGACTAAGTAGACAGTTCAAGGTTCAACGCGAGCTGAAGCTAGGCATTCTGAAGAAAAATGTTTAGTCAGTGAGTGATTTTCCAAAAAACAATTTTAAGACTTTATAACTTTCTTCTAAGTTTATGGTTGTTTTGTAATGATTATTTACCTTCTAATATTTGATTTATACTTGAGGTTACAATAGATAGGTTATCAATTATCACCGAGAAAAATATCTAACAAAATAAAGAAAATCTCCTGAGAAGTATTAGTTTAACACAAAAAAAAAAAAAAAGAAAAAAGATAATTAAAAAAGAAGATCTAATAATAATAATTATTAAAAAAATACTCTAGAAGAATGAAAAAAATATGTATTTTAAAAAAATATTATTGTGATTAAATAAAATACGTATTTGGAACGGCTCAGAAAAAAGTTTTTCAAAAATTCATTTTTATTAATTTCCAAGGTTTGCGGTAGTTGTCGGAGTTGGTGGTTGGAAGTTCGCCAACGGTGTTATCACCCATGAATTTGGTTTCTTAATCCAAGGAATTTTATTACAAGTGTCCAAACATGAGTTTGGCTTTAAATGCCAAACCTCTCCTAATTCCAAATCATATTTTATAAAAATCATATACGTTAAAAACACATTAGACATTAAACTAAAAGTTTAAAGTCTATTAGACTATCTTTAAAGTTGAATAATCTATAAAAACAAAAATTAAACATTTATAACTAGATTTGTAATTTAAATCTTTTCATCTGATTTTACTATTTCTATAGAACTTTTAATCAAGTTCCTAAACAAAGAAAGAGAGAAAAGTTATGGATCCACCGTTGAGCAAGAATAATTAATTATATGATTCACTAAAAGTATGAGACTAATATTGAACATTTAAAAGTAAAACGACTTATGTGAAAAATTTGATTCTTTGTTTAGTTTATTAAGATAAAAGTTCATTTCAACTATTCAACTATATTAACCAACATAAGAATTCAATGAAATGTTATTAAACTTAGAGAAAGTATACTAATAAAGTAAATTTATTAATATCTCTTACATTATTACAAATATCTTCATGTCCTTTGGGGCCATGCTATAGTATTAAGTGGAAGTGTGATTTAAATCGTAAAGATATTGGTAAAAAACGTAAATGATAATATATTATTTAGAAATAAAAAAGAGTATAGTTGAGAATTAAGCGGCTATTAAAATGTGTTTTCTTTAAATAGAAACTACATCCAGCTTGTAACACCATCCTTCAGGAAACATTTCTTTTTTTCTTTTTTTCTTTTTTTCTTTTTTACATTTATATATATAGACAAATCTTTTTCATTTTATAATTTTATTTCGAGTAAACCAGTCATTAATGAATATTCTAAAAAGAAGGTGTCATTAATGAATTGCATATTTAGATGAATGAAAAGTCAAAAGTTGGGGGATCTATAACTATTTCATCTTTTTTCTTTTTTAAATTAAGGTTAAAAATACAACTATATTATTATGTACATGCCTACCAAATATTTTTCAACTTTAAACCAAATTTTGTAAAAGAAAAAGATGATAAATTTTGTTTTTATTCGAAAGTTTTCTCATCGTAAAAGAATAGTGAAAAAAAGTAAGTAATAAAGTTTGGTAAAAATAAATAATCAATTTAAAATGGTATCAAGCAATATTATTAACATTGATTCTAAAAGATCAAATAAGTTTCTACCTGGTTCCAAAGATGTAATTTTAGTTTATGTTTTTCAATAGATCTTAAAAGTAATTTAAGTTGTTGCTCGATGGTTAATGTTCCCCATTAGCATTTTTAATATAATTAATAAACTAAAATAATATTTGAAAAATAAATTGAAAATTTCTTTTAAGATATTTTTAAAAATTTACCGACTTTATACATCATTTCAATTATTTTTCATATGGACCGTGTTTGTTTTAGCATAAGAAACCGAATATAGTTTAACTTTTGGTTTTTGTAATAAATTTAATAAATCATAAACAAAGGGTTGTTAAGGAGAAAAATTAAAATATGGAATATTTGCTACCATTATTACAAAGAAAACGATGAGAAAGACTGTGGGAACAAACTTGAATGGGTTGTGAAATAAGATGGAAAAAGAAAAAGAAATGAAGTATCAAATTTAGAAGTTAGATGTTGAAAAATAGTGTTCCTTCCTAAAGAATTGAGCTAAAAAAAGACACAAGAGGTGAATTAATTGTGGAGGATATTACCGAATATGCCCTTTAATTTGGGAAGGGAAAGAGCCATGTAGCAGGGATGTAATAGTCTATTCACAATAAAAGGGTTGTAAAATGTAATTATGTTGGGGAAGTATTGAAAGGATAATTAATATATAAAATAATTTAATTTGTATTTTTATAAATAAATAGATAAATAAATTAAAAAAAAAAATATATAGGGGAAAAAACCGGGAGAAAATTTAACGGTGAACGGAGAAAATCGGAAGCCGGGAAGGAGTCTCGATATTTCCTATATAAACCCCCATGACACCTTGCCTTCCCTCATATTTGCATTCTCTTTCTTCCTCGCTCTTGCTTGCTCTGACTCTTAAATCAAAGAGCTTCCTTTTCTTCTCTCTCTCTCTCTCTCTCTCTCATCTCTCTCTCTCTCTCCACTTATGCATTCAAGGATTCAAGGACTACCCATAAGGTAAAATTCTCCAACCACAAATACCCACCAATTTTTTTTCTCCCTTTTCTTTCAGCCTAGAAATTTGAGGGCGTTCCTAAGATCAGTCGTCTTCCACTAATGAGATTCAAATTGCTTAATTCTTGCCTTTGACTATTGGTTGGTTACATTACTTTTGAATCTGTACTGCCTATTATTGATTAGATTTATATTCGTCCGTTCGATCTCTAAGTTAGGTTGTTCTTGATTGGAATTGTAATGAGAGATTGGATTCTGGGATTCAAGTGCTTTTGGTTAGTTCTTGCTGGTTTGGTAATTTTGACGACTGAGGAAGAGGAATTGATTGAAGGCGTGTGCATGATTTCTTTGTTTATCTCTATTTCCCCTTTTTTGCCCTAGAAAGAAGCTTCTTGGTCGTGATTAAATATTGGGTTTATTTGGTTCAATGGCGGCTCCCTTGATCTGGTGCGATTTACTGGATTTTCAGTCGAACTGTCTTGCACTGTTTTTTGGTACCTTGAATGCCTAATTGGTTTGACACGCGGACGTTGTTATTCTGTTTTCGCCAATTAAGCGTCGTGGTTGAGTTTAAGCCTGCTCCTTAGTTTGCTCCATGTTTACTTGGTGTTCTTTGTCGTGGTGAGTCTGGTAACGTTAGTGGTTGTCGTTTGCAATCTTTCTTGGCGTTCTGAATCACGTGGGATTTAATAATCTGGATGGTGTTGTATGCAGTATCTTAAGTTGTGGATTCTACCGAAAGTTATACATTTTACTTCAACAATTTTATGGTGCATACATGACTGATGTTTTAATATCCTTCTCATATAAGTTGTTCCCTATTGAAGAGTTGATTTGTTTACATTGGAGCCCATAGGATCTCTACAACCTTGAACCATGATGATTAAACCTTTATGAATTAAAGCTTGGATCTTTCTTTCTTTCTTTCTTTTTTTTTTTTTTTGCCACATTGACTGTTCTTGTCTTTTAATTTTTTGCACTTATTTCCTTTTTCATGTGTTGGTGATTCTTTCTTTTCTATGTATACTATATAACTGTATTTCATTCATATATGGACTTGCAGTTGAGGTTCAAGGTTTATTGGTCTCACATCCTTTTCAAGTTCGGCATTGGAGATAACTGTATCAATAGGGACTGTTAACTATTTAGTTTTTATGCATTTTTGTATGACATGGGTTCTCGAGGAAGATTACTATTTGATCTTAATGAACCCCCTGTCGAGGATAATGAAGATAGTGATGGTCTTGTCTTTCAGCCTCAGAAGGCTCAACCACCTTCAAATTCCCATGCTTCCGACTTGTTTCCAGCATCAGGAGGTTCCCAAAGACTATTAAACAACCACGCATTTTCTCATGCATCTTCTGTCTCAGGTTTTCAGCCTTTTGTTCGTAGTAAACTTGGTTCTAATCCTGAAATTGGAGAAGAACAAAAGAAAATATCAGATCAAGATTCAAAGACTACGCCATCATCTAAATTAAGTAATGTTGAGACTGCAGCCCCCGCCTTGGTTTCTGGTCCTAGAGACACTCAATCGGTGGAAAGGGAAGAAGGAGAATGGTCAGATGCGGAGGGTTCTGGTGATATAAACGGGGGCAGTATTTTGCATAAACAGTTAAAAACTTCACAAGAAAAGGGCCTACTTTCTCCTTCCCGTGATTTTTCTGAGAATAATTTATGCAACCTCAAAATTTCTGATAGTACACTAGACAAAAGTAATAACCATGTTCCTTCAACATCAGATCAGGAGCCAAATGATAGGAAAAGTAACAGTATCCTAAATACAGAAGGCAATGCAAAACTCGATACATCTACTGATACTGTGCAGGAAGAAACTGGGTTGCTTCCAAAACAAAGAGAAGTAAAGGGTATCGAAGCAAGTCATGCTCTAAAATGTGCTAATAATCCGGGAAAGAGGAAGATAGATCAACATTTAGAAGCCAAGCTTGGGAAGAAGCGTAATAGGCAGACAATGTTTCTTAATTTAGAAGATGTGAAGCTGGCTGGGCCTATGAAAACTTCAACGCCTCGAAGGCAAACATTTCCACCTCCTATAACCACTCGCATTGTAAAGGAAGTTCATAATAATACAACCCAAGCTAATGAACGTATTGGGGAAAAACAGACTAATAAAGACCAGAAACAAGGTGATGTTTCAAGTCATGAAGGAAGTATTTCCTTGGAATCTGGTGAATCTAAATTGGACAGTAATGGTGATATGAGTTCAGGATTACTAGCTCGGCCAAACAGGCCAAACAATGATGGAGATATCCCAGCAGAGGCATCCTTACCACCAATTCCTAGACAAGGTTCATGGAAGATACCGACAGATTCAAGGTTGCAGAGAAACATGCAGGCTTCCAATCGGAAACCAGTTATATCTAATCAAAGTTCTGACCACAAGCAGATAAATAAGAAGCATCTTCCTTCCAAGAAGCAGAATTCTGTTAGTACTTATCAAGACTCATCAGTTGAACGACTTATACGGGAGGTGACGAATGAAAAGTTTTGGCATCACCCAGGTACAATTATTATTTTATTTGTTATTTCTAAAGGGGTGTCAATTTCTTCCAAGGTTATCTCATTATGCAGTTGTGTCGAAAGGTTTCCATCAAATTCAAGATTGGTTGGGCTGCTTTAACTTTCAACCATTTTAAATTTTGCATTTGTATCCTATGGATCTAAATTTTGCTTTCTAGCCCTCATTATCAAGTATGCCCTTTAGAATGTGAAACTATGGTGTTAGTAGTATGCAGTTGATGATTTACCTGCTCATTTTGATTCTTATCTCTTATTCTTTCTGAAATTGTGGGTTAAGTTGGATCCCTCTAGTAGTGGCTATAAAGTGTGATGTTTATCTTGCTCAGGCCCACACATAACAGACGGGATCCTACAGCTATATGAGGTGGGTTTTCCTCTAGGGATCCTGCTGGATGGAAGGACATCCTTTCATATTGAATATTGAACCACAAATTTCTTTTATGCTTTGGCAAAATCACCCTTCTAAAAAAGAAACTTGTTACTTTGGTTTTTGAATTAACTATTACTAACTGTTTGTTTTTCCACGTTTCTCTCCACTCTAATCTTTTTTGCATTTCAAGCTTGTGGTGTAGTTAAAGTCTTAACTTTTTAGGTAGAAATAATGAAAATATTGAGTAATACTAGTGTTACTATTTCTACAACAATAAAATGACAAAAACAACTTTCATTACATGCAGCTATTGTCTTATTTTCTTTTTCTTTTTCAAAATTTTAGTTTAGACCACTGCCAATTTGTTGTAAATTGTAATTTGGTGGTAGGAACGGTTGTTCTCTACCAATCAGTTTATTTATTTATTTTTGTTCTCTCTATCACTTAACTGAATGCATTTTCATGTAACAGAGGAAACTGAACTCCAATGTGTTCCTGGTCGGTTTGAGTCTGTGGAAGAATACATCAAAGTGTTTGAACCTTTGTTATTTGAGGAATGCCGGGCTCAACTTTACAGTACATGGGAAGAACTATCTGAAACATTCTCGAGAGATACACATGCGATGGTTCGTGTCAAGAATATTGATAGGAGGGAAAGAGGTACTTACAGTTTTATATGCAGCCTTTATGTTTGCATTATAATCTTTTTTAAAAAAATCAATTTCAATTAGTTTCATTTCAAGCTATTCTGTGAGTTGAAAGTTTGTGTTTATGTTTTGGTTTAGCTTCATAATTAGAACAAGAGAAAATAGGCTTGAAATGTTAGTCTATTGAAATGTTGCAGCTTATTAAGTTGGTTTAATTTATAGGCGGCGCTTTCGACCAGCAAGATTAGGATTTATATGATGTGCTATAATATTTTGCAGCATACTGAAGGTTTTATATATAACATATTATCATTAATTTTGTTGTTATCAGCATCATGAACCTATCTTCATTTGTGTTTTGTAAAGTCTTCCCCTGTGTGGAAAAGGGCAATCTGTTTCTTTTCTGTTTGCTAGGTCTGGTAAACTATAAAATTATTGCATACAATGCCAAAAACAAAGCTAACTTCTTACTGTGCACAGAGAAATAGTTGCTAAACCTGGCTTATTTTCTTAGGATGGTATGATGTAATAGTTCTTCCTGTGAACGAGTGTAAATGGTCATTCAAGGAGGGTGATGTGGCAGTTCTTTCGAGTCCTAGACCTGGATCAGGTTTGATATAATATTCCTTCCAAGCTTATAATAACTGTGATGCGACTGCTTTTCCGTTGTGCTGTTCTTGCTAAAATTATATTCGTATATGCTGAGCAGTTAGATCAAAGAGGAACAACGGTATGTCTGTTGACGATGATGAAGACCAGGAATCCGGTGGACGTGTGGCTGGAACTGTTCGAAGACACATTCCCCTTGACACCCGTGATCCTCCAGGGGCTATTCTTCATTTTTATGTTGGGGACTCATATGATCCTAATAGGTAGGTTCATATTCAATTTCTTCAATATGATGATGGTTGTTTCCATGCCATTTTATGTGGAGTGCATCAGTGAACAAAATGTCTACAACTCCTCTTGTAGAAGAATTTAGAAGAAAAACTTTTTTCATTTTTATGTATCGTACTTGTGAGTTTCTAATTAGTAGTTTATTTCAGTGTACAGTCTTAGTGATATTTTTGTTATCCTCTAAATGATGTGTCTATAATGCTGCTCTGCTTGAAGGCACTTGTCAAGTATCTTCTCATTGTAGTTCTGAGTTGTGCCATGTGAATTCTACTCGGAAGTATCTTCCAAGTACTATAGTCTATGCTGTACTGCAAAGATTAGCATTGCTTGCAGATTTCTTCTAGTCTCATTTTTGATACTATGGTCCTACTTTTGAGTTCCAGTTATAAAGAGTACTGAAAAATTAAACAGCTTATTTACTCATTATTTGTTGTGTCTTGAATATGAATTTGGTTTGCATGTGACTTGACATTTTTTTAACGGATTAGAACAGTGCTGGATAAGCTAGGCTTTGCTTTGCTTGCTCTAACTTTTTTTTAAGGATGTGTTTTTTGGAAATTCTACTATTGTTTGATTTAAAAGTAAGATAGTTGTTTGAAAGGAAGTAAAATGTCATTCCTCCTATAGATCATCACATATTATCCCTTATAGCTTTTGTCACTTTTATTTCTATCTGTAATTAGTATGAAGAATTGTTGGAAACGTGGACTACTTTGAAGTATTATTAAGCTACTATCATTGTCAATGTTGATTTCTTATCATTAGTGCCATTATTGTTTTTTGACCAGAAAAGGAGGCTATTTAATTTCTTTTTCAAAATTCCTGTGGGTTACTCCTAAAATCCACCTTGTTTCCTATATGACTTTTTAAAATATGTATTAATTTCTATGATTTTTCATATTATTACTTTTTTTTGAGTCGCAGGATTGAAGAAGATCATATACTCAGAAAACTTCAGACGAAGAATGTTTGGTTTCTAACAGTGCTCGGTTCTCTTGCAACAACCCAGCGAGAGTATGTTGCCCTGCATGCATTTCGTCGGCTCAATATGCAGGTAATGGTGTTGGCATAGCTTTGGATTAAAGGCTGCCTTATTTATTCCCCCTCTAATTATTATCATTGTGCCAATTGTTTACTATATGTATCAGATGCAATCTTCAATCCTTCAGCCTAGCCCTGAGCAATTTCCAAAGTATGAGCAACAATCGCCTGCTATGCCCGAGTGTTTCACGCAAAATTTTGTTGATTATCTGCATAGGACCTTCAACGGTCCCCAGCTATCTGCAATCCAATGGGCAGCAACGCATACAGCTGCTGGTACGAGCAGTGGAACAGTCAAGAGGCAAGAGCCATGGCCTTTTACACTCGTACAAGGTCCTCCTGGAACAGGTAAGACACATACAGTTTGGGGAATGCTGAATGTTATACATCTGGTTCAATATCAGCACTACTATACTTCGTTGCTCAAGAAACTAGCACCAGAAAGCTATAAACAAGCTCATGAGAGCAGCTCGGATCATGTCAATACTGGATCCATTGATGAGGTACTCCAAAGCATGGACCAAAATCTTTTACGCACTCTTCCCACATTGTGCCCTAAACCTAGAATGCTAGTCTGTGCTCCTTCGAATGCTGCAACAGATGAACTTCTTGCTCGTGTTCTTGATCGGGGGTTTATTGATGGAGAAATGAAGGTGTATCGACCCGATGTTGCTCGAGTTGGTGTTGATTCACAAACTCGTGCTGCCCAAGCAGTTTCTGTTGAGCGTAGAACAGAACAACTTTTGGTCAAAAGTCGAGACGAAGTTTTAAGATGGATGCACCAGCTAAAAGTTCGTGAAACTCAATTAGCTCAGCAAATGAATAGTCTACAGAGAGAACTTAATGTTGCTGCTGCTGCCGTTCGCTCTCAAGGTTCTGTTGGTGTTGACCCCGATGTTCTGGTGGCTCGTGACCAAAACAGAGATGCGTTGTTGCAGAACCTTGCTGCTGTGATAGAAGGTAGGGATAAAATTCTAGTTGAGATGTCACGCCTCCTTATTTTAGAAAGTAGATATCGTCCTAACAGCAATTTCAATATGGAGGATGCACGAGCTAGTCTTGAGGCTAGTTTTGCCAATGAGGCTGAGATAGTTTTCACTACAGTATCAAGCAGTGGTCGCAAATTGTTTTCTCGACTTTCTCATGGTTTTGACATGGTAGTCATTGATGAGGCAGCCCAAGCAAGTGAAGTAGCTGTTCTTCCCCCACTTTCACTTGGTGCAGCAAGGTGTGTGCTCGTTGGAGATCCCCAGCAGCTCCCAGCCACGGTTATCAGTAAAGCAGCAGGAACATTGTTGTACAGTAGAAGTCTATTCGAAAGATTCCAGCAAGCGGGATGTCCCACTATGTTGTTATCGGTGCAGTACAGAATGCATCCTCAGATACGTGATTTCCCTTCAAGGTACTTCTACCAAGGACGCCTTACTGACAGTGAAAGTGTTGCTAACTTACCTGATGAGACATACTACAAGGACCCTTTGCTTAGACCTTACACTTTCTTTGATATTACACATGGGCGGGAATCTCATAGAGGGGGATCCGTTTCATATCAAAATATTCATGAAGCACAATTTTGTCTTCGTATGTATGAACATCTACAAAAAACAGTGAAGTCATTAGGCATAGGTAAAGTTTCAGTTGGTATTATAACACCATACAAGCTCCAATTGAAGTGTCTCCAACGTGAGTTTGAGGAGGTTCTGAACTCTGAAGAAGGGAAGGATCTATATATTAATACTGTTGATGCTTTCCAAGGGCAAGAAAGGGATGTGATTATCATGTCTTGTGTGCGTGCCTCCAACCATGGCGTTGGCTTTGTTGCAGATATTCGTCGAATGAATGTAGCATTGACCCGTGCAAGGAGGGCTCTTTGGGTATGTTTCTATTTTTTTCTCTCCATTAAGCATTTGTAGTCACTCTCACTCCTACATAGATACTTTTACTATTATCTGACAATTTGAATACTTTGATATTGATCTTCTTTCAAACCAGGTAATGGGTAATGCTAATGCTCTGATTCAGTCTGATGATTGGGCTGCGTTGATCACTGATGCTAAGGCAAGGAACTGTTACATGGATATGGAATCTATCCCCAAGGACTTCCTCGGACAGAAAGGGTCTACTCAATCCACTTTGCCTGGGAAGAACTCTTCCAACATTAGGGGTTTGAGATCAGCTCTTCCAAGACATAGGACTCTGGATATACATGTGGAGTCGAGGTCTGGAACACCATCAGAAGATGATGAGAAATCTAATTCTGTGGTAATCACTAGGAATGGAAATTACCGGCCTTCTAAGGCTGCTGTAGAGAATTCCTCAGAAGACTTCGATCAGTCAGGCGAAAAATTGAGAGATACTTGGCAATATGGTATGCAGAAAAGGCAAGGTTCTGCTGGGACTGTTGGGAAAAGAGATATTTAATCGAGGTTTTTGAATTGGTTTGAATGGTTCAGAGAGGAGGAAACCTCTCGATAATTTTATGTGTGCATCCTCATGATGCTCAAGCCTACCCTTCATGCTGATCCCAAGCAGTGTCCGAGTGCGTTATTGTTGTGGCGAACTTAACCCTAATCAATTGAAGATAATAGCAAAACCATACAGTAAGGACTTAGGTTGCACAGCATCTGCAGACATCTGTTGTGGGATGAGGGGGATCCATTTTTTTTGGTTCAATGGATCCTTTTGGGTTACTAGCGTGGCAAGAAAGGTGAGCTTGTTGTTTGAGACTTATCGTGAAGTTCGGCCATTCGATTCCTTTGCCTCACAGTATAACATATGCATGTTTAGGGATCAAATCATGGTGCCCGAATGTTCCATCACGAGTTACAGGCTCTAATGGAATTGAATTGGGTGCTTCTGGTCAGTGGAATTACTGTCCTAAATTGCCTTGACTTGCTTGACGGTGAAACCTAAAAGCACTCGTGGGAGAAGGAGATCAACTCCCGGGGAGCTGGCCGAGGTAGGTAAAAATTCACTGGTAAAAGATGCTCAAAACATTATTTTGGACAATAAATGCATAAAAGATACCAGTTGAAGTTCTCACAGGCAATTAAGAAGGTGAGGGGTTGGAATATTGTGTTTTCTCGACCTTTTTTGAGGAAACATTGATCTTCAGCCCTTGCTTAGTTTGAATATATGGTTAAAGGGAGCTAAAATTATATTATGGGCAGCAAACAGCTGGGAATAGAAACCAATTTGTACAGAAACTAATGGGGGAGCAGGGGTTGTGTCTGAAGGCATCAAAATTTTGAATGGGCGTTAATACCAACTTGACTTGTGCATATACCCCCCCTCATTTGAAATTATAGTAATTCTTTTGTTGAAGTTTCTCTCTTTTTCTACCCTCAATTTAAACTGCTTACCACGTTTAATATTTATTTACATATGAATTGAAATTTTGCTTGTGGCGTCCATATTTGTTGGTCATTGAACAGGAAAAGCATTACACATGGGAGTTAGGTTATTAATGCCAATCAATGGGGATGCGTTTTTCTTTTTAGAAGCTTTGAATTGATTGAATTGATAATTCCTCTCTGTTGTCGTTTGTTTATGCTCAGTCTTGTCTGGAAATGAAAATAAACGAATACCTTTACTTCAAATAGAATGATAGCAATAAAAGAAAAAGTAGTGGAAGGTGTTGAAAATAGATTTTGAAACCATGGTGGTAAAAGAGGTGATGTCTCTACAAACGAGTAAAGAGGTTATGAGTTCATTATATGATGGTCATTTACCATGTAGTTAATTTTTTACCAGGTTTTTTACACTCAAATGTTGTACTCTGATCCTTTATATAAAGCATCTATAGTCTGTTTTGGATGCCTTCACTTGCATTTTCTCTGTATTTTCTTCCTCCCAGTTTAAACTTGTTGCTTTTATTTCAATATTGTTGTAAGCCTCATCTTAGATCGATGTAGCTAAGGTGAGTTTTCTAGTTTAGGATGATAGGATTGAAACTCATTGTATTTGGTTGGAGGATTTGGTTTTTAAGTTCTTTAATGCTTATTTGTTGATATTTCTGTTCTCGGATGTGTTGAGTATAAAGAAAAGATAATGTTAGAGTTTGATATCATCAACAAAAAGGCACCACAGGATCTTTCTTTCACGTGCTCCTCCCACCTTTTGAGACAATTGATGCTTCACTTTCTGTTTTTGTTAATTTTGGGTGCGAATATTTTTACAATAATTATTATTATTTTGAGCTATCCTTTCCTTTTGTTTCTTGTTATATTTTTTACTGAAAAAACATACTATTTATTTTCATTAGATAATCGTACAATGTACGGGAGTCTTTTTTGTTTGAGAAATTTAGCGCATTTTTTGTTTTTTTTTCATAAATAGCATATCTTTTAAAAATCATAAAATTGTTCTTCTCAGGTTAGATCGACCACATGATTTTCTAAAATATTAAAAATTTCCAATCTATTGATTGTATTGGCTTTTCTCGGTATGTCTTGGTAGACAATTAGACCAAGTTCTCATCATTTTTTAAATCTTTCCAAATCCTATTTATTTATTTTATCTTTTTTGAAAAAATTACTCAAACCTTCTCAAATTTTCCATCAAATCTTAACTATTTTTTTTCCTACTTTTGCCGATCTTCCAAATCTTATTTAATTCTTTTATCTTTTCAAAAAAATTATTCAAACCTTCGCAAATCTTTTATCAAATCTTAAATAATCTTTGCTACTTCCCCAATTCTTTCAACTATTTCTTGTAAATTTCCATTTTTCTTTTTCCTAATTTCTTTACTTTCTTTCATCAATTCATTTATCTTATGGAATTGCTAAAATTTGAGAGGTGAAAGGATTGATTAGGCAAAAGCAAGAAAGAAAGGGAATGTGAAAGAAGGTTTTGGGTCGAAGAAGAGAAGAATTGGGAAAAGGAAAAGCGGTAATTTATAAGAAATAGTTGGGGAAATTGGCAAAATTAATGAAAATTAGTTAAGATTTGGTGGAAAATTTGTGGATGTTTGAATAATTTGTTTAAAAAGATAAAAAAATAAATAATATTGGTGTTTAAATCGGTAGAATCTCGGTCTAATTCTCTACCGATGGACGAGAACCCAAAACAATCGATAAGAGAAAATTTTAATATTTTAGAAAAATCTCGATGGTCACTCTCGATTGAGATTGAATGAGAAAAACAAATTTACGAGTTTTTCAAAGTGTGTTATTTTTGGAATGTAAAACAAAATATGCTATTTTTTTGAAAATTTTCCTTTTTTTTTTTCCTTTAAAAGCCAATTCATTCAAAGCAACCAACTATAATTACAAGACTCCTTAAAAGGAGTGATGAGAGTGAATTCATAATAATACAAGGAGACCTAGTCACATTTTCAAAGCTAGAAGAAGAAGAACAAACAAACTCAATAACCAGAAGACACTGCAACATGGTGGTTTAAGCGGTATGTCACCCCATTTACGTTACACACGTGCCAATCAAAAGAGTCGACGTCATTAACTGACTCTGTTAACCTTACAGTTTCATCAACAAACTCAACCAATTCTAACCAACAAGAGCCTTAAGCTTAACATCGTTAACAAGTATAACGCAATCCGACTCCACAAAAACATGGGGAAGAGACCCATTGACAAAAAACCAACAATGACCTCTAAACCTCTAATCATTACCATTTCCAACATCTCAAAAACCTCGATGTGCCTTTTGTGGCCAACTCTTTCATAGCCAATTAGAATGAGAGTCAAAAGAGTCACGAACCACCTAACTGATCTCGTCCATCCCTCAGAAGTAACTCACGAGGCATCATAGTTAAACTTCCAATCGACACCATCAGGTGCGTAACCACAACTCTTGACTCATCTAAATCTCTTTCGATCGAGCGACAACAAACTCCTCTAGATGCAGGTAGATCTTGGCACTCAAATACCAAAACTTGTGCTAACACTTGCTTTGCTTTACAATGTTTCTGTAGGATGAAAAATTTGTGAAGAAAAAATAATATTATTTTATTCTCTCAAGCATTCCCATATTGGTTATTTTTTAATGTGCAAGCTCCCTTTTAAACTCATTGTTTGATCAATGGGTTTGGGCCCTTAGGGCACCTAAGTTTTGGAAGGAAGGAAGGAGGAGATAGGCAAATGTGGATATGCTATATCTCTATGAGTGTGCCGCCGTTCCTCAAGAGAGGAGAGATTAATGTTCTAGTTAATTGTGATTAACGTTTATTACCGTTTCAACTTCATTAATCTCATGGTCTTCTCATTCTTATTTTTGTCATAACAAAAGTTTCTCAAGCTATTCGTACTGAGGCTGTTTTATCCTGGGATGACGGGGCACTATTTTGTTTGCACGATCCAAAGCAGAGACGTTTCGCCTTTGCTGTTATGTTTTTTCTACGTACTAGTTTTCAAATTTCATCTGTTAGAACTTAATTCTTAATGGACTTACTGATGAATTATATGACTATTACAGTACCATAACTACTGCAAAAGAAGCGTGGGATGCACTGCAAAAGAAGTATGTTGTCAGTCGATACTTGCGATATCAAATAACTGGTGACAAATCTGTGGAGGCATAATCACATGAAATCCAGAAAATAGCCCATGAAATTATTAGTGAAGATATGCCACCTAACGATCAATTTGAAGTTGCTGTTATTATGGAAAGCTGCTTCCACTATGGAAGGATTTTAAGAACAGTCTAAGACACAAAACCAAGAGGAAAGCCTAATCACAAGATTAAGGATAGAGGAGGAGGCAAGGAAACATGATAAAAAAGAAAAGGTGAATGTTATCCCCAGAAAGAAGTCTATTGTAGTTTTGAAACCAGACCTGAAGCTGAAAGGAAACAAGATGAAATGAGAATCCAACAAACGGAATAACCCCTAGTCCAGAAATACGATACAAATTGTTTGTTATAATTGTAATAAGCTTGGACATTTAACTAGAAATTATAGAAACAAGAGTCGTCCTGCTGCGCAGGCGAACCTGATAGAAGATGAGTTAGTAGCTATGATTTATAAAGTTAATGTAATTGGGGGGAGATGGGTCTGAAGGTTGGTGGCTAGACACTGGTGTATTTTGCCATCTCTGCCATGACCCTAGTCTCTTTAGAAAATATAATGAGGTTACGTATAAGAATGTCTTTTTGGGAGATCATCACACACCCAAGGTGGCAGGCATTGGATAAGTAGAACTGAAATTCACATTCGGCAAGATGTTTGTACTGAAGGAAGTTCTGTATACTTCAGAAATTCAAAAGAGTTTGGTCTCTGGATATCTCCTCAACAAGACTGGATTAGTACAAACCATAGGATCAGACTTGTGTCTTAACTAAAAATAATGTATTTAGGGAAAGGGTTACGCTACTGATGACATGTTCAAATTGAATTTGGAAATTAATAAAAATTTATCTTCGGTTTACATGTTGTCTTCTTTTAATGTTTGGCATGCTAGACTTTGTCATGTAAATAAAAGGTTAATTAGCAATATGAATAGGTTACATCCTATACCTAAGTTATCTTGACATGATTTTGAGAAATGTGCATGTTGTAGTCAAGCTAAGATAAGTCTGTAACTAGAGTAAGAGAGCCTTTAGCATTAATTCATTTTGACTTATTTGATGGCACTTTAACTAGAAACAGTAAAAGGTATGTAATTACCTTTATAGATGACTGTTCTGACTATACTTTTATTTATCTACTTAAAAATAAAAGTGATACATATGACATGTTTAAGGTGTTTGTAATTGAAATAGAGAATTAGTTTAACAAAAGAGTTAATAGACTTTGTAGTGATAGAGGAACTGAGAATATGATTCAGTTGCCTTCAATGAGTTTTATAACTTAAAAGGAATAATATACAAAACTACTGCACCTTATTTTCCTGAAATGAATGGAAAAGCAGAAAGAAAGAATAAAACTCTAACTGAGTTAGTAGTTGCTATCTTACTTGAATTAGGAGTAGCACCATTTTGGTGAGGTGAAATAATTAAATCTGTTAATTATGTCCTTAATAGGATTCCCAAATCAAACATAAAACTTCACCATACAAAGTCCTTAAACATAAAACACCAAGCTTGTCTTATCTTAGAACTTGAAGTTGTTTAGCTTATGTTAGAATACCTGACTCAAAAAGAAGGAAACTAGTAAGTAGAGCCTATGAATTTGTCTTCATAGGATATGCTGAAAATAGTAAAGCCTATGCTTAGAAAACAATGTTATCATAAAATTGAATGACGTAGATTTTTTTGAGGATAGATTTCCTTTTAAATCTTGAAATAGTAGGGGGCTAAATGGTCAAACTAGTGGGGGCTCAAGTTCCAGTAGTATACCTTCGATTAGGATCCAAACCAAGAAAAGGAAGTACATCCTGAACCTAGAAGAAGCAAGAGAGCTAGAACCATAAAAGACTTTGGAGAAGACTTCGAAACATACAACGTAGAAGATCCAAAAGATCTAATAGAAGCTTGATCCTCAGTAGGCGCCAATTTACGGCAAGAAGCTATCAATGATGAAATGGACTCTCTTGAATCCAATAGAAATTGACACCTAGTTGACTTACCTCCTAGCTGTAAAGCCATAGGCTACAAATGAATTTTAAGGAAGAAACTCAAACCTGATGGATTAGTAGATTAGTATAAGGCTATATTAGTAGCAAAAAGATTTAGGTAGAAGGAAAACATAGATTTCTTTCATACTTTTTCCCTGATCACTAGAATCACCTCAATTAGAGTGTTGATATCTATAGCTTCCTTGAACAATCTCTTAATCCATCAGATGGATGTCAAAACTGCTTTCCTAAATGGTGATTTAAAAGAATAGATTTATATGGAACAACCTGAAAGTTTCATAGTTCACTGCCAAGAATCCAAAGTTTGTAAAGTAGATAAATTCCTCTACGGGTAAAAACAAGCTCCCAAGCAATGACACGAAAAGCTAGACAACTTACGTATGTCAAAAGGATTCAAAGTAAATGAGAGTGACAAATGTATCTTCTATAAGACTGAAGGTAGGTTATGTATTATCATATGCCTATACGTAGATGACATGTTAATCTTTGGATCCAATTTGCATGCCATAAATGATGTAAAATCTATGTTGAGTTGACATGAAAGACTTAGATGAAGTTGATGTAATCTTAGGTATCAAAATTACCAGAACTGAAAATGGAATTTCCTTAGATCAATCTCATTACGTAGAAAATATTCTAAATAAGTACAACTACTTCGAAAGTAAACCAACTTGTACACCTTATGACTCTAGTGTTAAATTATTCAAGAACACTGGTGACAATGTTAACCAATTCGAGTACGCTAGTATCATAGGTAGTTTGAGGTATACTGCTGATTGTATTAGACTAGACATAGCATACGTCATAGGATTACTATGTAGGTTTATCAGCAGACCTAGTCTAGAACACTGGAATGCAATAGAGAGAGTAATAAGATACCTTAAGAAAACCTAAAACCTAGGATTGCATTATAAAAAGTTTCCCACTGTACTTGAAGGTTACAATGATGCTGATTGGAACTCTCTCTCAGATGGCTCAAAGGCTACAAGTGGCTATATTTTTAATATAGCATGAGGAGTTGTTGCTTGAAAATCCAAGAAACAGACAATCTTAGTCCAGTCAACGATGAAGTCAGAGATGATCGCATTAGCTAGTGCTAGTGAAGAAGCAAGCTGGCTTCGAAACTTACTATAGGAGATTCCCACAAGGGAAAGACC
Organism: Cucumis melo; assembly: GCF_025177605.1. Classification (NCBI taxonomy): domain Eukaryota; kingdom Viridiplantae; phylum Streptophyta; class Magnoliopsida; order Cucurbitales; family Cucurbitaceae; genus Cucumis; species Cucumis melo. The sequence goes on from NC_066863.1 coordinate 9,927,757, forward strand.
TATACCAGCCATATTAATCCATTGTGATAGTACTGCAGTTATCACAAAAGTTCAGAATTGTTATTATAACGGTAAGAGACAACATATATATTGTAAGCACAATACCATTAGAGAATTACTCATTACTGGTGTAGTGATAGTGGATTATGTACAATTTGACGATAACCTAGCTGATCCTTTGACGAAAGGACTCGCTAGAGAGAAGGTTTTTAAAACCTAAAAAAGAATGAGACTTAAGCCTATTAAAACTTGAATTACTGTGAGGTAAATCCAACTTGGAAGACTAAAGGTCCCCAGAAACAAGTTCAATGAGTAATAACTGATCACAAGTAATATGACGAGAATCATGCTAAATAATTAGAATTTCCATTCTTATGATTTAGTGGTTAGCATGACATCCTGAAACGTATGATGAGGCTGAACTTTGTTCTTAATGAAATCTATACTAGATATCAAATAGGGTACCTAGCTACAGGAGTACTCTTAATAGATTCACCTTTGTGAATGTGGAAGTGAGGGCCTCTTCCTATGGAATTCTAAGCAGATTCCTAGAGCGTTCACTAATTCGGGATATATGTGCAAGGCCATAAAGGCCACTAATTCGTTTCTATTTTGTAGTTTCCGTTCCCGTACAGATCCGTCTTACCCTTGCTATTTTGTTTTTTGTGCGTACTAGTTTGCTGGATCTAAAGGAGTCGTGTGTTGAAGACCGAAATGCAATAACATTATGTAGTTCTAGACATTGAACAAAAAGGTGGCTGCAACATTGTGATCCTCGACAATCCCAAAAATGAGACAGAAAACTAAGTAGGAGGGGAAGAAAGAGATGCAAATGCTTTTAGAGAATTTGTAACCCCATAAGATGTGGTTGGCCGATTCTACATGAGCCCTGCAAAATAAGCAAAGAGGATTAGTAACAATTCCTCTCGTAATGACATTGCCAAGCGTAAGCAGAGCATTAGCCACAATCTAGCAATGACCGAAAAAAAAATATTATATCTCTCTCAACATTTAAAATTTAAAAATTTATCAAACACTAATTAACTTCAAATCATAATCATGGGTATAGATGGTTTTCTGAAAAATTGTAGAGGGTGCGCAACAATTGAAAACTAAGCTTAGGGTGTTAAAAAACTGACTGTAAATTATAAAATACCTGCTCATGCTAATACCTAAAAGTAATTGTTGGTGCACTTTATCTGGTGGAGAAAAACATATAATCCATATCCATGTAAACATTTTTTGGGATCAATGTGAAGATGTCACATCAATTTCGAATTAAATTATTGATCCAGCGTTGTCATTCTTTTCAATATATATATATATATAGATTTACTTAAAAAAGAAAATATTTATTTTTCGTCCTTTTGATGATGTCGAGTGTTTTCGCATCATAAACAATTTTAAATGAATTTCTTTCTTTGTTATTGTAACGAAGAGGATGACTTGCGAAAGAGATTTCAAAGGTGAAAGAACAAAAATCTGCTATATTTTGAAAATTAAAGAAAGTTGTTTTTCTTTCTCAAAAAGTTATTTTTTTTATTTTATAATTTGCTCAGAATTCAAACTTTAAAAAATATTCAAATCCTAGTAAAACACAAACAGAAAATATACTTAATTTTCAAAACAAAAAACAAAATGTTTACCAAACAAAAGATCTAAAATAGTCAGATTTTGCAGGTTTTACAAAGTTTGAAGATAATTTAGAGTGTGTTTGGAAGTGATAGATGGTTAATAATTTTAGAAGGAGGGATTTAGGTACAATTGATTTTGAAAAATGATTTTAAAACAATAGTCAACTTTATGTTTGACACCAACCTCTTAAAATAATTTGTATATATTTATATTTGACTTTGAATTATTTTGATAAAGATTTATTTCTATTTATTTTACGGTTAAATTATAATAGATAATTTTTGTTTTAATGACAATTTAATGAAATACAATATATGTTATCTTTTGTTCCAATATTTAGATTAAAAAAAATGATTTCACAAAGAAGAATTGTTTTGGATAGCACAAAAAATGACTACTTACAAGATATAACAAAATATTTAAATTAACTAAAAAGAATCGAATGAATTTTGCTATTTTTATAATTAGTTTCAATAATTTTACAAACAGCTAACCAACAATATTATACACAAAAATTTAATTAGATAACCCTTCTAGAACTAATTTTCCATCAATCACTAAAAAAAATCACTTACCATCTAATAATTTAGAAATCAATTTGAAATGATTTTATATTTTTCTAAAATCAATTTTAGTTCATGTCAAGTACCGTCATTTAAGAAAAACGATTTGGACAAGAAAAAAATGATTTTGACCATCTCAAAACCACTCCCAAACCCATCCTTAGTTTTGTCATATTCTAACTTTCAATCAACAAAGCATCAGATTAATGTCAAGGATAATGTTGGGAAATTGCCAAAAATAGGTTAAAAAAAGAGATTTAAATGAATTTTGGGACAAGTTTTCAAAAGAAAGACTTTTAGGACAATTTGGGTGTGAATGGACAAAAATACCCTTCCTTTCCTTTCCCTCTTCCACGTTTGCTTTCCCTTCTCTCCACGATTGATTCCTTCTCTTTCGCGTATAGTTCCCTTTCCCTTCTCTTTTCTTTCGCGTAAAACATCTGAACCTACTCCGGCCATCGTCTCTTGTCCATCGTCACTTGCCCATCGTCGCTTGCCCATCGTCGTTTGCCCTTCGTCGCTTGCCCTTCGTCGGTCGTTGTCCAGTGCATTTCGTCGCTCCTATTCGGATCATTCAATCAACTTCGAGCGTTTTCTCTTATTTAGGTGAGTTTCATGTCTAACCGATTTTCAATTTATCTGCTGTAAGTAAATGTTTGGTTTGGGTATTTGGTGCTATTTTCATCCGTAATTGTCTGGTTTTTGGAATTGGACTTATTTGCCGTAAATTAGTTTAGTCAAAGTTTGGTTTTAGGTTCTTAGAAAGTTTAATGGGTAGTGAAAAATGAATTGAACTAGAGGATGAGGATTTAGTTGGATCAAATAGAGGAGGAGTAAGCAATAGGAATAGAAGGAATGAAAGTTTTTTTTTTATCTCGCACGTATTTTTTTTTATCTCGCACCTATCTCGCACGTATCTCGCACGTTCCAAACTTTCACTATTTATTTCAAAATCAACTTGGTACACCTCCTAATCCATTTAGAGCTATTCTTTGCATGTTTAGTAACTCTCTTAGGCCCTCATGCTTTATCTCGCACGTATCTCGCACACATCTCGCACGTTCCGAACTTTCACTATTTATTTCAGAATCAACTTGGTACACCTCCTAATCCATTTAGAGCTATTCTTTGCATGTTTAGTAACTCTCTTAGGCCCTCATGCTTTATCTCGCACGTATCTCGCACACATCTCGCACGTTCCAAACTTCCACTATTTCAAAATCAAATTGGTACACCTCCTAATCCATGTAGATCTATTCTTTGCATGTTTAGTAACTCTCTTAGGCCCGCACACATCTTGTAGTTATTTTTTTTATTTCTTTACATCTTGCACGCATCTTGTAGGTTCTTAAGTTCAAATCAATTTTTGAAGATACAAAACTACTTAAGGTAGTTTAAGGATGGCACATGTTCGGATTTTAGTGCATCACGGTGGTGAATGGGATGAGGGACGAAGAAAATATGAAGGAGGAGTGTTAAAAGGCATTGTTGTCCCTAAAGAAATACACACAAAGATTTACAGTCTGAACTATATGACCTTGCAGAAGTTGACCTTACAAAGTTCGACATAAAGATAAGATGTATATATGAGATCAAAGGGGAAAAAGAAGCTCCTCCATTTGAGTTAACCAATGACCGTGATTTGAAGTTTTATATTCTTAGTGAAAATCCATTGGAGGTCCCCCTATACCTATCTTTTGAGCCTACAAGCAATCGAAGCATGAAAGTGTTAAACAAAGATTACAATTCAGTATCTGGGAGCAATCAAGTTCAAAATTTAAACCCTCATCCTCCTCCAATTGGAATGGATACATTAGATGAGAATGAAGTTGATATTGGTGAAGTTCAGGTTGGCTTGTGTGATAACATGATAGGGACCAATTCGGCTATATAGGAATCATATGAGTCATATCATTCAATAGATGATACTTTTACATGAGAGTCAGTTGAGATGTACAATGAATTGTTTGACATCCCAGAACAAAGAGATGCTCCTACAAAAGATTGCAAAGGAAAAGGTAAAGTTGACTACAGCTCCTCTAGTCGGAAGTTGAAGACAAAAGGAAGTGGCTGGTCGGAAGAAAGCTCTACAAGTGAAGAGTTGGATGTAGGACAAATCTTTTTTTGCAAGAGAGATTTGTCTATGAGATTAAGTGTGTTGGCAATGAATTTTTTTTTTCAGTTTGTAGTAAAAAAGTCTACAAAAGAGGTTCTTTTCGTTAGATGCATCGACAACAAGTGTGGTTGGAGATTGCGAGCGGTTAGACTGAAGGATTCAAATATATTCAAGATTAAAAAGTATGTGAAAGTTCATTCATGTTCTCTTGAGTTTTTGAATCGTGACCATAGGCAAGCAAAATCTTGGGTTGTTGGAGAATTAATAAAGTCCAAATTCAAGGGACCCGGTCGCATATACAAACCACGTGATATCATAGAAGACATGAGGCAAGACTATGGCATAAATATGAGTTATGAGAAAGCATGGCGTGCCAGAGAAAATGCATATGAACGAGTGCGAGGGTCTCCTGAAGAGTCATATAATCTTTTGCGTAGATATGGTGAAGCACTCAAATTTACAAATCCAGGTACAATATTTCACATGGAACTCGAAGATGATCGTTTCTTTAAATATCTTTTTATGGCTGTTGGTGCATGTGTTAGAGGATTCTTAAATTGCATTAGACCGGTCATAGTCATGGACGAAACATTTCTTAAGAACAAATATCGGGGTCAGTTGATAGTGGCCGTTTGTTTAGATGGTAACAATCAGATCTATCCTCTAGCCTTTGGAGTAGTTGATAGAGAAACAGATGACTCAATACAGTGGTTCTTAGAAAAATTGAAAGGGGCAATAGGGGAGGTGCCTAATCTAGGCTTTGTGACAGATCGGAAAACATGCTTCGCCAAGGGTATTTCATCAGTTTTCCCCTCTGCATTCCACGGCTTTTGTGTCCAACATTTGAGTCAAAATTTGCATGATAAATATAAGAATGACACGGTTGCTACTTTGTTTTATAATGCATCGAGAACATATCGTGAATCAACGTTTGTAGAAGCGTTGAGACATCTTCTTGCATTTCCTAATGGTTCAGGGAAATATCTAAATGATGTTGGAATAGCACGGTGGTCTCGTGTTCACTGCCCAGGAAGACGGTATAACATGATGACAACAAATAGAGCAGAGTCCATGAATTCTATACTGAAAGAACCTAGAGATTTGCCTATTGCTTCATTCCTTGCAAATGTTCGAGCTTTGCTACAACGTTGGTTTTGGGAGCGTCGAGAAGAAGGCATTAAAGTGACGTCTACATTGACCAAATGGGCAGAGTTAGTTATTCAAAAGAAACAAGAAGGAGCTTTGACAATGAAGGTCAACCCAATTGACTGTTACCAATTTCATGTCAAAGATTTAGATAAGGAGGAGGTCGTAAACCTTCAGACTAAAGAATGCACTTGCAAGGAGTTTCAAGCTGAGCAACTACCATGCTCACATGCCATTGCTGCAGCACGGGATCGTAATATAAATGTTTATAGTTTATGTGCTAATTATTACACTAATGAATGTTTGTTGGCTGCATATGTGGAGGCCGTCTACCCAGTTGGGAATCAGTCAGATTGGAAGACAAGCGAAGACTACGTACATATGACTGTTTTACCTCCAAAAGTAGTCAAAAGAGTTGGTCGATCGAAGAAAAAGAGAATTCCAAGTGTTGGTGAAGCTCCGAAATTGCACAAGTGTGGTCGGTGTAAACAAATAGGTCACAACAAATTAACGTGTACCAATCCAATTTCATATACCGACAAGTCGAGCATACAAGATTAGAAATTTCTCTACCAATGTACTAAGTATTACACTAATTAATGAATGTTTGTTAATGATGTATTTTCTTAGTGATTTGTCCCAACATTCTTACTTTCTGTGCTTCCAGATGGATGAAGAAGACGAAAATAACAATTGACTTATTCATTTAAGAACACAAAAAATGGTTTTAGGATCGTTTAAAAATAACTAAATGTTCGTTTAAAAATATCTAAATGATCGTTTAAAAATAACTAAACGATCGGTTAACAACAACCAAATGATCGTTTGAAAACAACTAAACGATAGGTTAAACAAAACTAAACGATCGTTTGAAAAAAACTAAACGATCAGTTAAACAAAACTAAACGATTGGTCAAACAAAACTAAACGATCGTTTAAAACAACCAATCGATCGTTTGAAATTAACTAAACGATCAGTTAAACAAAACTAAACGATTGGTCAAACAAAACTAAACGATCGTTTAAAACAACCAATCGATCGTTTGAAATTAACTAAACGATCGATTATAAAAAACTAAACGATCGTTTACAGAAACTAAACGATCTTTTGAAACAACGAAAGACACCCGCGAATTGTTTACAACCGCGATTCAACATTTCAAAAAAAGTACGCGAATTTACAATATTGCCCCTTTGGTAAAAACGACCGATATATACGTTCCGCCTTCTTCGTTCGTTTTTCGTCACTACGCAATACACAACCGCACTGATCACCCACCTTCGTTTTCTCTCAGTCCATTGTTCTCTCAGACCATTTTTGTCTCAGTCCATATTTTTCGTCAACGTTAAAAGGTATTTTCCCGAACTTTTCCTACTATAACATTACACTTTTCCTTTCTTTATATTTCAAACGTTTCAACTTTTGTCTTCAAAAACTATCATTGTGTTCTTAAATTATTATTGTGAAGCGTTTAGGGTTTCGGATTCGACTTCTGTCTTCAATATAGTTCTCCAGATTGTTAAATTTATTACTTTTCGATTAACTATCATTTCAGGATGGCTGTACCTAGCGACAAGTATTTCCCTGCCACTGTGTCATGCCAAGTGCACAAGATCGACAGTCTTATTAAGGATAAACTGACCAAGGACCAGCTGCAAATGTTCGAAAAAACAATTTTTGGTCAATTGCTGAATGTGAACATGGTCTTCAACGGCCAGTTGATCCATCATTTCTTGCTGAGGCAGATACCTGAAGACGGTAACGCAGATGGAATCTGTTTCTCAGTTTTAGGGAAGAACGTCCGTTTTACCCAAAAGGAATTCAACATCATAACTGGATTGTGGCCAACAAACAATCCATTTGAGAAAGATTGCGATAGCAAGCGCCTACAAAGTCTTCTATTCGGATCAGAAAATAAGAAACTAATAACATGCTTGGAAATTGAGGAAATTTTCAAGAATTTTGAGTTTACAAATGATGACGATGCTGTGAAGGTCGCCTTGGCCGTCTTTATAGAAACTGTGATGGTCGAGAAGGATAAGGAAACACAGTTTGACATGGATATTTTGGGAAGAGTTGATGATGAAGAAGCATTTAAAAGCTTCGATTGGTCAACTTTCTTCTACACTCGTCTGCTCAACAGTTTAAAGACAAGTCTCCAAGGAAAAAAAGAAGCATACGAGCTGAAGAAGACACGAAGTTCCAAAGCAGTGTCATACTACAACATCAAAGGCTACGTGCTTGCTTTTCAGGTGATTTTTATTTGTTCATACACTTTAAGTAAATGCCAATTGAACATCAAAGTTTAACATATTTGTTTAAATGTTGTAGGTGTGGGCTTATGAAGTACTCTCAACTGCAAATGAGCACCTGACCACAAGAAACAGTAAGGGATTAATCCCTAGGATATTGAGATGGAATTGTACACAAGCTCCATCTTACAAAATGCTGCAGAATAACATATTCGACAACAAAAATGTAAGTAAAACCTGTCAGTCATCGTTTAATATAATTACACGATCGTTTAATACAATTACATTGCAGACTGTTGTTCAACCTAAACTCAAGATGTCAACCCAAGAGAAGGCTTTCATGGAGAACAAGAACCAGTAACTGTGCCTGATAAAGATGAACAAGAAAAACCAATAAAGAGAAGAAAGCTATGTAAAATAGCAAATAAAGAGGTGCAAGATGAAGATGAACAAGGTAATCCACCCACAACATCTGCTCAGATCATATCAGAATCTACAACACCTGTCCCAGATGTGGAAATCAGAGAAGTAGATACATATAATCCGATGTGGAAAGTGGATCCAAAATTATGGAAGGAATACTTACAATGGAAAAGATCAAGAAAAACAACCCATGAACAAAGGAAAGTAGTCTCCACAACCAGAAAGAAAGACTTTTTCAGACAGCTTGAAGAAAACACATGGGTACATGGAGACGTAAGTACTCTTCCCAAACGATCTCTTATATTAACTAAACGATCGCTTCTATTAACTAAACGATCGCTTCTATTAACTAAACGATCGTTAAGTTAATATTACACGATCGCTTACTAAGTAAACGATTACATGTACATTTCTTAAGCGATCGCTTACTAAGTAAACGATCACATGTACATTTCTTAAGCGATCGCTTATACTCTCCTTTCATTCACTAAACGATCGTTTATTTTTTCTTTGTAGACATTGGATTTGCTATTATCCCACTTGCAGAATAAAATGTTGCATCTCAAGCACCATTGCAAGCGTTCTTTTAGAATATTACATTCCTCGTTTCTAGTAAGTTGTTATTCTTTAATTTTTTTTTTGTATAGAAGTTAAACTGCATCATTATATTCTGACTAAATTTTTTGACTTGTTCTTGAAGCTTGGAATCAATAAACCAGACTGCATTGTTTGGAACCATATTTTCGATACTCATCTGGTGACACCAGATAATACGAAAGCTGAATGGACAGACCCAACAGCACACCTAACTATATGGACAGAAAAAGATGTGGAATACTATTTCAACACTGCTGTTGGTGATTACAACGACATACCAGGGTGGGGAGATGTCAACTACGTGATTACCTGCATCAACATAAAAGAACACTGGTTGGTTATTGCAGCTGATATGAGAAAATGCAGGATCTACATGTTCGACTTAATGCCAAATTATGTTGAGCAGAAACTTGTTGATGAAGCTCTTCAAATGCCTGCACGATGCATCCCCTCACTCGCGATTGCAATTGGAGTCAACCTCCATTCAGATCATTTCACATATGGCCCTTGGCCAATACGCAGATCGAAGGCCACATTACAGAAAGGGCGTTCATTGGATTGTGGAATTTTCTGTGCTATATTTGTTGAATGCCTTGTAACTGCTAGTGACCTTGGTTGTCTAACTATGCGAAACATGAAACTGTTTAGACAACAATATGTGCTGGAACTTTGGGCCAATAAATACTTTTGCTAAATAAAAAAAATATATATTTCGTTCTTGTACTTTTGAGTTAATATTTGTATTCGTTTATATAATTTTTTTATGTAATTTTTATAGAGAGAATAACATATTATAATTTTAAACTTTGTTATAAAATAAATACTTTGTGATATTTTCAATTAAACGCGACCAAAATTGAGAAAGAATATTTGAGTTAATATTTGTATTCGTTTAGATACATATCACAAAATATTCGTGTAGAGAAATACTCATCGCGCACATATGTATAAACGATCTTCTTAATAAACGATGTCTAAACGATCTTCTTAATAAACGTCAAAATATTAAGCGATCGTTTAGTAAAGTCTAAACGATCGTTTGGTAAAGTCTAAACGATCTTCTTAAAATCATAAAAAAATTAAGCGATCGTTTAGCTACAAGTAGTTTTGCAACATAGAGAATAATCGATACTACTAATTGAAATGTTAATTGATACTAATTGAAATGCAACATAGACAATAATCGAACAGCCAATTGATACTTGTGATTTATGTAAATATTTCAATACATAGGAGTGTTGGTCCATAATTGAAATGCCAATTGTTTTCTAAAGTATGGCATGTTTTCTTGACATAATGTATCTAAACCAACACCAGCAGCTATGTACTCAAAATACTTAATTGTACGCCACAATCACTATTATTTCGTTGAAGTGGAATTGAGTCAACAATGACAACTGGCCAAGGTTCCTTGTATGTCGATGATCTACCTCTCCTATCAAAGAAGCCAGTACTATCTAACAACTTTGGCACCAACTGTCGAATGGGCAGTAATATGTTTGTCATCTCTTCGGCAGTTGTAAGTGACGGAAGCGAATCCCATACCTTCACTTGACAACTTACCAAATCCAAGCATAATAGAACCCAATGGTTGCCATGGACATTGAATGGAGAGTAAACGTAATCAACACTTGCCCAAGGATCTTGGAAGTCCTCTTTTGACCCGACAACATAGTCAACCAACCTATACTCTTCGTCCCAGTCAAACGGACGATTCTCTTTAATACATTCTTTGTATAGGGGCCACTTCGAAACTAAAATGCGCTGCAAAGAAAAACATACAAACGCAAATATCAGACCGAAAGACAAATATCAAACGCAAATACATACATAAAGTAACGCGACGATTCCAAACCATAAAGATTGTGTCTGCAGTTGTGAAGTTCTGAGAAGAAGGTATCCCGGCTGCCTTAATCTTCAAGCGAATGAAAAGAAAAAGTGCATCCAAATGCTAATAGAAACAAAAGTAAGCAGTAAATGTATAGAACCATAACAATGATAAAATTATAATTGCATAAATGATAAGATAATCCCATACCTCATCCGCCAACCACCGGCGACACATAAACAAGTCTCTGAAAAAAGCCTTCGATTGTTTCCCATGAAAGGTTTCACGCAGCTCATCGTCTCTACGCTTGGCTGTAATCCAAGCTCGAAGTCTATCTAAATGGACGTCAAGTATTTTGTGCATAGGATCATAAACAATTGCTTCATACTGAGAGGTGCTGGTGGTTGATGTCACAGACCGTTTAGGTAGAGTTGTGAATAGGGTTGATAGGTTAACACTTGCACGCTTCCTACGGGCAGGCCGAACGTGTGGTCGTTGAGTGAGAAATGGTTCTATCTCTGTGACGTCCTCATCGTCAACGACATCTATTGGCTCCTCTAAACCAATATCAACCTTCTTCTCCAACACATCTTCGTCGCCTTATGGAAGCTCATAATGCATTAGTGTGGATAATGATAGAAATTAAACATCAATATTAGCAAGAACATGGAACCAAACCTTCTTTTTAACTTCAATGTGTTCATCCTCCTTTGGCATCCTCAACCAATTAGGGGTACCGCCTGTGTCAACATCTTCGGTTTTAGCATTATCCACTTCTTTATTTTCTAATGTATGATCTACTAAGCCTTCGGACACCTTGTGGTCCCCTTCGTCACCCTATGGAACCTCAAAATGAATTAGTGTGAACATGCAACTTAACATATGTGTAATTACCAAATATGAAACAACTAACGTCAATACACTTAACAGTTTCATTCCTAACCTTTCTTTGAAGTCCAATGTGCTTCAATATGGTTGACATTATGCCCTTCAATTCGTCAATATCTGATTTTATACTATTAAGTTGCCCTTCAACAACCGCTACTCGATCTTGGAGATTTCGAATAGCCTTTTTCATCTTAATCTTGGACTTCTGTTTCTTACTCTTTTTGAAGTCATCTTCATCATTAACAACTTCTCTTACTCTTTTTGAACCACCATTCTTTGACTGAATAATGGTAGATGAGCAGAAGTTTTCAAAAAGTTCACCTGAAGCAATTTTCAACTGCTCCTCTTCAGGTGTCATCTCAATGACCACCTTAATTATAAACTGCAAATAGAAAAAGGCAAATGTATTTAGGACAAAGAAATAAGCACAAAATCAAGCGATCCTTAAGTAAGTTACTATTGCTTGCTACTTACCATTGGCGAGTCAAACACCTGGCTTATAGTTTGGGACTTTGGTGATTGTTGGCACACCTACCTCAGCATTCGTGGTATGGCATGATCGTTTACTTTATCTACACCACATCCAATGATGGTTGGTATAGACTCATATGCCCAAACCTATTCGACATTTGACAAACAAGTTTAGGAAGTGCCACAAGATATATATAGATATATAAACAAGTGGTTATACAATCGTTTGAAAACAACTATACGATCATTTAACATAACTAAACGATCGTTAAAAAAACAACTATATGATCATTTAACATAACTAAACGATCGTTAAAACAACAACTAAACGATCGTTTAAAACAACAATTAAACGATCATTTAAAACAACTAAACGATCGTTTAAAACAACTAAACAATCGTTTAAAACAACTAAACGATCGTTTAAATAACTAAACTATCGTTTAAAATAACTAAACGATCGTTTTAAAGTTTTGAAGTAAGAAGTAAGAAGTCACATACCTGTAATGCATGCGAAAATCCATTGATAGTATATTTTTTTGTCTGTGTTGATTTCTTCTTTCCCTTGGCATATTGCTTGTCCAAGGCTCTTTTCAAGGCACTTAGCGTGCGTACAAAAACAATCAGACCCCAATCATAATTATTAAATGTATTCCAATCATCAGCAATCTTGAAAAAACCAATGTCCACTTTGGTTCGGCTATCTTTTCCCAACAAAAATATCTCTATAAAGTAGACTAAAGCTAATTTCACAATATCATCGTCATCACCCTCGTATTCCAAAAATATATCCTCTAAGTCGCTAACATAAACACACTCCTTGTCTTTGAAAAACTTCTCCAACAGTCGACTATTCCCAACCAACTGAATATAGTCCTCTTTAGGACCCCATAGTCCAGTTATGATGTTAAACTCTCTCCTACCGAAAGTACAAACAACGCCCCCTAGTAAGAAACTTATAGAATCCTTTCCTTCATCTTCCACCTCCCTTAACAGTAAGTAGTGGATGAGTGGCCCATTAAAGACAATATTTAGGTCCAAAAAGTGCCCAAACTTTGTTTTCCTAAATAAGGCTAATTGATCGGGTTTGAGTTTGGCCTTAATATTATGTGTTGTCTTTTCCAAATGAGACAAACAACTTACTAGGGAATAAAAATGATGGGAAAGATTAATCTTGTACAAGGGTCCGTCGGTCGATGTCGAAGTCGATGTCATGATTGAAGCCTGAAGAAAAAGGAATAAATTCCAGCAAATATATTGAAAATGGGTTACAAATAAAACTCACTGAAATAAGAGAACACGCTCAAAGTTGATTCTTAGGTTCGAAAAGGAGAAGCGACGAAATGCACTGGAGGACCGACGACAAACGAACAGTCGGAGTATCTTCGAAGAGCAGAGCGGAAAATTTCAAAAGCCAACGAAAGGAGATGTTTTTTTTTTTTACTTTAGGTGTTCTATGCGAAAGAGAAGGGAAAGCGAACGTGGGTAGGCGAAAAATCAATAGAGAGCGATAGAAATTTAATGAAGGGCATTTTTGTCCATTCACACCCAAATTGTCCTAAAAGTCTTTCTTTTGAAAACTTGTCCCAAAATTCATTTAAATCTCTTTTTTTAACCTATTTTTGGCAATTTCTCGATAATGTTCTTTTTAAACTATTGTAAAAAATAGGATACCTAAAAAAAAATAATAAAGACATGGGGCTCAGATTGAAACTATTGTAAAAAATATGGTAGTTTTTGCATTGAAGAAAGTAGTGTATCGGTACATGACTTCCTTTAATCTAGTCGCAACCTATGGTAGTTGAAGATTGGGTCAAATGGTGTGACTGAATCAAAAGAAGTCGATCGTACACGACTTCCTTAAAAAGAAAAAGGTCCCAAATTAGCTCATTGTTTGATATCTAAATGATAGTTATTTGAGCTTTGAACTCAAAGAGAAAGAATGCAAGAGGAAACACCATACTTGAACTACATTGATCGAGTATTCCCACGTGTCACATAGGCGAAATCCCAACAGTGATGTTTTTTATTTTCTTCATTTCAAAATTTTGTTTTGATGCAACACATTTAGATGTACATTTTAAGTTATTTCAATTGAACAAATTTTGAAAAAAAAAAAGGTGACTTTTTCTTAATTAAGTTTTCAAAGTTGTTATCCCTTAAATTTCTAATATGTCCATAGTTTTGGTGCAAATTAATAAGAATGAAGTTTCATATAATTCTATATTCAAAATTGAAGTTCATATGAATTAAGATTTACGATTATGAACTAAGCATGATTCTAATCTCCCTCTACAACATCCTCGCCTTGTCGTCGTCTACGTCGAATACGTCTTCGATTCGTGTCTGCACCATTAAGTCGTCTTGTCTGCTAACTAATATGTTATATATTTTTTAAGGTATGATTACACATTGAACTCAAATCTTGTGAATCGTGTTCCACCGAGTAATTATGTATGTCTTGAACAAAATTATTCTAAACAATTACAAATAATATAATTAAATAATGTGAGACCCGCACCTAAAATAGAGGGGTGAAAATTTGACCAAGTGTTTAGAGAAGGTGTTTCGAAAGGAAGGCGATGAGAAGCTGAGGTTTGAGTTAATTTATGATAAAGTAAGATGACGCGTTAAGACATTCGACGTTTAAGTATCATTAGACGTTTGGAGTTTTTCGCAAAATAAAGCTAGGCGAGTAAGATGTCAATTTTGATTTGATAGGAGTTTATGTGTAAGGTTAAAAGCTAAGCATGTTTAAGATAAGCATGAAGCTTACACGTGTACCACTAAAAGTAGGAGTTAGCGAGTAATTAAGAGATTAAGGATGACTAATCCAATATGGGATTAGAGGAAGAAGTCAGATTATTAAGGAGGTTAATCTGGGAATTTGAAAGGAAAAAGTCATGTGCTAAGTTGACCCCAAGCGAGAAGAAGAGGTGAACAAAGAGTTTTGTATTGTTGTGAGTGATTTATTCTTAAAAGAGTTTGTTTATGTTAAAGATTTTTTTTTAAGTTCTTGCTGATTTGAAGTGATGTTTTGTATATTAATGTTTCTATTATTTTTTATATGAATAAATGAAATTGTGATTAAACCATTAATCTTCTTTCTATTAATGAGCTAACTGTTATGTGCACATAAGCAGTAAAGGTAGCCATGTAAAAAAGGACTAAATGGTGGAGAGAAGCTGACCAATGCATAAAAGACGTGTATTATGCTTAGCGGTCTGAGCAACAAGGAATGAATGAGATACTCTTTGAATGTTGTCGATGAAAAGGACATCATAGTAGTCTAAACACGAGATGATGAGTCTTGGCATAGGAAATGATTCATGTTTTTAGAGAAATGATTGTTTGAGACTAATGTGTGTTTATGCGGTATGATGTGTTTATGTGATATGGTATGAAATGATGTTATTTATGAAAGGTATTCTAAAAAGGGGTTTCTTAAAATTTTCTCACTAAGTCTATTGACTTACTTCTTTTTAGTTTTCACTCCCTAGGTGATCAGGCGTTAAGGCCAAAGTAAGAAAAGGATAAGAAGTTGGTAGGTGAGAAAAGGTTGTCAGAAGTTTAGTTTAAGTTTTGGTGTTATTTTCTTGTATCATGTAAGGTGTTGTAGAATGCTTAGTTAAAAGTTGATAAAAGAAATGATTTACCTTTTTCTGCTGTGTTAAGTTGTTATTCATCGCATAAAGTGTAAATTTAAGTTTGTGAAGTTACCAACTGACTAAGCAAAGCTTAAGAACCTAAGCGAGTATTTTAGTGTTTTTCCTTAAAGGCGCTAGGATTGCTCTAATTCGCGCCACGTATCGCATGACAAGTGAGGACGCGTGCAGGGTGGGGTGTGAAAAATAGTGTGCATGTTATAAATATATAAGACAAATCATATGAAAATTCTTATCATGCAATAATAATAAGCACCATCACGTGTGATAAATCATTCTGGTAATTGACTTGTACCGTGAAAATTTGTCATATGATATAGTTGACTCTAGTGTTGCTTCCCCTTATGCACAATAATCATGACGTGTATATCATATCATGATATAATCCTAATGATAATTTTACTCCAATCTTGATCGATTTACCTCTTAAATCAATTTGGTGAAGTTTCAGGTTTGTAAAGCACAATGATGGTGCGATTTGCACCGAACTGCCGCAATACATGATTTTGTAAATGCCACTCTACGATATGGAAGCATCTAAGAGACCGAAGTATGTCCAGACCTCTTCACCATTATGACATCAACAATCAGACAACAATGCCATAATCTCAGGTATGTACGATGTCCAATTAATCTGTTAAAAAAACAAGCATAAGTAGGCAACAACAAAAAAAGTAATATTCATTCATATAAAACTTTACGACCTGAGTGTGCATCAGTCGGTCAAATATTCGTTGATATGTTAATAACATATTTGCTGATTATTCCAAAGCAGGTAGGACATCACTCCATCTAATGTGTGAAAGAAATAATAACCATAAGTTATAAAAGTGCAAATATTCAATTACAAGATATTACAAAAAAAATTATAAATAAAATAATACTTGAAACTCAGTGGTCAAACAACTAGAGCCTATAATGCAATAGCATTAGTGGCCCAAATATTTTCAAGGATTGTGCATTACTAGCTTGACACAAATCTCTATAAAGCCATGCAAGGCATGCAAAGTCTTAAGAGTATGTATTAGCTTGGTCGAAATCGCTTAAAAGGGGAAGAAACATGTGTACCAAGGTATTTGACTTGTTGACGAATAAACAACCTCCAATAAGTTGAATAAATGTACGCATGAGCATATCTTTGGATGCTCACAACATCGGCATTCGGTGTTAATTCTACGAACTATTCGCCAACCATGCTCGATCTTTGACCTTTCATGTCAAGTGGTAGAACTCTAAAGAAATCTTCACATACTTGTTTTCAGTTATACATTAACTGTCACATCCTGCCCCAAATGTCACACCATGCGACTAGATGGAGGGTGTGTCGCCTAGACATTCAACGCATACCTCACGCGAGATAGCGCGTCAAATACCTAGTGAGCAAAACAACTCTTCCTTTCGTCTCCTTGCGAAGCTCTTCCTTGTGAGCCTTAGAGACCTCTTTTTTTGTAGTGGAAACACTCAAGAAATAACACAATAGAATAACTTAAATCCTTCTCTTTATTAACTTAAAGCTTACAGAAGTACAAATTTACAACTTACAACTTTGCTTTACGTAAAAACAAACCAACTTTGACATTCTCACATCCACTACTAGAAAAATGGTCAACGATGACAGTTAAATGCTGTCATATTTAAAATTCATGATAGTTATTTTCAATCATTATTCCAACAGTCATGGAAAGTCTATTATGGTAGTTTGAAAAAACTGTTACAATAGGTGTTTTTCATGATAGAAAATAAATGTCACGTATCTTTTATTGATGACAGATAATAAATGTCATTATTTATATTTTATGACAATGGCTAACTATCATCATTTCACCTGTCATGACTTTAATTGACTGTCAAGAATACATTTTCCAAGACAGATTTTTTTTTTTTAATTCAAATGTCATATACTCCTCCATTATTATATTCATTTCTTGCCCTATTTTTATTTCAGTCCCTGTTTTTCTTGTTGTCCTGCCATTAAACAGACCAATTCAAGCGCAAAGTACATACAACACACATATGGCAACAAACAATCAATACTTTAATATATATACGTTAACATACACTTTGTAATATTTGTACAATTGTTGGTAAAGGGTTTGTATAATGATAGAATAAACATACATGTTTTGGTACCAATAAACTATTTAAATAAGTACATTCCAACCAAAATTTTGTTACTAAACCTACAAAAAGACCTATAAATCAATCAATTGCTCCAATATGGCTTCACTGTTCCAATGGATAGTAATGAAATTTTAGAGTATGACTTTGAAGTTATTTAAACTAATATCAATGAGTTTAACTATATTATTAGTTCATCATATATCTCAATATATCATCCCGCGCAAAATATAACTTTTAAGTCATTTAAACTAATATCAAGGAATTTAACCACTTTTAACCACTTTTAACCACTATATGAAACTGTTTTTCAATCCAACAACACAATTCCAAAATGGCCTCAAACTCTATAAACTTTAGCTTCTTCACACATTCTAAGCCGAAACTTATTGTTTGAAACGCAAACTACTGAATCAATAATCAAGGCAATTCATATATGTCCATAAGAAATCCCAACATCACAGAATTTTAAAGAGAAATAGGTAAAGATAAATGGAAGATATGTAGTTTCAAATCTTGGCAAGATAACTAAGTAGACATAGCAATGCATTCTTCTTCCAACAAAAACTCAATTTATTTTTTCCTCTCTTTTAATCAAATAAAGAAACATACAACATAAGTAGTATCATCCAGAACTATGATACCATTAATTTGCCAAGTTTCTTGTAACTAAAAGTGAAAAAAAAATTAGATTCGAATGGATCACCACTAGCCATACACGACATGTTTTCATTTACGTTTCAGCCATCTAAAACGACATAACTATTCAACTTATGTAGCAAACTAAGCTGTTGAATTCATTACCAGCAGTATGCGATTGCTGCCCCATCTTTCCAATTTTGTAGATCTTTGTGTTCATTACTACACACATCTGACGAAAGAGAAAATACTTACTTGGTAGCTTTACCATTATAGTAGATCAAATTCGTGCAAGACCCAATAAAAACACAAAAGTTACACTTTAAATCAACTCTATGAATCTGTTGTAAATTACTATAATAGAGAATTTTGAACTACAATAGAAAATAAAAAATGTCAAAAAAAAAAAATCCACATCTTTGCATTGAGAGCTTCAAGAAATTAAAGCACATTCAATCAACACTACCAAGGAGGTATCTTTGAAAGTAGGGCCAATGTCAGTTTACAACAAAGCAGTGATTCTAAACATTCAATCAACACTACCAAAGAGGTATCTTTGTTGGTATTCCTCATGTAAAAAGAGTGATTCTAAACATAACAAAGCAGTCAAAGTCAAAATCTTATCGGCTGTGTTTTCAATACTAGCATTGTGTTTTATCTAGAAACTATGGCCAAACAAAAATGGAGAAGTTCACAAAGAAAAGTATTTGTGCCAAATTATATGAACATTGACAAAACCTGAGTATACTTCAAAAACTCTCAAAGAACTCAAGAAATAGTTCACAAAGAAATGTATTTCTTATTGATAACAATCAAACATAACTTTCCAAGAATTTACAGGAAAGGGATTAAACGATACAACAAAATTTCCACAAGAACAGTCAAATAAATAAGAATTCCAACGAACTACTAATGAATTGATTCAACATACTTGGTTAAAACATATAAACAAGAAGTTAGAGATTGAAATCTCACACCAATACATAAGTTTAACTAAAAAAAAAGAAGAAAAGAAAAATGTTTGCCACTTTTATCACCTTAAGCTCAAATTAGCTCTTATATGTAAACTCAAAACAAAAAAGAACAAGAAAGCCATAAGTAAGTGTAGCTTTACGATCTAATTTGAGAATACGATATTCTCCTTTATTGGTTACTACAAATTGTTCCGCAGGCCAATATTGGAGGTGTTTCTTCTTACTTTTTAAATTAAACACATCATCCATATCAAACCTCCAACTCAACAACCTGAACTAGAGAGAATTCATGTTGGAACTGAATAGTAGGCATAAGAGTTGCATGAAACTCAGTATGATTACAATAAGTCAACGAGATTAACTAAAATAAAAAAAGAAATTCGTTAACAAATTTTGGTTGAAACCTGAAAAAAAAAAAAAAAAAAAAGGTAAGTAAGAAAGAAAACCTAGCAAATTCTTGTTTTACTTTTCATTGTTTATCTTCAAGCTCTAAAATTTCCTTTAGCAATGGACATGATTTAAATTTGGCATCAGCTTTCACGTATTTCTTTTGATTTTCTTCTGCAAATCAGTTTCAGAATAGTACCATTGAATGTTTTGGTCTGCGACGAAGTATGTTGCAGAAAAGAAAAGAACTAGAAAAGTGAAGAAGTGAACCTCACCATCTGCTTTGGTCTGCGATGATCCAGCATAACCCACTGCATCACGAGCGACAACATTGTTGGCAATGGGAGCTAGGGCACACATTGATAGTGAGACAAATTATTGGGGAAGAAGAAAAGAAAGGAAAAATCGTGTGGGGGAAGGGAAGAAGAAATAAAAAAGAAGAGATAGGGGTGACGTTTGAACGTTGAAAAAAATGAGAGTGTTTACGTGTGAGATGGGTAAAGTGAAATTTGGGGAAAAAATTATTTTGATAAAATATATTAATTTATTTAATTTTTATTTTTATTTTTATGACAACAAATAACTGTCACATAAAAGTGATATCCGAAATAACATTTTTCTTACCAAAAACGCAAGTCTTGACATTTAATGACATTTTTTCTTATCTCCTTTCAATTTGGGTTGTAGTGGAGAGTCATAGAATGTTATTTTTCTTATAGTGATCCTTCTTTTTCCCACCAAGGCATACCGCACCTTTCGTCCTTCATCCACTGCCTAATGTTGCTCTCTGTAGTGGTGGTTGGGGGGATCAGACTTCATTCGTGCCTTTTCCTTTTTGTCATCTACAATCTAACCTTAAGGACATACATTTTTTTCTACACTAAATGCCACTCTTTGTGGCAGGTACCTGGAGGGGTAAAGGTGGAACTTCCTCCTCCGCCTAGGTTGCCCAACCACCTCTCTTAGCGGACTGCATTTAGGACTAGCTTCCTTCAGACTCAACTCTTAGGATCTTTGGCTCACCGAGTTAGGCTTTTGCTTGATGAGGTTGGAGTTGTTGTTTGGAGTTAACGCTTGTTGGGATTCAATGCTAATCAATCGTGCCTACAACTTGATCTAGTTGGTTAACTCCACGGACTTAATGAGGTAAAATGCAACGTCATGCATGCATTATCTTAATCCTAAGTAACTATGATGATGTGGCTTGAAAGTAGTGTTGTTGCTTATGTTGGTGTATAGTATGTGTATGTTTCATTCTTCATAATGTGTCATTGATTCAAGATCATTGCATGCAAAATACTCCTTATGAATCTTTCCATTATGCGTCCAGACATGATCATTGCATGCAAAATGCTCCCAATGTCTCTATTCATCACATACATCTAAGTCCTTGTCGTGTACAAGTTTTCCAATTGCTTGCCAAAGTGTAAACGAAATGATAGATTTATCTGAGTGATCCTTTGGAATTAATATCAAAGCTTAGTTCTAGGGTTCACTAGGCATTTAGGCAATATAAAAAAAAACTATACAATGTAAATGAATGTAAGTTTAAACTATATCTACTTATCTACCTATACTAGAAAATCTAGTAAAAGGGGAATCAAGATGGATGTGAGATGGAATTGTGAACTAACTTGTATAAAAGAATGGGGTGAAGGAAGATCTATGCATTACCAGGCAATTAAGCAATCAAAGATCCTTGATGTGTTATAACTAAGTTAATGTGCTTGTGATTAAGGCGTGCACCTCTTGGTGACTTTAGACGCCACACTTACTCACCTCTCGGGATCCAAATGACCAAGTTGCGTTAAGCAAGTTATATCTAGAACGCTTTACTTACAAGACTTAGAGAGCTTCACGTTTATGGGTGACAACCTCTCGGCGCTTAATACCCACACTTGTTCTCATTTGGGGATATAAAATGGAAGTTATCTTGCCAAGGTGGAGTTTGTCAAACTCCTTCTTGCGCACGTTAGCTATATCCTTGCTACTTTCCTCTCGGATAGTTGGTGATGCAGACTGGCTAAGTGATGAAAATAGCTCAACTAACGTGATAAGAGATATAAGTTAATCTTCTTATAAAAAACTTATCATAAATCTTAAACTATAAATAACACGTAGATCGATGAAAATTAAAGTGATGAAGGATTGAAATTGGTATAAATATGCAATGTATTAAAGAGTATAGGCCTTCGCCCACCGTACAATATGAACAAATACATTACAAAAAAATAAAAAGAATGGAAAGAATAGAAATTACATTACAAGTTAGGGAAAGTAGGGAATGAGATTTTTTTCACTCAAATCTTAAGCTTTCAATCTTAGACTGACCAGAGAAGATATGAAGAAAAACTTTGCAGGCTGTGGAAAGGCTACTCCTCTCCACCACTCTCTAGGGTCGGGCCCTTTCAGGCACTGGATCAAATAAATATTTGACTTGTGACATAGCCGACCTTTTTCTTCTTGATAGTGATGGAGTCCTTTATATAGGCAGATTTAGGTGGAAAATGTAATCTTCTAAATATGTCAGCGCTGAAAACTGCCTCTATGTTTAATCACATTAACTTCAACTACCACTTTTGTCTTCTAGCGAACCTCTTCTCACCTGCTAATATGGTCTTTTCACCTAGTCTTCATGCAAATTCCTTTACGATTTGCTAGTTTCTCCTTTTGTTCATAATTTTTGTGTTTCGACACTAAAAATAGGGTGAAACAGACATAAAAGCTTATGTAAAGTGTATTTCCAAATATTTATGAATTTATAACATAAGCTACGCCTTTTGACACATTTCTTATGCATTTTGGTCTCATTACTCTCTCTAAAAGGCTATAATAATTTGTATTTCTACAAGTTATTAGCCTCACAGACTTGAGTATTGCACTCGCCTTTCTACTGAGTCAAGCCATCCGCGTTAAGGAGCAATCCGCTTACTAATCGGCTCCTTGAACGCATGATGAGATACCATGGCTAGTACACCATGTAAGACTATAGAGTAACTCTGTCTTCCCTCCTTAACTAGGCTACGATGCCTTAGAACCAACTTTTGCATGGTCTCAATGCCTGACAACCTGGGGAAGAGAAACACTTAAAACGTAAGTGAGACAGACTTAGTGAGCGAAGGGTTTTAAGAAAACACATAGAATTCACAAATGATAATAATATCAAGCCACAATAGATAAGGTACATTGCATCTAACAATTAACACATATAGCAAAATCCACAATAGTTCAACAATCACACAGCAAGCGCTACAACACCATATGTTGGATTCCTTTCGCAACATGCTTAATTTTGAGACCTGGGATTTTTTCCTTGCCTAGACTTGAGATTCACTCTCACCAGTATCACACGGGTTACCTGAGATTTTCACCAGCGTTCTGCCACATTCATTCTTAGATTTTACACAGCGAGCGCTGCAATGCCATATGTGAAAGGATAAGAGCCTTACACAGCGGAAGATTTAACAGAGAGTCCATTACTCAATTTAATTGGAATTTGAAAATACTAGTACATTGACAAATAAATACATAAACTCAATAATTGTAAGACGGCTAAGCACGTTTCTAAAAAAATACAAAGAATTACAAAAAAGAGGCACTTACTCTCGCTGACGACTCAGAATCTTCCAAACGCCAACTTCCGGGCACCACAACTCCTGGTGTAACGATTTCAGCCTAATTTTTCTAATAAAATTTACAGACCCTTGCAACAATAAACAAGCCACAAACATGGCTAATTACAATGATTCCACTCAATCTTACCTTTGAAATGAGAGGCTTGTTGGGCCAGCGTCGTTGAGCTACCTTCACTTATGCAAATCTAAGGATAATATCTTTGAACAAAAGTTCATAGTTAGCTTAGGATTAAGATTAAGTTACCTAGGTCATCAAAAAATCGAAATAGCCAGTATTATATAGTCAACAGTGTTATAACTAAAAGTTATAACTTAAAAGTGTCTATTTCATGGTTCCAGTTTTATGTAAATTCCATAGGATGCTCCTATTTTCATGTATTTACATGAACGATTTAGGATCATATCGTTATTACTAAGTATAAAGTAGACCGCATTTATAGTGTTCCTAGAATAAGGCGCCCAAACTTATTCAAACATTATAGATCGTTTGGGCTATATATTTGAACTTGATCCATATTTATATCTCTACATAAAATTCAAGTCTACACTAAATAGCCTCGAAATCTTTGTTTATTTAATTGAAGAGTATAGTATTCTATTTTCACTAATAAGTTTTCAATAACCACTTTATTGAATAAGATGTAATTTAAGTCTTATCGTTGGTTTTGGATGAAAAGTAAAATCATTAAAGTTTTGTTTAAAAAATAGTCCTAAACTATTGATAAGTTTCATAAATATCCTTAAACTTAAAAAATGTAAAAAAAAAAAAAAAAAAATCTCATGGATCCAAAATTTACACCAACTTTCTCACCAACCAAAATTTTAAGTTAAAACATAAAATTCCACAACACTCTATAAATTTTTAAATAATTGTTTTAAAACATACTAAAATAAGTAAAAAAAATTGGTGAAAAATAGAAAAATTGACAAAATGTTTACACTTAATAGAAAAAATAAGTGTAATGAAGTTTATCTCTTAATAATTTTTTCTATGATGTGTAAAAGGTTTTTTGGCACAAACTAAACTTACGAAGATAAATTTAAACTTTAAAAAATTTTAAAAATATTCTTAAACTTAAAAATTGAAAAGTTAAAAAAGTATCTTTGTTATTATACACCACAAACATTTAATATCGTCTTACTTCTCTAGTTTTCTTCTTCTTTTTATCTCCCTCTTTTTCGATACAAATAAATAAATAAAATTAATTGCTCACTTTATTGGTAAGAGATTTTAAAACTTAAATATTTTTAAAAGGTTATATGTTAATAGTTTAACACATTTGACAAATTTTCATTTCGGAGTTCCAAGAGATTTGGTGTAATTTTATATTTTAGGTTAAAATTTTGAATTTTTTTAAATTTTAAATATATTTATGAAACTTTAAATAATTATAATTCAAACAAAATTTTAACATTTTCGACCAAAAATAGTATTTTAAATTAAAAGTTTGACACTTTTAAAATTGTCAAAAATTGAGAATTTAAAAAAGACGTGAACATCTTTTTTATCTTTTTAAATATAGTAAAATGAACTAAAATATTTACTAATATAAAATCTAAAATTTTGTTTGTAAATATTTTGTCAAATTTTTTTTGACAATTTTTTTTATATGTATATATATCCAAATTTTAAATATAATTTAAAACAGATGTGGAACCAAACAAGTTGTTGAACTTCAAAATCACAAAAGATTTAAAAATGAAATCTTATTAACCTTTTAACTTTGGCCAACAATTGAAGAAGTCCGATTTTGAAATTCTATGGATGATTGATATGTAAATAATATTTGTTTTTTCCTTCAAGAATTTCCATTTCAGCAAAATTCTGGATACCTAAGAATACGATCAAGTTGAGCTGTAGAATGTACTGACTTTTGATATGAAAGGAATCCAAATCACTCGAAAAGGAAAATCCACTAAAAAAAAAAAAAAGGGTTAATGCCATTTTCCAATTTCCCCACTTTGAACTTTGAAGAGTTGAATTACCCAAATCACCGAACAGTACCGACAAGAACTCGAACCCCCTGCAGGGTGTCTTCAAAATCACTAGTTTTCAATATTTTTCAAAGCAATTGAGTCTGGATTTCAAAGGGTCTACCCCAACTCCAATCCTTCAACCATCTCTGCGCTAATTCCTCTCAGCTGATAATGGATTTTACCCATTTTCTTCACACTTACTCACTCTACGCTCTTCACTGATGATACCTTTTTTCTCTCATCAACTACTTTTGTATGGTTCAAACTTCGAAGAAATCGCCCATCCAACCAACACCCACTTCCATTGATTTGGTAAATTTTTTTGCTTGAATTGTTAACCTTTGATTTATCATACCTTTGCCTAGCTTTATGAGGTTGTATGGGTTTGTATCTCTAATTTTCTGAAGTTTCCTTCGTCATTTTTGGATGCTAGATCAAATATCTGAAGGAAGATTGCTTTTTTTTTTTTTTTCATATATGGTTTAGCTTTCCATCCCCTGTACTGTGAATGGAGACTTAACTATGTCATTTTGAGGTTGATGTTGGAAAACAGACAACATAGGGCACCCACTTCTCCTTTTAACGACTGAAAAAAAACCTCTTCATGTTGTGGATAGTGAAGGCATTATTAGTCAGTTGAATGGGAGCATAAGAGGTGGCACTTTTGTCAATATCTAAGTTTAATTTTCTAAGAAAAGTTGGAATTGATGAATTTTCCAACTGTTTAGTGCAATATTGGATATCAATAGTTGAAAGTTTTTGAGTCCTTATGATTTATAATCTTGATCATGATAATAAGTTGCAAGAACTGTTCAAATTGTGATAGTTAACATTTTTGATAGTGAAGCTTAAAAAACTAGAAATCAAAAGTGTTCTAGTTAACATTTTGTTAATTCTTATTACGTGTATAAATCCTTTCATCAGATCTCTCAAGCTTTATAGTTTGTGGGTGAGTAGTGATCTCTCTTCTTGTGCGTGCCTCTTAGATGCTTCTTTTGTTATCTTCGGTTCATGCATCATCTTTTGCCATATTGATAAGTGTTATTGAGATACAACATACATGCTCTCTTTGTTGGGTAGTTTGAATTAAAAAATGTGGTACAAACAGGTATTGAGTCTTGGAATTCTGGAGATTGCTTAAATCTGAAATTTGTTTTTTGGCCAGGTGCATAATTCAAAAACCATGTCTTTAAATTTAGAGGTACCTCCTTCAAATGTTTGTGAGAAAGTTATATTATCAGAAGAACAGCATATGAAGGTATTTCTGACAGTTACAGCCTCTTTTAGCCTCTTCATACCAGTGATAACTGTTAATTGCTGCTAATCTAGAGACGAAGAAGGTTGAAATGCTGCCATTTTTCTAGTTGCTTGACTCTTACAGTTTTCCTTTATTTTATCCTTTACAGATATGTGAGGTGCGAAGGCTTTTAGGACCCTTGTCGGGTAAATCATCAATTTACTGTTCGGATCTATCCGTTTTGAGATATCTAAGAGCAAGAAACTGGAATGTGAAGAAGGCAACTAAAATGTTGAAAGCAACTTTGAAGTGGAGGTCAGAATACAAACCAGAAGAGATTCAATGGGTACGTTACTGCTTACTTTTTGCCAAATCTTTCTGAAGTCATGCCCATAAGCTCAAAACTATTTCGGTCCTATTTTTTCTTGTTAGCTACCTGGCCCTTTTTGTTTCAATGAGAAGAGGGAGCTATTACTAACTTCAATTCCTGTTGTTTTCTGCTTTTTTCATCCATCTTTTGCCACATTTGTTTTAGTTCAAAGGGTTCTATATGTACAATAGGTCTTGTTTGACAAGGTTTTAATTCACTACAAGCTATGGTGTTTTATGCATTTAATAGTTAGATCTGTATTGCAGGATGAGGTTGCTCATGAAGCTGAGACTGGGAAAGTTTATTGTGCAGACTGTAAGGACCGACATGGAAGAACAGTGATAGTCATGAGACCTTGTCGCCAGGTTTCATTTGCATTATGCAGTCCTAACAGAAATCTACTGGACATTTCTCAATTTTGGAAGTTCTTGTTGCTCGTAGCTATTTTAGAAATAAGTGCTGGGAATGGGGTGGGGGAGAAATGGGGTGGGTGAGATTGTCTGGCACATTGACTCTTATTAATGAAGATGTTTTTCATTAAGTGAATGAAATGTTTTGACTAAGATATTTTAGATGGGATCTCTAATGAATAAGCAAACTTGGCGTCCTTTATATTTCGCTTCCAAACAGCTAGCTTAATGTGTTCGTGTTTTCCATCTCAACCACAGAACTCGAAGACTGTAAAAGGACAGATTAGATACTTGGTGTATTGCATGGAGAATGCTATTTTGAATCTTCCATCAAATCAGGAGAGTATGATCTGGCTGATTGATTTCAAGGATTTTGACATGTCAAATATCTCATTGAAAGCAACAAAGGAGACTGCACATGTTTTACAAGAACATTATCCTGAACGCCTCGGATTGGCTATTCTATATAATGCGCCGAAGTTTTTTGAACCCTTCTGGATGGTATAATTCATTTGAAGATAACTTTATGGTTTCTTGTCATTCAAATATCTGAATTTACTGTACATCTCACCATGATTTGTGGCCCATAGGTGGAGTAGTAGTAGTACACTGCCGTTTCTGTTTTACTTGCTGCAATTATTTGTTATTTACACTACTGGACAAACGTACTGTTCCATTTACAGGTTGCAAAGCCTTTCCTGGAGACGAAAACTGCCAACAAAGTGAAATTTGTTTACTCCAACGACTTAAACTCAAAGAGGATAATAGAGGATCTGTTTGATATGGACCAGCTGGAGTCTGCGTTTGGTGGGAACAATAATGTTGGTTTCAATATAACCAAGTATGCTGAGATGATGAAAGAAGACGATAAACAGATGCGTTGTTTCTGGTCTGGGGTAAATCCTAATGGCCTAGCCTCGGAAAAAGCTCAGAGTAGCAGCGGTCTAGTCGATTCTAAAACCTCTAACTTTTCTTCTGAATCCTCAAAGAATGAGAGGACAGATGGTGATGTTCATATAACTAGAGATGCAGATGGCAACTGAGGCAGAATTCAAGTTAACTCATCTAAGTTTGAGTCTGATTTTATTTTGTTTGACATTCTTGCTATGAACAAAACAAAGCGTTTTGTATTTCTTTTATGTAACAATCCCTTGTTGTCCAATTTCTTGTGGACATGATTAGAGCAGGGGTGGGTTTTTGAAATTTGTCCATTATTGTCTGTGTGAGTTGACAATGACATGAATACTACCACCATACTATAATCTAAACAAATTTGATTCTGTTAATATTTTGTTAAAGTCGATAGTTTATTTCTGAGAAAGAAAATGAGATGATTATGAATTGAAAATGAAAAGAAATGACAGAACTGTAATGATTTGTGAAAAAAGTGAAATGTTCAACAACTAATGTTGTGCATTTAAGGCATCCTTCCAAAATACCTTTCTTTTAACAAATAATGAAAAAGGTTCAGTCCACTTCTATCAAACCGTTCCCCCACCCAGCTCAAATTTCACTCTTTTATTTTTCTTTATCAACAAGTAGAGTAAGAGATTCAAACCGTATAATATACATTATAATTGCTTCGGGGATTAAGATATGCAAGTTCAAATTCTACGTTCCTATGTTCAACTACTAATGCGAGAGTTCAAACAATAGACCTTTTGTGCTTGTCGGGTGCAATAAAAATCTCACGTTAACTAAGTTAGGAGAAATTTCATGGTACATATGCGAGTAATTATTTTCAATAGTATGAGGTCTTTTTGAGTAAAGTTAAAAACAAAGCCTCGAGAGTCATGTTTAAAGTAGACTACCTTATCATTGCGGTGGAGTATGAATCAATTAGGTGGCCTTCGATTGCAATGTCATAAATTGACCAACCATCATCAATTTGGTCAGATCAGTTTTCGTACTTCCTTTGCATACTCCTACCACTTAGGTTACACTTACTTTGGCGACCACTACCATTTGTTGATAATAGGATTAGGAAAGGTATTAAATACAGTGTTTTCCTCATCACTTTTATGAGATGTTGAGTACGATCAATTGTCTATATTTTTTTCACTAAACAAAGAAAATCATGGAAGAGTTTCCTTTCTTCTCTAGAGAAACACTATTCTAACGGGGAGAATCACAAATCAATCACAATTGTTTTTTTTTTTTAATTTTTAAATATGATATAGATATAAAATGAGATTTAACTTATTTGCCAAATAGGGAAATATTTAGAACAAACTTTACCCTGTTGTTATCATTCTTTTTTTTTTTTTTTAATATATGCAAAATAGTAATTATAGATAAGGTAGAGATTAAACGAGATTGATAATTAGTTTAATTTTGTGTGTGTTAATGATTGTGATTAGGACAAAGGAAAAAAAAAAAAAGAAAAAAAGAACCCACTTGCAATATTCTTAGGTACAAAGCAAACAACTTTGCTTAAGAATTTCATATTAATTTATTTTTGAAGATTATGCAGAAAAAGGAAAAAAAAAACAATAATTGGAATCTGAAATCTCAACTTCAAGTGAGCTGTTTCCACGTGTGGATTTCAAAGTGCATTTAAGTATATAAATGGACCACTTAATTTAGTGGACCTTGTATTCTTTCCTCCTTAATTCCATGAAATTAACATATACATTTACATTTGATTAACAAGTGATTAAAGTCATAATATAGTAGTTAATCTAGAAATTAAATCGAGACTAAGAATAATTAAACAGCATAATAATTGTAATCGTTGGTTCCATTAGAGTAAAGTAGTAATAATAATAAATTTGGAAGAAATTTACACGGACGTGGGGCTTCGAATATACTGAAGTTTTTATTGGGGTGGGCCGATGCCGATTCCTCGGATTCCCACTACTTAATTTATTTGTATTTTTTTCAAATTGTTGTATTGTGAAAAATTAAAATTACTTTTCTCACTCTTTCACTTTCGTAAATTTGGTGGGTCAGTTTTTAAATTTAAATTGTATTCCCTAGTCTTTTACAATACCTTTGAACTTTTCTTTTCTTAAATAATGATATCACTTTTTTAATTACAAAAGTAATTAAAAAAATTTTAAATACTATTTCATCTTTTTTACAGTTTGAGTTTTATTTTATTTATAAAATATCCAATTTTAGCCATTTTGAAAAAACTTTAGGAAAGAAAATATAATATGAGAATATATTTACAACATTTATATCAAATATGCTAATAAATATCAAAACTTTTTTCTTTTTTATTTGAAAAATCAACAACAGACATAAAAAAATATATTGACTAAATTAGACATTTGAAAAGACACAATTAAAAATTAAACAAATTTCAAAATACATGACCTATTTTAAGCTTTTAAAAAATGATCTCTTTTTATCTATTTTCATTTTTTTTCTCCCACTTCACTCCACTCCACTCCTTTCTTGATACTCATTTTTTTTTTTAAAAAAAATGATAATAATTAAAATTGACATAAGTATATTGCAGGGCATAATTGAGTGGAATGAGAGACGAGTTTGGTTTAGTTTGGAAATTGGAAACCATTCATTTGGAAAATCAAGTTTTAGGTTTTGAAATTTTGGCAAAAATATTTTAGTTCATTAAAATTTAAAACAAAGTTTTTGTTTTATTTATAGAATTTTTTTAAAAAAAGTTGGGTTATTTTAGCATAGCAAGAAGCTAAGAGAGGAAAGGAGAGGGGAGGGGAAATTAGAAGGGTATCCCTTTTGGGAGCTCAATAATTTAAAAGGAAAAGTGGAATAAATGATTTTAGAAGTAAAACTACAAATAATTTGATATCTGAAATGGACATGCTGACGTGGATCCCTTTTTTTTTTTTTATTTTTTTTTATTTTTTTATTTATTTTTATTCAGTACATGAGATGAGTCACCATCAGATTATAATGAACGGACCAGATTCGTTCCTCATTTGCTGGCTCTCTTTTATCTTCTCCTTCTCCACTTCCCCCTCCCTTCCCTTCCCTTCCCTTCCCTTCCCTTCCCCTCCCCTCCCCTCCCCTCCCCTTCGCTTCCTTCAATTCTTCTTCTCCAAAAACCACAACCGGTTTTCTTTTTTCTTTTTTTATTCCGGCTGGTTTCTTTCTTATATATTACAAGTATGTCTTTGGGGAAGAGGTCACGTGCTCCCATCAGAAAAACGCCGAGCATGACTGAGATCACCTTCGATCTCGGTGGTACTGGCTCCGCCGCCGAACAATTCCCCCCGTCCCTCGGTTATCCGACTAACACCCAAATATCTGGATACCAACAAATGCTTTCACCAAGAAATTTCAGAAGGCATTCAGTTGATCTACAAGAAAACGCTAATTTCCTCAGAGCTTGTTCTCTTTGCTCTCGCCCTCTTGTTCCTGGTCGAGATATTTACATGTACAGGTAAATCAGTTTAGATTTTATGTAATCCAGTAATCCCAAATTTGATATTCTATTTATGTTCTTTAGACTTGGGTTTTGAAAGGGACTCTGTTTTTTCAGGGGAGACAGGGGATTCTGTAGCGACGAATGTAGGCAAAAGCAAATGAAGCAAGATGAGAGAATGGAGAAGTGCAGTTTAGCAACAAAGAAAGCGGCAGCGGTGGCTGTGGCGGTGGTATCTACATCGGCTGGTGTTCCACCTCAGATCTCCGGGAAGGGAGAAACCGTAGCTGCTTCATAGTGTTGTTGGATTGTATCTCTCTATCTATGTTCTTCCAAGTAATATTATTCCCTGAAAAAATTCATCCCTATTTTCCAAAAGCATTTTATTTTTCTTTCTTTCA
The DNA here is from genome assembly GCF_025177605.1 of Cucumis melo. Classification (NCBI taxonomy): domain Eukaryota; kingdom Viridiplantae; phylum Streptophyta; class Magnoliopsida; order Cucurbitales; family Cucurbitaceae; genus Cucumis; species Cucumis melo. The sequence goes on from NC_066863.1 coordinate 9,959,844, forward strand.
TTATTGGGAATGGAAATGGGATTAATTCCTTTCAACAAATTTAAAAAAGAAAAAAGAAAAAAAAAAAAGGATCGATTTTTGATAGCTTGTTGTTATTCACTTAATATTATTTATTTGTGTATGTTATTAGATTCATTTTCCAAGTTGATGAAACATACATACCCAAAAATTTGAGTGAGGGTTTTAATCGAAACAAGGAAGAAGAAAGGTTATTCCAGTTTGGGTAAACTAATAAGATCAACTTCGTTAGAATTTAATTATTAAAAGACCTAAGTGCAAATTTTCGCAAATTAATAGTAAATGGGAAAATACAATTTTTTTTTAAAAAAGAAAAAAAAAATTAAATTTGTTTGTGTTTTAGAAAACGAACAAGTTAATTGGAGGGGAGGGGAAGGGAAGGGAAGGGAAGGGAAGGGAAGGGAAGGGAAGGGAAGGGAATCTGAGGCCTTGTCAGCATGGCATGGAATGGGGCCCATGGGGCATAACAAAAGACAATATATATTGCACAAATGGGAGGGAAGATATTCACTTCAAAAGTAATTTTGCTTTTCAATTTAATTCTCAAATATCTCACCACCACATATATTATATTTATATTTATATTTATATTTATATTTATATTTATATTTATATTTATATTTATATTTATATTTATATTTATATTTATATTTATTAAACAATTAAATTAAAGAAAGAAAAAGGTTGATAAAAACTTTAGAGATGTATTCTTTTGATCTATTCCGATTCCAAATAATAAATGTCTTTACCCAGCAGCTGCTTCCACGTGAATTTATAACTTCCTCACAACACAATTCTCTAATCAATCATTTTATATTTACTTTTAATACTCATAATATATTTTTACACAACACAAATAATTTTATTGTTCATCAATAAATAAATACATTGCAAAAACCATACATCAACAACTATAGCAAATTGATTGGGTCTATTTATTATTGTTTTCTTTTCTTTTCTTTTCTTTTTTTGTATTATGTACTTTGTTATAATTTAATTGACATCATTTAATTGAGTTTCTTTTAAATTAGAAAAAGAAAAGAAAAAGAAACGTGATAGAGAGGCTGAGACTATAAATATATGGCTTAAAAATTTAGGAACATTGTCAGTGAATTATTATTTTTCATATCTGAGAAAGATCTCTCCCCTTCTCTTTTCTTATATTATTAAAACACAATTCTTATTATTTTATATTCTTATTATGATTTCTGAATAAATAAAATATTTTTTTTCACGACTCCATTTGTTTTTGTTTCCCATTTATATTTTTAATAACTATTTGGACGAGGAGAATAAAACTAAAAATAGTTCAAAAGTATCTATCATGAAATCATCATATAAACAATAACATTTTCTTTTGGATTTAGAATTTGATTAATTCTACCCTAAAAAAATATAATTCAAATCACATCTATATGTATTGGACGATGACCAACAGCTCAATCTCATATTTAAATTTTCCAACTCTTGTTTACACTTTAAAAAACTTAAAAAAAAAAAAAAAAGAATTTGATGAATTCTAATGTTTTTTTTATAGAATCCCTATATGATCATATCGTACTTTATATCTCTTTTCTTTCGATAATAAAGTTAAAACTTTTAAATAGAAGAATCAACCATGCAAAAATTATATATAAGAAAAAAGGTAATTACTTTTAGTATATTATGGTATATTAAAATTTTGTTGACATGTCCACATTTTCATGTATATTTCTATATTTTTATGGATTTATCGTCCACATATTAAATAAATCAACATTTGCTTATATTGTAGAAAGATTTATATAAAAAAGCAACGAAGATAATGAATGAAATGTTTTTATTATAAACGTATACATTTTGTTAATTTAAAAGTTTAATTTTTTAATTTTTGTTTTAATAACATTTTTAAAAACCATTAATCAATACATTGATGTTTATGTAAAATTGAGATATCGATATTTTCATCGCATCATATTCTTGTAATTTAAAATATTGAACTTTTATAAGGCAATATGAATTTAACTACCTTTATAATGGACTCTAATAATAATCATAGTTAAAAGAGTTTATGATTTTAAAAAGTTTTGGCTAAAATAATGATAAATATTTTAAGCCAAGAGAGGCTTAAAAATAGCTCTATTCCTTGAGTTGGAATTTGCTTCATCCATACTAATTCAATCATAATAAGCAAAACAGTTAAGAAATTGAATATCGATCAAAAGTCAACAATAATTTAAAATATAGTTACTTAAACTTGTAATGAAAGTAATTGTTACCTTTTTTTTCTTCTTGCATCTAAGTTATGATGCTTGATTGACATATCATGACAAGTTGTAGAAGTAGGGCCATTATATTCAAGACTATGATATAAAATATATTTAAGACAAATAATTAAATATTTTTAAATAATAATTTATATTGTTATTAAAAAGGTTGCTCGTTAATAATTGCATAGATTAGTCTATTTCTTCCTTCTCAACTTGTCATTGATAATGATATCGATAGATAGTGAAATTGATATATACTTGAATGAATATCAAACAAGGATTGTTTAAGTAAATTAGATTATCAAATAATAATATATAATTACATTTAGAATATAATTTAAATTTTAATATTATAAATTAAATTTTTTTTTCTTATTCAACCCAATTAGAATACCTTAATGATGATTTAATGGTGTATGTTTAGTTTTAAAATATGTGTTGCAATATATATGTGGACTTTTTTCTTAATATAAGCATTATTAAATTATGCTTCAATAACCGCTGAAACTTATTCAATATAATTAATGAATAATAAACAAATAAATATGACATCGAGTATCTTGTTTGGTTATATGAAGTATAGGTTAATTATTATAAATATAAAGGTTATATATTAATGAATCAATCACGAGAGTAATACAAACCAAAATGACGATAATGCACACAATAAATAAGATAATATGGAAGAGTCAAAAAGAAAAAGAAAAGATGACGATAGTACACACAATCCATAAGATGAAACGTGTTAAAATTAATTAGGGATTATTGAGTTTCTTCCTATTTAATATTTTTCCTTATATATTTCTTTTCTTAATTTTTGGGTACGTTGAAATCTACCTTTTCAGTGGTTTTTTCAAAAATATAAAAAAACAGTAAAATATTTATATTTTATAAAATAATTTTAAAAATAGAAAAAGTTCAGAGGCTCATCATGTAAAACACAAAAAATGTCTCGTTAATTATGCCATCAACAACGTGCATGTAATATATTTGTGATCGTTTAGATTTGGTTATTGTTTGATATGCGATTGTTTAGATATAACTACAATTTATATGCGATCGTTTAGATATGACTACAATTTATACGTGATCGTTTAGATATGACTACAATTTATTTTTTCAATTTCATTATTTAATTTTGTTACACAATCGTTTAATTTGGTTATGTTTAAATTTGGTTACACGATCGTTTAGATTTGATCAACCCAAATCTAAATGATTCTTTTTTTCAAAATTTGGTACATAATTTTTTTAATTCTTTTGATACCCGATCGTTTAGATTTCTTAATACGATCGTTTATTTTTTTTACACGATCGTTTACATTTGGCTACTCCAATCCAAATGATTTTTTTCAAGATTTTTTTATACACGATCTTTTATTTTTTTTACACGATCGTTTACATTTGGCTACTCCAATCTAAATGATTTTTTTTTCAAGATACTTTATACACAATTTTTTATTTTTTTACATGACTGATTACTTTTTTACACGATCGTTTACATTTGACTACTCCAATCTAAATGATTTTTTTCAAGATTCTTTATACATGATCTTTTAGATTTTGCTATTTTTTGTACACGACGTAAAAAAAAAAGAAGAAAGACGATGGAAAGAAATCGCAGCGAAAAAAGAAGAGGAAAAGTATAAAGACGATGGAAAAGCGAAAAAAAAAAGAAGAAAGAAGAAAGAGGAAATCGCAGGAGGAAGACGATAAAAGAAATAGCAGGAGGAAGACGAATCGCGAAGAAGAAAAGAAAGATGGAAGGGCAAACCTGAAATATTTAAAAAATGGCTAACTTTATGAGTTTTGTTATACGGGCTGTAAATAGTTTTATGTTTTGTTACATTTACAAAAGTTTCCCACATGTTTATTTATTTTTGAAACAAACACAAAAACATTACACCACAATGGTTTTCATCGGTCCCAATACAGTTAAAGCCATCCCAATTGACACTACAAGAAAAATAGGATCTCCTAATGGACAAAAGCGACGTCAGAAAATAGGCCATCGGGAGAGACACCAATTCTCAACGCCATATAAGGGTGTTGGGAGTTATCTACTAACTCCCAACAACATTAGTTACGCATCAGGCGATGTTCAGAACTCCTAAGACGTCTTTATAAAGGTGTCGAAATTTCTCTTTTAAAACTTATGATGCTGTTAGTTATTCATCAGAAGATGTTCAAAACTCCCAATGTCTTTATAACGGCGTCGTGAGTTCTCTTTTAAAACTCTTCGAGTCTATGTAGATCTTTGTTCAGATTCTCCCCCCATCCATGAAACCGTTTTATGCCTAAACCCTAGGTTCAAGCTTTTTGGCTGCTCCTCGCCATTCAACGTTGTTGCTTTTTGCCTTCCGACATCGACAATTGATTAAAGATACTTGAAGTTTGAAGTGTTTTGTAACTTATTAGCATTCTTGCTGAGTTAAATTTTCTGATGAACTTAATGATTTTTGTAATAGAGGATAAGTCTACTTAAAGGACTGACGAAGAATTTGGCAGAGCTAATTTTTCCTAGATTGAACCCTGTAATCAGTTGACGACTCCAAGTATTCCCTCGTCAATCTATAACAACCTCAGTATTCAAAATTAAGCTAAGGGAAAAAAATGTGTTTGCATTGGACTGATATCGAACATGATTCAAACCATTTTCCATCAACATTTAAACTCATTTGAACCCATTTGAAAACTTATTTGTCTCTTTCAAGAGTCAATTTGTTTTATGAACGATTTAGCATTAAACCCCTATTTCAACTTTTTCGTACACATTATAAAGCTGTAAATTATTGTATAACTCTTAGGGCCTCTTTTGCAGTAATTTGGAGCTAATTCTAAGTGAATTAAGTCTTAAGTTCATTTTGAAGGTAGGAAATTCTCCCTTGAGTGTCACTGTAGTTTGATGATTAGGATTCTCGAATTATGTTTGACATCTAGATTCTCACTCTTGTTGTATAGGAAGTCTTGAAATTATTTTAGAATCACGACAAGTAAGTGGGGGTTTTACTTGATATGCTTATTTGTTAAATTCTTTTGCATGTTATGTGCTTGTTGTATAGTATATTTGGTACTTATGGTTTAAGAAATTGTTATTTTTGCACTATTGTACACTACAAGAAGTGGGGTCACTCTCGATGTCCAAAAATGTCAAGAATTAAGTTCCCGACGCCGAAAGAGACGTTAGGAAGACAGTCGAAAGAAATGCTTCAAGAGACAGATTCCTAACACGTCACCAACACGACATCGGGAATATATGTCTCCTGATGGTAGCGTTTCAGACGTCATCCTTTTGTCGGAAACAATCCATCCTTGACGTCCACATGTCCGACGTCAGCCATGTGCGAAAATAATCATCCTTGACGCAACATTGGGAACCATGTTCCAGACGCTTTCTTGGGTGCGTCGAGATATATACCATATTTTCGACATATGTGGTGCATCGAGAAATATTTTAAATATATATATATATAATATATTCTGAAATGTTTTTTTTTATCTCAATTATAATATTTGTATTCGTTTTCGATTGTAGTGCGATTTATATGATATTAAATTACAGAAATTTCACAATAAATTAGTAAATTTTGAATTAAAATCTCAAATTGAACAAAATTTTAAATATGATTATGTAATCAAAAATAGTAAATGTTCATAGTCCAAAAAAGTTCAAAAATTTAAACAAAGTTCATAATACAAATAAAAAAAAAATAAATGTTCAAAAAAAAAAAGTACACAAAAATTTGTACAAAATAACGTGCATTTTCTAACGAGACTCATACGCCATTCTACATCGTCGGGCCTACAATGATACAAAAGTACCTAAGTTTAGTACATATGCATATCATCACTGAATAATGTCATTTCAAGAACTTAAGAATAATGCAAATATATATTTGTACTGTAAAGCTAGGGATCATGTGGTGGTCCTTGCATGCCCGAGTCATGTCTTCTATGAGCTTCTGCATTCATTTCACTTCTGAAACTAACATTTCTTGCTTTCTTGTTTGTTCTTCAATCGCTCACTTAACTTCATCAAGTCTAACCCGTAATTGGAGCTCTACCGTGGATTGTGACCACGAGGTAGTGGCATTGCTTGCACTAACCATCTTGTAAACCTTGGGCTTGGGTCTCTAACCAAGGCCTTTTGAGTAGCTCGATCATCTACCCAACACAATCTCACTATCTCGTCCCCAGAGAGTGATTGAGAACCCTGTGGTGTAGGCTAGGATTAGAGTTCCAGCATTTGATTCTGCAACAAATTTTAAAACCAGGTTAGTAAGTAACAAATATATTAAAGAGGACAAATAAGGGCAGAAGAATTACTTGGATAACTTACATGCGCATACTCTGCGTCCAGCAATATGGAAGTCCCATCTCGAACATGTGCTGGAACAACTCCACACGGTTGACCGACTTTCCTCTTTGCTCAGCGAGCTCGTATTGTCGTTGTAGAAACGACTTTGCTCTACTACTATGATTGTAAGGTTGCTTCTGTCTAATAGCCTTGTTGGTTCATGATTGCTCCTGCATGAAAAGAATTATATTGTTTATTTCTTATACATATTAAAAGTTGAAAACAAAATTAATCATTTGCAAAGCATTTAGTCGCTCACTTGGAATGCATGACTCATGTAATAATAAAAAAGGTAGTGTCAATCTTCCATACGTCCCACCAATATGTGTGGTGGGTTAGCACGGGCCTCCTTGGGGTCTCTGTACCTTTTGAAGTGCCTGTGATAGTTGCCCCTAAATTCTTTAAAGGTACTGAGTATTTGATGCTCAGCGAACCTATTCATGGCTTGATCATTGAAATTAAGCACAAAAAAAATGCTACACATTACAAAAAAAAAACAACACATTAGCTTGGTTAACTTAAATATATTTCAAATGAAAACAGAAATGTGTAGTGGACGTTCCTGTAGCTTGTCCTTAATGACCTCGATGTATTCTCTACCTACGTTCACCCACCTAAGGTAGCAGACTGGAAATGTCTTTCACACTCACACATCTATTATTTGACTGAAGCGAACAACATGTGGCGAAATAGGCTTCTTCACGTTAGAGGCAATTAACATCAAAATCCTCCCATTGGCGTGAACGTAGCGCTCTAACTCCAAGAGTCGAGACTGCACACGTCTTCTAGGAGTCGAAGTCGCAGATGGTTGACTAGTACCTACTGAATAAATTAAAATAAGTTAATGTGAGAAAAAAATTCAAATAATCATGAGTTAAAACGTACCATTAGACTCACCCAAATTGTCATCCACTGAAAATGACCCTTCCGTAAGGTTATTTAGATCCTTGACAAACTCGAGGAAGCATCTGTCTCATCGAAACCGCTTGGGAATGACGACATAGTGTCATGGACATAGAAAACAAACTTTCGATAAGCAAATACAAACACATAATTATATTTAAAATATAAACTAAATAAATATGTGGGTACGTGGTTTCTTAACTATCATTTGTCGTCGTTTGTGCTGCTTTGATATGACAATTGGTCATCCCCATCGTCTATGAAGTCGTTAGTGACATAACACACAACTGGTCTTCCAACGATTGTGGGATCAACATCAGTCCTGCACAAAATGTCATCCTCGATGTGTTCATCCACTTGATGTCCGACAACGATTTCGAGTACATTTAGTTGCTCATTCTCAACATCGTCCACTTCACGCACGTCCCATATACGCTTATTCTGGGCCGCTTGAACAACTTTCCAATTACTACCATTTTTTGGGTCATCTAGATAAAAAACTTGTCGTGCTTGCATCGCAAGAATTATCAGTTCCTCGACAAACCAAAAACGGGACGTGTTGATAGCTTTGTACTCTAATTTCATATGTGTTCTTTGACTTTTGTTGACGTCGGTGTCATACCACCAACACTTAAATAGCCAAACACTTCTTCCCATCAGATATTAAACATTCAACACTTCGTCTAGAACACCGTAGAAATTATTTTCACTACTTCCTTTAATTACCATCACTCCATTATTTTGTGTAATGCACCAGGAATCACGTTGTAACATGTGAAATCTCAGTCCACCCATAATGCATCTATTATAACAACGAACGTCAAATGATGGTCTCATTGCAAGTGAGAAGAAATCGGAGATAGATTTAAACTCTCACGCAATTTTATAATCTGAAATCAATGTGACAATGATTATATACATTTACGTGTAAATACGTTAGTGCATACATGTCATACGTGCACGCTATATACTTGATTTCAAAACCATTCAAGGAGTTCTCGTTAATGTCTTTTGTACAAATCAGTAGCATTTTGAGTATGTCGATGTATTAGCCTCAAATGTTTCTTGACGGGGATGGTTATGAGTTTAATTTGTGTAACAACAATGTTTAGCAAATACTACATAACTATACCTAAGGAATACGAAGATAAGAAATGCTTACTTGCGATACTCCGATATTTCGTCTACATTGTTGAGGATATACCAATGAAAGAGGCGTTTCTCTTCTTGTGATAGAGTATGAAAAGTTGACACACCTAATGGTCATAATTTATGCTTGAAAACTTCAAACTCACCAATCACCTTGTCCTTTGGAATGGTATCATCATTTCGCTCATCTATAGTAAATCGAGTCTCAACACCACTTAGATAACGAGAACAAAAGGTACTTGATTCATTCATCACATATGCTTCTGTAATAGACCCCTCGAGACATGCTTTATTCCAAACATATTGTTTCAAAGTGTGTAGACTTCTTTTAATAGGATACATCCAACTGTAAGAAATCGGACCAGTAACCTTGGTTTCATATGCTAAGTGAACAGCAAGGTGTACCAATAACGCTGAGGAAGGCAGGTGGAAATATTCTTTTCAACTTACAAAGTATGATTATGATATCTGCTTGCATTCTGTCTAAATCACTTACTTTTATAGTTCTGGCACACAAGTCACAAAAAAAATAACGTAGTTCGGTAATAGCAGTATACACATTTTTCGGTAAGAATACTCAAATACCAATAGGTAGCTGTTGATGTAATAAAAATGACAATCATGCGTTTTGAGACCAAATATTTTCCCCTCTCTTTCATTCACACATCGTGATATATTGAAAAAAAAAATCATCGGAAAACTTAATTGATTTCAGAAACTTACAAAACTCAACTCGCTTGCTGCTAGTCAATGTATAGCCCGCGTGTGGCTTGACCAATCGGTTACTAACTTTTATAAGGTGTAAATCCTTTCTTATCTTCAGATCTTATAGGTCCAACCGAGCATTTGAGATATCCTTGATTTTTCCTTCGATATTCAATAACGTACCAACAAAATTGTCACAAACATTCTTCTCAATATAGATTACGTCAAGTTTGTGACGTAACAGTTGCTTCGACCTATAAGGAAGTTTGAAAAAATACTTCTCTTTGTCCAATTAAAGCTCTCTTTTTACTGAAGGATGTTTACTCATAACTGGAAACTTCTATTAATCTAGTTGTTCTAAGATTTCATGCTCATTCATCACCACTGGAGAAGCCCTACGCTCTACCTTTCCATTGTATAACTTACTTTTAAGATAGTGTTGATGTCCTATAAAGGATATTCTACCTCGTATCCCAAACAATGATCTATCACCCATGCATATGAGACATGTCTGATACCCTTTTGTACTCCACCCTGATAGGTCACCATACGTCGGGAAGTCGTTAATCATCGATAACAAGGCCTCATGTAGCTGAAAGAACTAACCTGTAAGAGAGTCATACATAGGCAACCCGAAATTCAATAACTCTTTCAGTTCCTTAATAAATGGTTGAGGATACACATCGATTTCTCTATCAGGAGATCTAGGACCGGGTATGAGTAGTGACATGAAGAAATTTGTCTCTTTCATGCATTTTCATGGTGACAAATTGTTAGAAAGTAACACAACAGACCACATACTGTACGAGGTACTCATATGACCAAATGGATTAAACTCATCTAAAGCTAACCCCAAACACACGTTCTGCGGATCAAAAAGAAAATCAGGAAATTCACATTCAAAGTGCTTCCATCCCTCTACATCAGCTGAATGTCTCAATACATCATCTGTTTCAACACGTTTATCCCTATGCCATCTCATGTCAGCGGACCCTTCCTGCAAAACAAACAAGCATTGTAATCTCGGTACCAAAGAAAAAGGGCGCAATACCTTATGCGGAATTTTTCCCTCTATTATTGTTAACCTTGTATTGAGCCTCGCCACATGTAGGACAATGTTGTAAGTAAAAAACTCTTTCCAGTACAATACACAATCGTACTTGCACGCGTGAATAGTCTCGTATCCTAAGCCCAAGTCATGAAGTTTTCATTTGGCTTCATAAAATGAACTAGGAATAGTACTACTACACATTGAAAATGCTGCTCTTAAGAGTTCTAACAATTTGTCTAAGGACTTGTTGCTCCAACCGTTTAGAACCTTCATGTGCATCAACTTAACTAAAAAATTCAACAAGGAAAATTCAGAACAACTGAGGTACAACTCATTACGTGTTTTATTCAATAAGTCCTGAAATATGTTTATTGTATCTTGTTCTATATCTATCCCAATATTTCTCGGCATTTCATCCGCCAAACAACCTTCATCTGTTTCCTCTTCCTGTTCAATTGGGGTTTGTAAATCATTTAGCATACCAAACATATCATCTTCTTCATGAAAGTGGCTACTACTAGTTCCTTCATCGAAAGGGTTACTACTAGTTTCTTCATCAAAGTTTTCTGTACCTCTAAAACTAACTGACTCTCTATGATACACCTATTCTGTGTAGTAGGAGGATATTCCAATAGTAAGTAGATGTCGTTCCACACCCTTTAGTGAGTTCCAATTTGAGTTCATATATCTCTTGCATGGACACCTTATTCGCTGTAGGCATCAACGTGAAACTTGAAAACTTCTAAAAATTAGGCTACCCCCTCTCTATACTCAAAGGAAAAATTCATAAGTGTCATCCAATCCTTATCCATCGTTAAAGCCCCTAAAACATAAATATGTTTGATTAGAAGCATATTCCTCCTCTCACATCATAAACTTACACCTATGAATATACAATCTCCCAAACTTTTCACTAAAACTAACTTCAAACTACAGAGACTATCATAACTGCAGGATAGTCACCACAACCTAATTAACCACAAACAACTTCAATCTTTGCATACTACCTACCCTTTCCGACAACGCTACTTTACAAGCTACCCTACTACCACATCTTCAAACCCACAGAAATACAAACAAATTCAAAACAAAAAAGGCTACCATAACTGTAGAATAACCGTCCCAAATCAACAACAAAGTTATTCAAAACTACTAAGAAATGAACAACTAAAATTGAACTAAAGGCTACCATAAATGCAGAATAGTTAAAACAAATTTATCCCAAATTACACAAATTTTAAAACAGAAATAACCCTTGCCCCCTCCTCCCCCCTAAAATTTCATCATCAACCCCCCTTTTAATTTTCAACCCATACGCTTCAAATATTCAATTAAACCCAACCCACCCCTTTGAAAAGTTCAATTCATCAATCCCCCCTTCAAAGTTCCAATTGAACCCTCCGCTCCATTCAAAAATTCTAATTCAACCCCCCTCTAATTATTAACCAATTCAATTCCATTCAATTAATTCTAAACCCCTTTCCCTCTCAAATTTTTAAATTTTCAACTCAAAATTTAAATTCCCCAACTTAATTTCTCAAATACCCCATACACACAAATTTTCATCCCACATTCCAAAACTAATTCAATATCTTAAAACTAATTCAATATTCAATCTTAAACTAACTTCAAAAAACAAAACTATAAACTAACTAACCTAAACTAACTTCAAAACTAACAAAAAATAGTTTGAGACTTACAAAAAATGGAAAAATGGCGATGTGACGACAAGGCACGGTAGGCGCGGACGAATCATTTCTCGTCTTCTCCTTCTTCTTCTCTTCCATTGTAGTTATGTCTTTCACAAAATTGAAACGAAATATATAGGGGCACTCCTGACGCACCACGAATACGTTGGGAGTTTTACTTAGTACCCGACGCCATTAGTGATTCATCGAGAGTGTTTCAAACTATTTCTGATGAATCACTAATGGCGTCGGGAACAGGTATAACCATTCCTGACGCCATGCATGGGGCGTTGGAAATCTTGTTCTGACATAATTAATGTTTGAGTTTTTTTCGATGCCCTATGAAAACCGTCGGGAACTATGTTATCCATTTTCGATGCGAGACGAGAAGCATTGGGAATAGGTGTCCCCATTTCCGACGACATGCATAAAGCATCGGAAAATGTTATACATTTATTTTAATTGTGAACTATTCCTGACGCCTTAGTCCCAACCGTCAGGAATGGATTCTCGTTTCTCAACGTCCTTCATGATACGTCGAAAAAGGTAATATTAAAATAATATTTTAGTTGTGTCCCAATGTATAAAAAACGACGTCGAGAATAGACGTCTGTCCTAACGTTCCCTCTTCTGACGCTATTTTGTTCATTGAGAATTCCACACTTTCTTGTAGTAGTAGTTGTGGATTCATAAGCATTTCGAGAAATTGTAATCAAGTTAATTCAATGCTTATGTTGGGTGTGTGTTGTCGTTTCATGTGTCTTGATATACGATATGTAATGTGTATAGAATACTTGGTTAGACTTGTGCTTATAATGTAAGCATGCTATTGTATTTAAGGGTCTGCCATAAATTATGACTCATAGGTGATTCTATAGGATTAATGCATTTTGGTGAGATTGTGTGAGCAAAGTTCTACGAGTTACTATAAAATTGAGCCATCTATGATTGCAACAAACAAAAAACTAAGCATTCTTCATCCAGTTTTCAAGCTGTTTTATCCTTACTTTCGAGATACCATGAATATAAATGGGTTTGCTAGATGGATACTCATTAATGCAGGTGGCATTTTGGAAACAATAGTGTTTCAATTCAAATATGCAATGGAGATGTCAACTATTTTATATAAGGAATGGGCATTTCATGAACAAGCACTCCCTGCAGATCTCATTAAAAGGTACAAAATTCATAGCAGTAGTTGGTATTGGACAGTAGTCTATTTTAAGGTTAGCTCACAGTTACTCTCTTGTCGTTTCTATAAGTTTCCAATATGATGTTTTGAGCAAGTCTTATGGTTGCATGAGACACTTGCTTGGTATGGAAACGTTTACTACATCGAAACTGTCATTCCCATCATACTAATTGTACTTGGTTCCATCATTAAACCAGCAACAACTAGATCCAAAGCATGAAAAGATTAGTGTGGTAAGAAAACTTGGTCCTTTTTGTGGGTTTTTGAATAACTTTAAAATGAGTATGGGTGAAAATAAGCTCGTTATCACTCTTTTTTCCACTTTACATCATGAACATTTGGTTCATTATTATTTATGTTAGTTTTTTTATTGATTTTTTAATTTGAGGTTCTTTAGAAATATAGGAGTAATGGTTTGAATTCTAAATCTTGAAGTTTACATCTGTAAGACACGTACCTAGGTTGACAGTCATTGTTGGTAAGCAAGAGTTTTGGAGAAAGTTTTGAAGGAGTATTTTATTAAACGATCATATAGGTAGTTAAAAGATCGTGCAAGAAGTTAAACGATCGTGTAAGAAAGTTAGACGATTGTGTAAGAAGTAAATGATCGTATGAAAGGATAAATAATAGTGTAAGAGAATGAACGATCGTATAGAAAGATAAACGGTTATGTAGGAGGTTTGAAGAGGTTCTCAGAGTTATGTCAGTCGAAAGCTTTTAAATTATCATATAAGTGGAATTCGATTCCAGGTGTCTTGACATAAAAATACTTAGAATTTTGGGAAGCAGGAGCTAGCGAGATATTAAGAGTTCAAGAAATGACCAACTTATTTTGAGATTAGTATTATTAAGAGGTAAGATAAATGAAAAGGATTTTTCTTTGAGATTTTATAAAAAGAAAGGGTTAAGAGCTCTACTACAGAGAAGCTTTCCGGCGAAGAACAGGGTTTGGGGCAAAGTTTTTTGAGCAAATTTGTGAGTGATTTTCCTAAAAGAAATTCCAAATTTCTAAAATCTTTCTTTCCTTAACCTCATGTCACATTTACTCTCACATATTATTATGCATGTTTATGTCTATGAAAAGCATGATTTATGAAGAAAGTTTTAGTGTTGTGTTTCAAAGCTAAAGTTCATATTTTATTGATTGTGATGTGTGCTTTGATTGAGAGTAAACCATTATTCATATTCCTATCAATGAGTTAATTATTATGTGCACATAATGAGTAAAGGCAGCCATGTAGAAAAGGACTGCATGGTGGAGTGAAGCTGGCCAATGCATAAAAGGAGTGTATTGAACTTAGCGGCCTGAGTAACGAGAAGTGAACCAGGAAATTCTCGAATGCTGTTGATGAAAAGGACATCACAGTAGTCTAAACACGTAGGAAATGGTTCATGTACTTGGTAGAGAGGAATATATGAGACTAATGTGTGTTTTTATGATTTATGTTTATTGGACTGTGGCATTGAGCTTATGTTTAAAATGAAAATAATTTATAAATTATATTTCTAAAAGGTTTTAAAAAATATCACTCACTAAGTTATAAACTTACGTTTTAAGTTTACCTTCCCCAGGTTGTAAGAAGCTAAACAATCAGGTTAAAAGGTGAGCGATTGTTGAAGGAAAGGTAAGTGTTTGTTGAAGGAGCTAAACGATCAGACTGGAAACTAAGCGATCGTTGAGGGTTGGAGACTCTGAAGGCATCTAGAATTTCTTTTTTAAATCCTTTTTTAAGGTCTTGTTTCATGTATTGTTGTAGAACTCATGAGCTTAAGTGAATAAAAGTGAAATTGTGTGTTGTTATCCCACTGCATATGTTTGGTTTAGGTTGTGTTCTTTATAGTTTGGTAATGTTAAAGGACCTAAGCGAGTGTTTTGGCATTTCGTTTTTCGAAGTGTCAAGATTACTCAAGTTGTGTTTTATTTAGCACAACAAACTTAAGGACGCGTGTGGGGCAGGACATGACAACATCATATATCTTCCAACGATTTTGTGCGTCGGTAGATCCCCTTTTTTTGTAGTGTGAGAAGAAACTTGTCATGTCTCGCCCTGCATGCATCCTAACTTGCCATGCGGTACGCAACGCGACTTAGAGCAATTCTGGCACCTTAAGGCGAAACACCAGGACGCTTGGTTAGGTCCTTAAGCTTTGGTTAACCGCCTAGTGACTTCAGAACTTAAACTTACACTTTAGGTGATGGATAACAACTTAACACAGCGGAAAAAGATAAACCATTTCTTTTATTAACTTTTAGCCCCGCGTTTTACAACACTTTACATGATACAAGAAAAATAACACTAAAACTTAAACTAAACGCCTGACATTCTCTTCTCGCCCAGTAACTTCTCATCCTTTCCTTACCTTGGATTTGATGCTTGATCACCCGGGGAGTGAAAACTTAAAATATAAGTCAAAAGACTTAGTGAGGAAATTTTAAGAAAGTTCTTTTTGGAATACCTTTTATAAACAACATCATTTCATATCATGATATCGCATAAACACATATTAGTCTCAAACAATCCTCTTGCCAAGAACATGAATCATTTCCTACGTCAAGACTCATCATCTCGTATTTAGACTACTGTGATGTTCTTTTCATCAACAGCATCTGGGAATATCCTGATTTACTCCTTGTTGCTCAGGCCACTAAGCACAATACACATCTTTTATGCATTAGCCAGCTTCTCTCCACCATGCAGTCCTATTCTAAATATGATTGTTTTTACTCCTTATGTGCACATAACAGTTAGTTCATTGATAGGGAGAGAAGACTAATGGTTTGAACACAATTTCATTTTATATTCATATAAAACATACTTCGAACATAATATAAACTTCCTTTCAAAATCTCTTTAAAACATTCATATATTATCATTTTAAATCCGTAAGAACTTTAAGGAAAACCTTTTAACATAAACAAACTCTTTTAAGAAGAAATCACTCACATCAACTTGATTTTCTTTCACACAAAACACCTTGTTCACTTCTTCTTCTCGCCTGAGATCTCAACTTAGCACTTGACTTTTTTTTTTTTTTCAGATTTCTAAAGCAACACCTCCTAATAATCTGACTCCTTCCTCTATTTATACTAATCCCAAATTGGATTAGTCATTCTTAATCTCTTAATAACTCGCCAACTTCCGCTCTTAGTGGTACACGTGAAGTTTATCTTAAATATGCTTAGCTCTTAGCCTTACACGTAAACCCCTATCAAATCAAGATAGACATCTTCCTTGCCTAACTCTAATTTGCAAAGAACTCCAAATGCTTAAAGATACTTAAATATTGAATGTCTTAACGCGTTTTAATTTATCACAAACTAACTCAAACGCCAGCTTCTCATTGTAACCTTCCTTTCAAAACGCCTTTTTTAAACACAGTCAAATTTTAACCCCTCTGTTTTAGGTACGAGTCTCACATTTATGTCTAAAACTCATGATTTTTGAATGTCAAACTATATATATTATTTAATAAAGTTGTTATTGAGGTATTATTCAATAAATTGTTATTGAATAGGTGATTTGTTCGTTATAAACTTTGAATCCAATAAACTATGGTTCCTTGACTTTAGTATGAATGATAGAACTTTGTGTAGTGATATAAACGTGGATGAAGTTTGAGTTCTTAGTCAAAATGGTCTATAGTATAAGAATATGGTTGAACACTTTATTCTAAGGACACTATAAATGTGATCCGCTTTGTATTTAGTACCGATGATATGATCTTAAATTGTTCATGGGGAGACATTTGAGTAGGGACAACCATGAGCTAATTACTTTTACATTGTAACATCATTTACTGTTTAAAATTGACTATTCTTACTTTGATGATCTAGGTAACTTGACTTTAATCTTGAGCTAACTACGAACTTTTGTTTACTTGGAATTTTCTTAGATTTCCATAGGTGAGAATATCTCATCAATATTGACCTAATAGATCTCCCAATTCAAGGGTAAGACCGAGTGGGATAGTTGGGGACATAAGGTACTGCAAGATGAAATTCACTCCTACCTGCTTCTAGGGATAGTAGAGTAGTTGTGTCCTTAAGTGCTAATTTCAGGTCTTGAACATAGGGCTTTACCCTTCATGGTTCAAGAGGGATTTAGTTTAATGGATGAATGATAAGCTAACTGTTCATTAGAGGATCAGGTGCAAAGTTGACTTACTAATCATGGCTATATCAAGTGGACACAAAAAATTTTATAATGAGGATAGTGCAATTAGGAGATATAGTGAACAGTCCTGTTAATTAACAATGGTTAACTTGGTTGCAAGAGTTTAGCCGGTTAATCTTGAATCTTTGGAACTTATGATCTAGAGGTCCGTTAGGTTTCTCTACTGACTCATTACGAAATTAAACTTAGAATAGTGTGACCAAGAATTCAAATTGTTGAATTGATATAGAGAATATGTTGTTAATAACATTTGATATAATTAAACTATTAGAAATTGAGAGAAAAATTATATTTATGTATGATTTAAATACCAATTGATCGAGAATTGATCCATTGGTATTTTTGCTCAATCGAATTGATCAAGAATTGTGGTGGAATTTAATAAACAATTAAATAGTTTAATTAATTAATTATAGTTCTATCTGATTAAATAATTTTATATTAGTTAATTAGATTAATTATTAATGAAATTATTTAAATTGAATAAAATGTTCAAATTTTGGATTTTGAAGATCTTGATGGTCCTTCATGAATTGGTTGATGTAGTTAGGATTATTTTTGATCTAATTGTTTATGTTGCATGATTATGCACTCTTTCATCTATAGTGAGGAGAGTGTAGCTAGAGGCTATAGTGGACAATCTCGTTAGTTAAACGAATGTTAGTTAGATAGGTTAAAGAGTTAGCTGATTAATGTCGAATCATTGGAGCTCCTGATCTGTAGGGATATCGAGTTCCACCCCTAGCTCGTAAAGAAATTAAACTTAGAATAGTGTGATCGAGAAATTTAAATCATTCAAATTGATTTAGAGAATAAATTGTTAATAATATTTAATATAATTAACGATTACAAATTGAGAATAAAATGATATTTAAATAAGATTTAAATGTTGGAAATTGGAATAGGGAGTGAGGTGAATCAAATTGATGACTAAAATAATACTTTAATATTGGATGTTAAATGGGTAGTTAATTAAATAGTTTAATTAATCAATATTTTATATAATTATAAATTTATGGTAAATGAGTTGATATGATTAATTAATTGTATATTATTAGTGGAATTTATCACATTGAGTGGAGATTTCTATTAATAAGTTGAATCATGATTAAGGTGGTTGTTCATGCATGGTTAAGTTAGCCACCAAATCAACAAATCTGATTGTGGTCCTTGTGTTCTCCATCAAAATCAACAAAAAAAGAAAAAAAAAAAAAGAAAAAAAAAAAAGAAGTCGTGAAAAATTCAAACTCAAAATATTAGTGTTTTTTAAGTTTTTGTAATAGCAAGTTAATCCTTTAAATTGACATACAACTTAATAATAATTATGATTGAGTAACTAAGAGCATGTGGCTTCCAGAATTTTGATTGCCAAAAGATAGTAAAACTTTAATACAACACTAAATCAAGATTAAAAATATATATATATATAAAAGTTAGGAAGGGAAAATGTATTATTAATAAATTTTTGTCTTTACATATACATATATATATATATATATATATATAGTTCAGATTTACCAAAAACTCAAAGTTTGTTTTTAAGTTGATATTAGTTTTTATAATTCCAAAGACAAATTTATTAATGTCGTCATATTAAGGTTAGAGAAACCAAATGATAGTTTGAAAAGCAACCATGAGTCGACAAGCGTCTCGAAAGTGTGAGTGTGAGGGAGAGTGGATTGGGGAATGGAGAAATGGGGAGACGCAAAAATATGCAAATGCCCAAAGCTGTCTTTTTATCCTCTCCACCGACGTTCACCTCTTTTGTCCATTTTCGTTTTCTTTTTTATTTCAGCAGATCGCACAGTTGGCTTTTAGGTTCGTACTTCGTATTTTTTGTGTGTTTCTATGTGCTTCACAGCTTTTGTTTTTCTTTTTCTTTTTTGCTTTCGTACCATGTGATGTCCCTTTTAGTTTTTACTACATTCAAATGAAATCCAGATCTACTTCTTACAAATCTAACTTTTTACTTGCTTCATTATCAAATGTTGATCCCCTGTATGCATATTGAATTTTGTTAATGCTATTCACTTATCGTTTCTCCTGATATTGGCCATTCTGAGGGAGTCAAACTTGGAAATTTAGTACCATAACCTCTCTTTAGCAAATCAAGAATAAAGGTTAGAGAGCTTAAAAATATGTTTAGCTGATAACAAGGGCACTAACACATCAGTCCCTGACGCTCCCACGAATCCTCTCGCTTTGGATTTCATTTTTCCTTTCCTTTTCGCATTTATTTCCTGTGTCGTCTTCTTATTCGCCTTTTTTTTACGATTTTTTCTTCTATCTTCCCCCTTTCTCCTACTTTTGTTTCTTCATCTTCCGTTTCTTTTTTTATTTATTTATTTTCTTTCTCTTGCATTTTTTTTCTTTTTTCCTTCTGCCTTCTTCTTGTTCCTAGGGATGAAAATTAAGAAGCTAGAGGAAGAATTCAAAACAAAGGGAAAGAAAGTAAGATAAAAATTGTCCGAAAAGAAACAAGGGGAAATAGGTAGAGGAAGAGGAGGGAGAATTTAAAACGAAGGGGAAAAATAAAAGAATTTTTCTTTTTGCAGCTGATAAGGAACAGGAGGAAGAAGCAAGAGGAAGGAATGAGGAGCAAGAAGAAGAAACAAGAATTCGTTTTTACGTGGTCCGTGGTCTTTAAGACTTTCACCCACGACTGATGTAAGGAAAAGACCATGCTTTAATCAAAATTGAATCTAAGGCTAAATTTCGGTTGAACCCCTTAAAAGGACCCTTCACCATGAAACTCGATTCGATGTCAAAAGAAAAGCAGTTTTAAGAAAATTTAATGAGTAGTAGTCAATTCTATAATTTCAGTTAATGGTGACGCAAATAAGTGGGGTTATATTTGATTTGGACATGGTCGAATAGGTATCAGTACAATTAAGTCCTGGATGGTGGTGTTGTGTACTCGCTGGTTTTATCCCCATTTTCCATTCCCCACTTCGCAACTAATCATCTCACCTGCAATTGAAACCCCAACCCTACTTTGTAGCTTTTCTTGTTGGACTCCATATATTAATTAACATTTATCATTCACGACCAAGTGGGCATTGATTAAAATTTCCAAGCAACCCCCATTGCCCTTTCATGCGTTGCAACTTTTCGTTTTTCATTAGGGCCACATTCTCAATGGTGGGTTTCCCTTAGTTTTCATGCTATTTGCTTCGGCCAGTTGCTTGCTTAAAGAAATTTAATCAACAAATTGTTTTTGTTTTTGTTTTTTTTTTCTTTGGGCGGGGGGTGTCAAATCCTAAAAACAAGTTCAAAGTCTCTGATGAAATTTGTGTCAATTCCATTTTCTATTTTTTGGTACATTAACATTATTCTGTGAAAAGAACCAAATAATTCAATAATGAACGATGAATGTAATTCTATCTCATACTGGTTCCACCTTCTTGCTTGACTCAAGAACATGATGCAATCCAACTTTCCCATTTTACATATCTCTTTATCTTTATCTCTTTTGAATATGGAAATGACTCCACTTCCTTAATCATCCCACTACTTACAAACACTGTATGCGTTGAGCTATGTACGTCTCAGTTTGGTGAGTGCCTCTTATCTTGTCTCACGTTAAACAACCAAGTCCCTAACTTTTTGTTCTTTTGCTTTGTCAAACGTCGTTCATTATCTTTGGATTACAAGATGAGACCGCATCTGCAACTGTGAGAAAGATATTGTCTTGGCCTATTAAATCAACAAACTCCGATGCGTGTAGTTTGTGCATCACCACGGGCCCTGGATTTGCTAGAATGAGCTGTTTCCATTTACCAACATATCTTCAGGTTAGGACTTCTGATTTCAAAAAGTTCATTGATCATAATATTGATATCGTTGTTTGAAATGATATGAATTGGTTGTATGTCAAACTAGTTGTGCCGATTCTGTAGAAAGGTGAAGATTTTACCTGAATTTCTCGTTTCTTCAGGCTCCCATTTAGCTCTTCCAAAGCATGTATGCCACTGGTGTCTATGTCAGTAACAGCTTCAGCATAAAACACAAACAGTATTTAGTTTCATTCCCAACAGTGTCTCAAATGTTAGGTCCAAAATGCTTTAAACAGATACTCACGTGACATTTCAACTATTAGAAACTGGATTTTGTTCTGGTATAACTTTTTTGTTTGTTCTTCCTCATCAACCAGCCATCTCAATATCCTGTAAAGACAATGAACTTCAGCATCATTTCTCAATATATACAAATACATGTTGCTTATCAAGTTGTATTCTGTTATATCTCAAATTTTGGAACAGCAAGATAGATTAAAATAAGTGGAAAACAGAATGTTGGGCTGCTTGAGGTGACTTTCATCTATCTGTTACCTTTCCTTGATGTAATTGGAGTTGGAAAAGTAAATTGCCGAATCAACTCTCACAATCAAAATGCCAGGAACCTTGGTTGCTTCAGGATATTGTAGTATGTTTCGATAAACGGTCGTCCTTGGGATCTTTCCGAGAATTGCAGTCCTTGGCCTGGTAACTTGTAGAAGGATTTTGGCGAAGGAAATGCATACCTACAAAATTTAAGAGAAAACGAAATAACTAAAGAAGTTAGTATAAATAAGAAATCTGTTTTGACACTCAGGAGCTTAAGATGGAGTTAGGCAGATATTATTTACCGCAACAAGAAGGCCTATCTCAACAGAGAAAAAGATGACACCGAAGAAGGCTCCCATACAAGCAACAAAATCAAATTTATCAATCTTCCAAATCAGTTTCACTGCGTACAAGTCGATCAGGTTGATCACAGCGGATATGATGATAGCAGACAGAATCGCATTAGGAGTGTATTTGAAAAGTGGGGTGAGGAATGCCAAAGTTAGTAGTACTACAATGGACATCACAATGTTAGAGACTGCAGTTTGGCAGCCAGCCATGTAATTTACGGCCGATCGAGAGAATGATCCTGCAGGCAATGATATGGACACAGACAAGGTATTTAGGATAATTGGCAGTCAAATGAGGCTTTATTCTGATACATTTACTTCTCTTTTCTCACCTGTTGCTACATAGCAGGAAGACATTGAACCAACAACATTCATGACTCCCATTGCTACCATTTCCTTGTTCCCATCTATTTGATAGTCTTTCATTGAAGCAAATGTTCTTCCAATCGCAACGGCTTCCTAAAAATCAAATAAAAGATTCAGAACATGAACACAAAGAACTACTAAACTAACTTCCAACAGTAAAGTGGATTTAGAGTTGGCTCACCGTCAGTGCCACCATTCCCGCCACTACACCAATCTTAAACCCTTTTAGAAGGTATTCGCCTGATAAAAATAAGTCTTTTACAGATGGGGGATTGATTCCTTTTTCTATGTGTTTCACCTTTACAAGTTAGAAAAAGATACATATTAATAAAGGAGATGTAAAAAGGTCAATCTTAGCAGACACAGTACTGATTTGTATACTTACAATTGCAACTCCCTCCTTATCTGCTCGAGTTATGAAGACGAGAAGGGTAGACAGTACAACAGATATAAGTGGAGCAATTGCAGGCACCCAGAAGAGCCTCTTGTTCTTCTTCCCCTGCTCCATATCAATGAGAACAATCATAAGAAGAGGGGCAGTAGAGAAATAGATGAATTCTTTCTTATATTATTGGTGATGGAAGTAAGGAATTTCACCATGTATTTTGCAAATAGAAGGAATCCAAGGAAGGTTGTAGCAATCACTATTGTTTGCCAGTTCCACTGTGACAAAGTAAACAAGGTATTCAGTGAGAAAGGAACTCAAATGCGCCGAAGCTGATAAATTTTAATTTTACAATCAGCAGAACTCACTCCGTGTCTCATTGAACCAAATACGGACTGCATAACAGAGATAATATCTGTTTTCTTTGTAAACTTCTTTATGCCAAGAAAGCCTTTGAGTTGTTGGAGAGCAATGGTGATGGCAGCTCCTCCCATGAAGCCAACAATGGCAGCATGGGACAAGAAGTCAATAAGGAATCCCAACCTGATCCCAGAGTTTAAATTTACACTTGATGAAGTGGAACTTGAGCAGGACAAATTTCATAGGAACATATCAAGACATATGAAACTAACGAGTGTCTAAAGAAAGTTCTGAATCACCTCAGAATTCCAAGGGTGGCTTGTGTGATCCCTGCAAAAAATGTAGCTGTAAATGCTAGCCGCAGGTAGTCTTTTGGATTCATAGCAGAATCAATTTCCTCTTGAAGCAGTGTCCCCAACAAGAGAGAAACAACAGCAACTGGACCGATGGCTATATCTCTTGAGCTACCCATAAGTGCATAGATTAATGGTGGAACAAAACTGGAGTCTGCAAGAGTTTGACTAAGAATGAAGGCTCACAAGAAAATCTTTAATAAGCAGCTTTGTCAGGTGTTAATAGACAACATAAAAACTTACACAAACCATACTCTGGAGACAAATTTGCAAGCTTGGCATACCCAATATCCTGATAATGCAAGAAATCAGTCATTAGCTAGTAGTATAATCAATAATGTTTTAATAGTTAAAATTGTGCCTTTTTAGTATCTTCCTTGATCAAAATCAATTCCCTACGAAAGTGTAGAACTTATACCTGTGGGATGCAAAGACTAGCAATTGTTAATCCAGAAATAACATCTCCTCTAAACTTAGTCAAATTATAAGTTCTTCCCCAATCAAGTATAGGAAAAACAGCTTGGATGCCGAGTATAAATTTCCGCTTCTTTGTTTGATCCTTGAATGAACGGAGAGGATCATCTGGGAAAAATGTTTCTTTCACTGCAGACTTGATTTCTTTGTAGAGTTTTTGCTTTGGTGGAACCCCAACTTTGTGAACGTATCGCTCATCCTGCGCTTGATTATCTGGAATCAAACTTCTGTTATCCTTCTCCTTTGTTTCAAGTTTCTCATCAACTGAATTCTCTCTCTTGTCACTCATTTTTACTGTCAATTGATCACCTGAATTTGTAGAACACTTATTAAAAACATAAGAATCTAAATGAAACAGATGGACATGGATACACAAACAGAGATTACTTTTGTATATACATTCAATTCAAACTATATCTAATACAAGTGAAAAACTGTAGTTTAAATATAGGCAACGAGAAAAGACCGACCCCTAGTGAAAATGCCGAGAAAAAGTTTGGATGTGGAAACTAGTAGCCGAGTTCTTTCTTACACACACATGCATGCATACAAAGACAGGGAAGAATGATTAGACAAATTCTTTTTCACACTTTTGTTTACTTTCACTTATATATATATATATATATATATATATATTGTTTTTATTTTTTTTTCCTGAGGACCACAAAAGAGCCTTGACGTAAAAAAAAGTCATTCCAAGCGTACCATTAACATTAATAACAATAATAATCATACTGCTTTTTTGATTGAAGTACAAGCACTATATTGTACTTGAGACCGACACTAGAGGCTGACAATGCAGCTTACAAAAATGTTTAATCTCAATCCAATTCCCTCAAACAGAAAACAAAAGGCATATATTCTCCAAATGGGTACTAAAACTCAAGAATGTTGATCAAATTCATAATATATTAAAGAATACCCATCCTGGAAATGGGCATATATGATTTTTCTTATTATCATCCTTTGACAATGTAGCTGAAAAAATTAGAAGAATAATGAGTGAGATTTATATTTTCTTTTTACAAAGTACCTTTTTTCTTTTCTTGTGTCCCCTGTTCTGCTTCTCATAGAAAAAGAAAAAGAGATGCTTTTTTCCTTTGTTCAAAGCTGTTTAAGATTTGATTATCTGTTGATTAAGAAGGGATTATTTTAACATTAGAGAAGAAGAAGAAGAAGAAGAAGAAGAAGAAGAAGAAGAAGAAGAAGAAGAAGAAGAAGAAATGTTTGTCTTTGAAAGATGAGTGATAAATTTAAGTTATAAAATAAAATAATTTCATGGATATTTATATGTATATATATAAATAAAAATGACAAAATGATGACCACATACAATGAACCCACAGAGTTTCCTATTTTTGGGATGAAACAAGAAACTGTTCTGGAGATTGTAGCCACGCATGAATGTGAGTTTATTTTTCTTTTATATTTAGTAAAAAGGGAATCGAGTCCTTTTTCTTTTTCTTTTTTGTTCCCTTTTTCGATGAATATTATTAGTTGGTAGATAAAATTATTTTCTTTAAAATAAGAAATCAAAATAAGAGAAGAATCATAGACAGAAAATGTTGATGTGAGCAGTACGTACTATTATGTATTGGTTAAGCCACGTGGAAAAGAAAATGTTTTTTTTTTTTTTAAAATGTGAGGTTGTAATTTGGGTTCTTTTTTGAGCCCACAACTGACACGTCGGATGATGTTGAACTTGGTCGTCTTTTGGTCGTTTGTTCAATGTTAAATATGTGGACCCCGCCCCCACCTACCCTTTCAAACCCCTCAATTTGTTCCCAATTTAACTCCACATTTCTTTTATTATTCTTTTTTTACTCAACACATCTATATATAATTTTAAGTCTTAAATTGAAATATGAAAGGTTAATTTATTTCTAAATCTAAATCCTTTTAAATAATAATGCTTCCCATCATTTTAGTTGGGTAGAAACCATTTAAAACCACTCTCATTTCAAATCTTTCTCTCTTTCTTTTTTTTATCAAGAAATTAGATTTTAGATTTGACTAACCAAACCATCTTTTTAGATTTCTATTTTTCTTTTTCTTTTAATCCTAAAATCCAAACTGAACCAATTTAGAAAACAAACATTTGTATGTTTTTAGGGTATCAAAGTTTTAAGATGTAAAATTATAATAAAGAAAAAAAAAGACCTAAAGAAATACAAGATGTGAGGTTATAAATTCAATTATTTTCTTAAAAACTATAAAATAATAATAATAATAATAATAATAATAATAATAATAATAATAAATTTTGTTAACCTAAATCATATACACAGTAACAGTTTCCTTAACGGGATAAAAATGTAATAAATTTGGTAACTCACTTTTGAAATTTTATCATTTATTGTCCTTCCATATCTATAATAGCCATCATATCCTATCTTGTCAATTTTTTTCCTTCTTAAATTAAATCCATTGCTTCTCTCTCTTATTTAATTTCATAAAATTTATTGAAAAATTACCAAAGAAAAATAGGCTAAAAAATGACAGTTAAATGACTTTTGGGATAACTTTTCAAAGTAAAGGGTTTTAGGACAATTTAAGTGTGAATGTACAAAAATGTCATTCATTAAATTTTTCTCTCTCTTTTCCTTTCCCTCTTCCACGCTCGCTTTCCCTTCTCTCCACAATTGCTTTCCCTTCTCTTTCGCATAGAACACCTGAAGTAAAAAAAAAATTGTTGTGGTCCGATACTCTGCTCCAGTGCCATCCGAAGATACTTCGGCCATTCGTCGCTTGTCGTTCGTCGGTCGTCCAGTGCATTTCGACGCTCCTCTTCGAACCATTTAATCAACTTCGAGCGTTTTCTCTTATTTCGGTGAGTTTAATCTCTAACCCATTTTCAATTTATTTGTTGTAAATGTTTGGTTGGGGTATTTGTTGCTAGTTTCATTCGTAAATGTCTGGTTTTTGGAATGGACTTATTTGCTGTCTAATTAGTTTAGTCAAAGTTTGGTTTAGGTTCTTAGAAAGTTCAATGGGTAGTGAAAAATAAATTGAACTAGAGGATTTAGTTGGGTCAAATAGAGGAGGAGTAAGCAATAGGAATAGAAGGAATATGGGTTTTTTTTTTTTTTTTTTTTTTTTTATCTACATTGCTTTCTATCTATTCCATATTATCTTATATTGTGAGCAATTTTTCATGCTGCTGTTATGGATGTTTCTCAAACCACTCTAGCTTCTATCTATTCGGTATCATCTTATATTGTGAGCATTAGTTTGAAGTTTCTTTATGCACGTTTAGTAAGTCTCTCCTCATGGTTTATCTCGCACGTATCTCGCACCTTCCAAACTTTCATTATTTATTTCAAAATCAAATTGGTACACCTAATCTATTTACAGCGATTCTTTGCATATTTAGTAAGTTTCTTAGGTCCTCATGTTTTATTTCGCACATATCTCGCACGCATCTCGCACATTTCAAACTTTCACTATTCATTTCAAAATCAAATTGGTACACCTCCTAATCCATTTAGAGCGATTCTTTGCATGTTTAGTAAGTCTCTTAGGCCCTCATGCTTTATCTCGCACATATCTCGCACGCATCTCGCACATTCCAAACTTTCACTATTTATTTCAAAATCAAATTGGTACACCTCCTAATCCATTTAGAGTTATTCTTTGCATGTGTAGTAAGTCTCCTAGGCCCTCTTGCTTTATCTCGCACGTATCTTGCACACATCTCGCAGTTATTTTTGTTATTTCTTTGCATCTCACAAACATCTCGCAGGCATCTCATAGGTTCTTAAGTTCAAATCAAATTTTGCCATTACTTGCAACTTAACGTATGAGTAATTACCAAATATGAAACAACTAACGTCAATACAATTAATAGTTTGATTCCTAACCTTTCTTTGAAGTCCAATGTACTTCAATATGGTTGACATCATGCCCTTCAATTCGTCAATATCTGATTTTATACTAGTAAGTTTCCCTTCAACAACCGCTACTCGATCTTGGAGATTCCGAATAGCCTTTTTCATCTTAGACTTCGACTTCTGTTTCTTACTTTTTTTAAAGTCACTTTTATCATTACCAACTTCTCTTCCTCTTTTTGAACCACCATTCTTCGACTGAACAATGGTAGATGAGCGAAGGTTTTTAAAAAGTTCACCTGAAGCAATTTTCAACTGCTCCTCTTCAGGTGTCATCTCAATGACTGCCTTAATTATCAACTACAAAGAGAAAAGGTAAATGTATTTAGCACAAAGAAATAAGCACAAAATCATGCGATCCTTAAGTTAGTTACTATTGCTTGCTACTTACCATTGGCGAGTCAAACACTTGGCTTATAGTTTGGGACTTTGGTGATTGTTGGCACACCTACTTCAGAATTCATGGTATGACATCATCGTTTACTTTATCTACACCACATCCAACGATGGTTGGTATAGACTCACATGCCCAAACCTATTCCACATTTGACAAACAAGTTTAGGAAGTGCCATAAGATATATATAGATACATAAAAAGGTAGTTTCACGATCGTTTAAATATAACCAAATGATCATTTTTAAAAACAATTAAACGATCGTTTAACATAACTCAACGATCGTTTAAAATAACTCAATGATCGTTTAAAATAACTAAACGATCGTTTAATTTTAAATGTATGCATAAATTTTGAAGTAAGAAGTAAGAAGTAGCATACTTGTAATGCATGCAGAAATCCATTGATAGTATATTTTTTTTCTTAGTTGATTTCTTCTTTCCCTTGGCATATTGCTTGTCAAGGCTCTTTTCAAGGTACTTAGCGTGCGTCCAAAAACAATCCCGCCCCAATCATAATTATTAAATGTATTCCAATCATCAACAATCTTGAAAAAACCAATGTCGACTTTGGTTCGCCTATCTTTTCCTAAAATAGATAGCTATATAAAGTAGACTAAAACTAATTTCACAATATCATCGTCATCACCCTCGTATTCCAAAAATATATCCTCTAAGTCACTTACATAAATACACTCCTTGTCTTTCAAAAACTTCTCCACTAATCTACTATTCCTAACCAACTGAATAGACTCCTCTTTAGGATCCCATAGACCCGTTATGATGTTAAACTCTCTCCTACCAAAAGTACAAACAACGCCCCCTAGTAAGAAACTTATATAATTCTTTCCTTCATCTTCCACCTCCCTTAACAATAAGTAGTGGATGAATGGTTCATTAAAGACAATATTTAGGTCCAAAAAGTGCCCAAACTTTGTTTTTCTAAATAAGGCTAATTGATCGGGTTTGAGTTTGACCTTAATATTATGTGTTGTCTTTTCTAAATGAGACAAACAAGTTACTAGGGCACAAAAATGATGGGAAGGATTAATCTTGTACACTGGTTCGTCAGTCAATGTCGATGTTATAATTGAAGTCTAAACAAAAAGGAACAAATGCGGAGTTAAAGAATGGATCCAAAGAAAAAGGAGCAAAATGCCAACTATATTTAACTTCAATTCATTTCACTACCCATTTAACTTTCTAAGAACCTAAATCAAACTTTGACTAAACTAATTTCCAGCAAATAAGTGGATTCCAAAAAAGCCTAAACCAGACGATGAAACTCACAACAAATACTTAAACCAAACATTTACAACAAATAAATTGAAAATGGATTAGAGATAAAAATCACTGAAATAAGAGAAAACGTTCAAAGTTGATTGAATGGTTTGAAAAGGAGAAGCGACGAAATGCACTGGAGGACCGACGAACGGCAAGCGACGAACAGTCGGAGTATCTTGGAAGAGTAGAGCGAAAAATTTCAAAAGCCAACAAAAGGAGATTTTTTTTTTACTTCAGGTGTTCTACGCGAAAGAGAAGGGAAAGCGAACGTGGAGAGAAGGGGAAGCGAACGTGGAAGAGAAGGGAAAGGAAAAGAGAAAGAGAAATTTAATGAAGGGCATTTTTGTCCATTCCCACCTAAATTGTCATAAAACTCTTCCTTTTAAAAAGTTACCCCAAAAGTCATTTAATCTTCCTTTTTTAACCTATTTTTGGCAATTTCTTAAATTCATTCTTCCCTTATCTATTTCTCTGTTTAAACTGAAGGAACATTTTTAATACAATTTTTATATAAAACTGTATATATAAAATCTTTCATTGTGTAATATAGATGGTACAATTTAAATTTCCATCTTATACAAAAATTTGAAAAGCATATATCACTAATTTTGCAACAATACATTATTTTGGATCATACAATTAAATAAAAACAAATGTGTATGTAAACAATTACAACTTAACTTTATTCTTCATACTTTATTAGAAAAAAAAAGTAATTTACTCTCATTTTTATCTTATTCTAAAATACTTTTTATGGAGTAGACATCAAATCTTAAAAGTATCTCATTCGAATTCAGTAAAGTTTGTTCTTAAAATTTTCATCACTACTACTCCTTTAGTGATATTGTTATATCATATATATATATAACCTTCAATTGAGATCTTAGAACAGTAGTAAACAAAAATTAAAGCACCTATACTTTTACTTATAAATTCATAAAAGTTCAAAATTCGTAGAATCTTGAGTTATATGTATATATGTGCTCAAGTTACTTATAAATTACATTATATTATAACTTCAATTAAAAAAAAATGATTGAGAAAAGAGACATAAAATCAGAAGGGAAAAAAGAGGCGAAGATGAGAATGGATTGGTACACCAATTTCTTCAAATGTTATATCATAAACAGAGCTTATAAGCCTGAAATAATAATGAAATTTTGATTATGTTAATTAGAAAATTGAAAGTATCAATTAGGTTAATTAAAATTATATTCTTAAAATTCATAATATGTGTATTTGGTCTCTAGATTTTCTTTTTTTAATCAAACTTTTAAATGGTTGGGTTCTTAACGATATGTATGTGCATTTTCCTCTTTAATTTTTCTGAATATAAAGATTAGTTTACAAGGTCTTTGAAGTAATATTTTCATTCTTTTAAATAATTAATAATTTTCATAGACTATATCTTTTCTTTTAAATTATATTTTTAAATTTAAATGTCATATATAGTTATTTAAAATAATTATGAAAATTAATTTTGGGATATGTTACGTCAATTATCTATTCTTTGAGACATTACACAAAAATAATATAGTATGAAAACTCTCAAACAAATACTTAGTAATGTAACTAACAAAATTCGAGGAATTACGACCTGTTTGATGACGTTTCAATTTCTTGTTTTCTATTTCTTGTTTCTTGTTTATTTTTTTTAGAACAAACAATGAAACTATATTTGATAATTATTTTCGTTTCTTTTTTTAGGAATTTATTTGATAGTCATTCCTTATTTCTTGTTTATTGTGTTATTTTTCTTAACATTTTTACTTATTTATTTTAGTTTAAATATAACTTAATTATGTAAAAAATACAAAATTTAAAATTCATTAAAATAATTATAAAACACTAACATTAAGTAGTATAATAAACTATCTTTATTAATTATATAATTTGATTTGAAATATTATTTTTTATTAAATTTATTTCTCTTAAATGATGTTGATTCAAATTCAACTATTATGTAAATGTTGTCGTAAAATATTAAAGATAATTTTTATAATTTGAAATTTGAAATTTAGAATTTAGAATTTAGAAAATATTTAAATAAACAAATTCACAATTTAAATTTGGAAGATCAAAATAATATATAAATTTAAATATTGAATAGTTTAAAATTAAAAATATAATTATAAAATAGATATAGCTAAATAGAAAAGAAAATTTAAAATTAGATCTAAAGTTTGAAAATCAAATAATACATCAATCTAAATATTAAAACTTAAAAATTCAAAATTAAATTAAAATATAATTATGAAAAATTAAGTGAAGAAAAAATAAATAGAGGAATCGTTAAATATGGAAAAATGGACAAACTATTTACACCTAAAATCAAAACAAGTGTAATGAATTAAAGTAAATAGTTTGTATTTTTTTTTAATTATTCTTGAAAAAATTCCAGAAAAAAAAGTAAATTAAAAGATATAAAACATATATACGAGAGATTAATAAAGAAAATAAAAGATAAATTAAGAAATATTAAACATATAAATATGAAAAATTGAAAAAAAAAAAACAACAAGTTAAGAAATGATAATAAAAAAAAAGAATCATTAAAGTTGGGAAGACCATTAGGCCAAGAGTAAATCTTTAGAAACATTTGATAAGGTTAGAGAAGGAGAAACGGATATGGTTATAAAATACATTTATTTTTAAATAAAATGAGAAACAGAAGCATAAAACATAGAAAATTAATAAATGAGTTATTAAAAACCAAATATAGAAACGGATATGATTATCCGTTTGTTGTTGTTTTACGATCGTTTACATTTGTTATTATTATTGTTGTTATTATTCTTATTGTTATTCTTATTATTACCGTTATTATATTATTATTATTGTTTGGATTTACGATCGTTTAGATTTGGTTACAGAATCGTTTAGATTTGGGGACCCAATTCTAAACGATTTTTTTTTTCAAAATTTGGTACACGATTTTTTTAATTCTTCTGGTACACGAACGTTTAGATTTCTCTAAACGATAATTTATTTTTTTCACACGATCGTTTACGTTTGGTTACTCTAATCTAAATGATTTTTTTCAAGATTATTCATACATGATCTTTTATTTTTTCTATACCATCATTTACTTTTTTTACACAACCGTCTACATTTGGCTACTCCAATCTAAATGATTTTTTTCAACATTCTTTATACATATCGTTTACTTTTTTACATGATCGTTTACATTTTGCTACTCTAATCTGAATCTTTTTTTCAAAATTATTTATACACAATCTTTTATTTTTTTACATAATAATAGTTTACTTTTTTTTACACGATCGTTTACATTTGACTAATCCAATTTAAATGATTTTTTTTTCAAAATTCTTTATACACACAATCTTTTAGATTTTGCTATTTTTTGTATACGGTCATTTAGATTTGGTTACCCAAATTTAAACGACGTAAAAAAAAGGAAAAGAAGAAAGATGATGGAAAGAAATCACAGCGAAAAAAATAGTAAATAATCTGTTAACTCTATGGACTTTGTTACACGGGTCGTAAATAGTGTGGTATTTTTTTACTTTGATATTTAAATTAAAAAAGTAAATGATTTTGATACAATCATATAAGAATACATCTTTTGAGAAAAGAAGAATAAATTTTGGCATATTCACCTAGATCAAAGAGAACATTTCTTGTTTTGAAAATAGATTTTTAAATATTCACTTTGGGAATAAATTTTTTATAAATAAAATAATAGATTTTTATATAAAGGTTTCTTAGAAAATATAACTAAAGCGACCAAATATTTATAGAATAATTTCAAAAACGAAAAAAACCACAAGTCTATAATGAAAAATACCAAAAATGCTCCGTTAACAACGTACGTAATATATTTAGTTTTTAGATTAAATTTAAACGATATATTTTTTTCAATTCTATTGTTTAATTTGGTTACACTGTTAAGATTTGGAGCTACACGCTATCCCAAATTTAAACGATTTTTTTTTTAAATTTCGTACACGTTAATATTTGACTAAACGAATTTTTTCAACATTCTTTCCTAGACGATCGTTTAGATTTGGTTAAACGATTTTTTTTTAATTCTTTTGGTACATGATCGTTTAGATTTAATTACACAATCTAAACGATTTTTTTACATGATCGTTTAGATTGAAGTAGTCAAATCTAAACGATTTTTTTCAAGATTCTTTAAAAATTTGGTTACCATAATCTAAACGACGAAAAAAAAGAAGAAAGATGATAGAAAGAAATCATGAAAAAAAAAGAGAAAAAGAAGAGACGATAGAAAAAAATCAAATTTCGACCTAAAAAAAGAAGGAAAAGAAGAAGGACGATGGAAAGAAAAAAAAAGGTAAAAAAAAATCGCAACGAAAAGAAGAAGAAAAATAAAAAGGCAAACTTGAAATATTTAAAAATAGCTAACTTTATGAGATTTATTACACGGGTCGTAAATATGTTAGCAGTTTGTTATATTTATGATAGTTTTCCTTTTATATATTTAGGTTTATATAAAATGGAATAATATTTTTTTAAAAAAAATTAATAGATTTTTTAGGAATATCTTTTAGAAAAACAAATAATAGATTTTTAATTATTCAGGTAGAAAACGATTTTTTTTTAAAAAAAGCTAATAGGGTGTTAAATATTCACGTTCAAATAAAAACGAAAATTAACAAAATTAAGATTTAGTTGGGAACAAAATAAAAAAAAAACGATTTAAAAAGAATCCTATATAATCTATTTATATCTAAACTATCTACGTAGAAACATCTAATGTTTTCTTTCATCTTTTAGATGATGTTCATTCTGTTAAGTATGTTAAATCTGAGGTTTAAAAAACCCATAGTTTTTTTTTGTTTGAAAAGATTTTTCTAAATACAACATGAGGTGAGAGATTTGAAATCAGGATCTATTATCGGGGATATATTGATGTCAATTAAATTAAACCTATATTAATAATCACACTGCACCGTTAAATTAAGGAGTTTTCTTTTTAAAATAAAAAACAATTAAAAGACAAAGTTCATTATGATTTTTTTAGGGTTCTTTTTACAAATAGAATAAAGCGGCAAAATATTTACACTTTATAAAACAATTCCGAAAACGAAAAAAGTCCACAGGCCCACCGTGTAAAATACCAAAAATGCCCCGTCAACAACGCACGCGTAATATATTTGGTACAACAACGTGAGCGTAATATATTTGGTACAACAACGCGAGCGTAATATATTTGGTACAACAACGCGCGCATAATATATTTAGTACATGATCGTTTATGTAACGCCCCAAATTTAAGGTAATTTATTTATAATTATTTTAAGTTTAATTTTTGAATTTTTGAGTGTTATTTAATTGTTGTATTTGTGGAATTTGATTAATTGATTGAGAAATTAAAATAATTATATTATAAGGATATAATTATTTAAGGTATATGTTATTCTTTGAAGGAGTTTTAATTAATTATATGTTGGGTATATAATTAATTGAATTGAGGATAAAATAATTATATTATAAAGATAATGTAATTATTTAAGGTTATTATATTTTTTTGAAAAGACAAAGGAGATTAGATTGGAGAGTTTAGGAGATTTTGAGTAAAAAGAGGGGATTTGTTGGGTTTAAATGAAGCGAGAGGTTATGAGTTTTATTTGGAAGAGAACAAAGAAAAAGAAAAGAAAATACTGATAATTTTATATTAATTTTCTTTAAAAAGGTCGTTTGGAACCATGAGATTCCTATTCATCATCTTCTTCATTTGAACCTAACATCACAAAAGAAAACCTTTTTTTTTCACAAACCCCAGTCGTCACCTTCCTCCATCGCAAACCACCACCGCTGTTACCATCGTTCGCAGTCGATCGTCCGCGTCCGCCCTAGCTGCGCATCGTCTTTGCCGCGTCGTTCATCAAGTCGAGTCGCTTCTCCGTTCGTTTTTTCATCGAGTCGTCTGCGTTTCGTGCATCGCCGTCGAAGCCTAGCCGCGTCAGCCGTCTGTCGCAGCCGTGTGCGAGCATGTCTTCATGTCAAGCCGTTTCCCTTTAGCCATGCGCGTGTCTTCGCGTCAAGCCGTCTCTCAACCGCGTCTCGTTCTAGCTGTGCGCGCGTGCGAGCCGCTTCCCCAGTCGTCGAGCCAACCCTTATTCGGACTGCCCCTGCATCCGCAAGCCGTTTTCTGCCTCTAGTTGAGCCGAGCCCTCTTTGACCAAGCCATTTGAGCAACCTAGCTTATTTTTGGTCATTTTCACCTATTTTTGGTAAGTTTGATTGGGTCTTGGTTGGTTCCCAACAAAGATCAATTTTGAACCCCAAACAATTTAATTTTGGATTAAATTGGATTATTTTTCTTAAAGAACCGGTTAGATCTATTGGAAGTTGAACTGAACTTTTTTAGTTAAGGGTAAATTGAATTCAACCTCAATCGTAGGTAAGTTGAATCAATTGAATTTTTATTCTTAAGCGGCTATTAATTAAATTATTTACTATAGTTATTAGGTTCCCTTGTTATTTAGGACTTGACTGTGGGAAAGCTTGACCGTGACTGTCAGGATAATTTTGGTTTGAGCTAATCTCTAGTTAATAGATTTTCCTACTAGACCTTCGTATTGAAGTGAGAGCTTGTATGAAATTCTTCTATTATACTGTGATGTAGCTGGTATGCATAATATGATCATGTGTATGGTGATTGGTAGTCAAGATTATTCCATAGTTATGATGACTGATAGATTCGATTGAGATATGTTATGATGATAATATTTGAATAAGAATGCTATAATTGATACTTATGTCATGTTTATGATGATGTGATGATATGTTCATGCTATGGATAGAGTGTATTGTTATCTTTAACTATTAGAGTCGTATCCACATGGGTGTCCCTCGGGATCACTAGTCTAGTATGACATAGGCATGATTATGAGTGATTCGACGGGATCACTCATAGCCCGATTGTCTTAGTATTACCCCCGGGTATACTAAAGACTAACTTGTCCTAGGTGTTCCTTTGGGTTCACCGAAGACCAGAGATGTTTCTACGAGATCATAGATCGCATGTGTTCGGGAATGTGCCAGTTTAGGGGTACCATTTTACAAGACTCTAATAGGAATTTAACAGGTACCTAGCGAGACTAGTAGTGGGTCCCTTACTGAGTATATTTTTATACTCATTCTTTCTTGTTTAATTTTACAGGCAGAGGTAGAGGTAAGAGCAGAGAGAAGCTGGCGAATGACAAGAAGTGACTGTGGCGAGTCATAGGGAACACTTTTGCTTCCGCCTTATGTTATTTATTCAAATTTCAGTATTTATGAGTTTGTTTTTATTTACTTTCTCCTTTTAAAACTAGATAGGGCCCGAGTTATGATTTTATTTAAATTTATTTCTACATACATTTGTTTATGATTTTAATGAGTAGTTTGAGATTTTATTTTATTTTCTATTTTTAATTTAAGAAATTTTATTTATCTTCAAGAAGTGACTGTGGCGAGCCATAGGAAACACTTTTGCTTCCGCCTTATGTTATTTATTCAAATTTCAGTATTTATGAGTGTTTTTATTTACTTTCTCCTTATAAAACTAGATAGGGCCCGAGTTAGAATTTTATTTAAATTTATTTCTACATACATTTGTTTATGATTTTAATGAGTAGTTTGAGGTTTTATTTTATTTTCTATTTTTAATTTAAGAAATTTTATTTATCTTTTAATTAATAATGACATCGGCTTAGTATAAGGAGTTGGATCGGTATAGTTTACATTTGTCTATTGTTTAGTACACGATCGTTTGGATTTGGTCATTTAATTTGACAATTATTTTTATTAATTCTATCGTTTAATTTGATTACACAATCGTTTAATTTGATTACGTTTAAAATTGGTTACCCCATCGTTTAGATTTGATCGTTTGGATTTGGGTAGACAAGTCGTTTTTTTTGTACACGATCATTTAGATTTAGCTAAACGATTTTTAAATTTTTTTGTGTACGCGATCGTTTACTCTTTTTTACACGATCGTTTATTTTTTCAAGATTCTTTAGTACATGATCATTTTTAGCTATGATTATCAAAATTTAAACAACGTAAAAAAGAAGAAGAAAAGAAGAAAGACGATGGCAAGAAACTGCAGAGGAAAAAAAAGAAGAGAAAAATAAGAAAGACGATAGAAAGAAATCACAACGAAAAAAGAAGAAAAGAAGAAAGACGGTGGAAAGAAATCGTAGCAGAAAAAAAAACGAGATGAAAAGAAGAAAGACGATGGAAAGAATAAACGACGTAAACAAGAATAGAAAAATAAAAAAGACGATGGAAAGAAATCGCAGTAGAAAGACGATGGAAAGAAATCGCAGTAGAAAGACAATGGAAAGAAATCGCAACAGGAAAAAAAGAGATAAAGAAGAAAAACGATAGAAAGATTAAACGGCGTAAAAAAGAATAGAAAAAGAAGAAAGACGATGAAAAGAAATCACACCAGAAAGAAGATAGAAAGAAATCACAAGAGAGGAAAAGAAAAAGACGGAAGGAAAATATTTAAAAATGGCTAATTTGATGGGCTTTGTTACTCGAACCGTAAATAATTTTGTGTTTTATTACCTTCATAAAATTTTCGTCTTGAGACGTAAATATTTTGTCAAATATTCTATTTTTTATTATTTTCCTGAAAACAATGCAATTTTTTAATTCCTATCTTTTTACCTTACAAGTGAAGATTTTTCTAAAAAAAGTCAATTTATATCCCCACTGATGTATGTAAAATAAATGAAAGAAAATCACATTTTATAAAAAAAAACCCAATTTATTTTCCGACTAATATGTCTAAAAGAAATTTAAAAAATCAGGTTTCATGACTAAAATTACATTTTATCTTCCACTGATATTTGACGTTCAATAATAAAGAAAATATTTTAAAACAATAGTCATATTTTATCCATAAGTTAATCAATTTAAACTCCCATTTGTTATGAAATAAAGAACCAAAAACTAAATAAGAACACAAAAGAAGAATAGAGAAGAGATGAAGAAGAGAAGACAATTGAACTCAATTGTGGTGTGTCTTACAAAGGCACCTCACTCCTCTATTTATAGGACATCTTATGTATAAGTTACATTATGGAATTCAATGGGATGAATGTTACAATATGAAATTGAATGTGAGAGTTATATAAAAATTGTAACCTATGTAGGTTATGGATATCTAAATTTATAATATCATTATATTTACAATACTCCCCCTTAGATATCCATATTATATAAAAATAAATGCCTCATTAAAACCTTACTAGGAAAAAACCCGATGGGAAAAAAAATCCTAGTGAAGGAAAAAGAGTACATCATTTTTATACATTAATAACTACCTCATAAAAACCTTGCTAGGAAAATTCAATGAGAAAAATCATAGTCAAAGGAAAAAAATGCATTACTCCTATTCCTTAAGGACAATATTTCTACTCCCCCTTATGGATACATCACTTAAGTTCTCTGAGTCGTTGCATTCCAATGTTGTGCACTAGCTTTTCAAATGTTGATGTGGGTAATGCTTTTGTGAATAAGTCTGCCAAGTTGTCTTTTGAAGAAATTTGTTGAACACTGATGTCACCATTTTCTTCAAGGTCATGCGTATAGAAGAGTTTTGGTGAGATATGCTTTGTTCTATCTCCTTTTATATACTCTCCTTTGATTTGTGCTATACATGCGGTATTATCTTCAAATAATATTGTTGGTAAATTTTTACTGAAAGACAAACCACATGTTTCTCGAATATGATGAGTCATTGACCTCAACCATACACATTCTCTACTAGCTTCATAAATTGCAAGAATTTATGCATGATTCGATGAAGTGGCCGTCATGGTTTGCTTTACAGATCGCCAAGATATAGCAGTTCCTCCACATGTAAACAGATAACCTGTTTGAGATCTTGCTTTGTGTGGATCAGATAAATATCCAGCATCCGCATAACCAACTAGATCAAAGTTTGATTTATTTGAATAAAACAAACCAATATCAATTGTCCCTCGAAGATAACGAAGTACATGCTTAACTCCATTCCAATGTCTTTTTGTTGGAGAAGAATTATATCTTGCTAACAAATTTACTGAAAATGTTATATCTGGTCTTGTGTTATTAGCAAGATACATTAGTGCACCTATTGCACTAAGGTACAGTACTTCAGGACCAAGTAATTCTTCATTATCTTCTCGAGGTCGAAAGATATCCTTTTTTACATCTAGTGATCGAACCACCATTGGAATGTTCAATGGGTGTGCTTTGTCCATGTAGAATCTTTTTAAAATCTTTTCTATATATGTCGATTGATGAATAAAAATTTCATACGGCTAAATGCTCGATTTGTAAGCCAAGGCAAAATTTTGTTTTACCAAGATCTTTCATTTAAAATTCATTTTTGAGATATTCTATTGCCTTTGAAAGCTCTTTAGGAGTTCCAATTATATTTAAATCATCAACATATACAGCTATAATCGCAAATCCTGACTGTGATTTCTTAATAAAAACACATGGACAAATTGGATTATTTTGATAACCTTCTTTCCATAAATATTCACTTAAGCGATTGTACAACATTCGTCCTGATTGTTTCAATCCATATAATGATCTTTGTAATTTGATTGAACATAATTCTCTAGAGCTTGAATTATATGATTCAAGTATCTTAAATCCTTTAGAGATTTTCATATAGATTTCATTTTCCAAAGATCCATACAAGTATGCTGTAACTACATCCATAAGATGCATATCAAGATTTTCACATACAGTCAAACTAATTAAATATCTTAATGTAATAGCATCCACCACAGGAGAATATGTTTCCTCATAATCAATGCCTGGTCTTTGAGAAAATCCTTGTGTAACAAGTCGTGCTTTATATCTAGTGACCTCATTATTTTTATTTCGTTTACGCACAAATACCCATTTAAATCCCATAGGTTTTACACCTTTAGGTGTATAAACTACAGGTTCAAAAACTTTATGTTTCGTGAGTGAGTTTAGTTCTGCTTGGATGGCTTCTTTCCACTTGGGCCATTCCTTTCTATTACGACATTCGTCAACAGATTTAGGTTCATAATCCTCATTTTCATGAATGATATTATGTGCAACATTATACGCAAAAATGTTGTCCACAACTACATTAATTCTATTCCATATTTTTCCTGTCATGGTATAATTTATCGAGATCTCATTGTTATCTTCATATACTTGAGTCTCTTCTACATTTTTATCACTAGTCGTGTCCATGACTTTTTCTTGAATGTTTCTATTGTCAATTAAGTCATTTCGACTATTGGTCACTTTTCTTTTTCGAGGATTTTTATCCTTTGAACCCATCGGTCTACCACGCTTTTGGCGCAACGTTGATTCATTAATTGTATCAACTTGCTGAGTTGGGATTTCAATTCTAGATGGAGCATTTGCAGCTGGAATATATGACTTGGTCACTTTCTTAGTATCTATAAATGCATCTGGCATTTGGTTTGCTACACTTTGTAAATGAATTATCTTTTGAACTTCTAGTTCACATTGCTTTGAGGATCTAAATGAGACAATAACGATATATTCCAGAAAATTTCATTTTCCAACTTCTTAATTCCTCCCCCCAATGTTGAAAAATTTGTCTCATTAAAATGACAATCAGCGAATCGT
Organism: Cucumis melo; assembly: GCF_025177605.1. Taxonomy (NCBI): domain Eukaryota; kingdom Viridiplantae; phylum Streptophyta; class Magnoliopsida; order Cucurbitales; family Cucurbitaceae; genus Cucumis; species Cucumis melo. Next base: position 10,001,128 of record NC_066863.1, read on the forward strand.
GCAGTAAATACATCTCCCGTCAAGGGTTCAAGATATCTAATAATTGATGGGGATTCAAATTCGACATATATTCCTAACCTTCTTTGAGGTCCCATTTTAGTACGTTGTGGTGAGGAAATTGGAACATATACTGCACAACCAAAAATTCGCAAATGAGAAATATTTGATTCCTGGCCATAAGCTAATTGTGTTGGGGAATACTTATGATAAGATGTCGGTCTTATGCGTTTAAGCGACGCTGCATGCAAAATAGCATGACCCCATATAGATAATGGAAGTTTTGCTCTCATAAGTAATGGTCTGACAATTAATTGTAAATGCTTGATAAATGATTATGCCAAACCATTTTGTGTATGAACATGAGCTACAAGATGTTCAATATTTATCCCAGTTGACATACAATAATTGTTAAATGCTTGGGATGTAAATTCACCAGCATTATCAAGTCGAATGTTTTTTATTGTATAATCCGGAAATTGTGCTCTTAATTTGATTATTTGAGCAAGTAATCGTGCAAATGCAAGGTTTTGACTTGATAATAAACACACATGTGAACATCTACTTGATGCGTCAATTAAAACCAAGAAATATATAAATGGTCTACTTGGTGGATTGATTGGTCCACATATGTCACCATGAATTCGTTCTAAAAATGTAGGTGACTTCACTCCCACTTTGGCTGGTGATGGCCTAATAATTAATTTTCTTTGAGAGCAAGCAATACATGATAATTCTTTGGATTGAAGAATCTTCTGGTTCTTTAGTGGATGTCCGTGAGAACTTTCAATAATTCTTCTCATCATTATTGACCCAGGATGACAATCGATCACGCCAAACAGTAAACATATTTAAATTTATGAACTTCGGGTTCATAGTGACATATGTTTCAACTACTCGTATATGAGTATAATATAATCCAGAAGAAAAGGCAGACAATGTTTCCAATATACGCTTCTCATGTGAAACAATAAATGTAATATAAAGATATTCTATATTATTTTTTATTGTTAGTTTCAACATGATAACCATTTTGACGTATATCTTTGAAACTCAATAAGTTTCATTAACATCATTTTTCTCTTTAGAAGACTCAAAAAAGTCTGCCACATCTAAATGGGTCATGTTGGAATGGTCAAATACATCATCTGGATAGGCAAAGTTTACTTCCACATTCTTCCCTTTTTCCTTCAATGAGGCTTGATAGAGGTCGGCTAAGTGTTTGGATGTACGACAAGTACGAGTCCAATGACCATTCATACCACAACGGAAATATTGATTTTCACCACTTTTAATTTTCTTATTTTGTGGAATCTTCCTTCTATGATCATCATTTGTGGTTTTTTTGAAATTTAAATGATTATTACCACGTAAAGTATAATTACTTCTTCCTCTACCACGGTCACGACCTCGGCCATGATTACAACCACGACCTCGACCTCGACCATTAATATTATTTAAAAATACAACATTCGCTTCAGGGAATGGTGTTGCTCCAGTTGGTCGAGATTCATGGTTTTTCACTAATAACTCATTATTTTGTTCAACCACAAGAAGACATGATATGAGTTCGAAATACTTTTTAAAACCTCTTTCTCGATATTGCTGCTGCAGGAGCATATTCGAGACATGAAATGTTGAAAAGGTTTTCTCTAACATATCTTCATCAGTAACTTTTTCTCCGCATAATAATAATTTTGAACAAATTTTAAATAATGCGGAATTATAATCACTTACTAATTTAAAATCTTGCAACCTTAAGTGCATTCAATCATATCGAGCTTTAGGAAGAATCACACTTTTTTGATGATTATACCTTTCTTTTAAACTTTGCCATAGTTCATAGGGATCTTTTATCGTAAGATATTCAATCTTTAGTCCCTCATGAAGATGATGTCGAAGGAAAATCATGGCTTTCGCCTTTTCTTGACTTGAAGTCGTGTTTCCTTCTTTAATCGTTTCTCCAAGATTCATGGCATCCAAATGAATTTCAGCATCAAGCACCCATGATAAATAATTATCACCATTGATATCAAGAGCTAGAAATTCTAATTTGGTAAGATTTGACATGGTAAAACTATAACAAAGAACAAATAAACTAACATATATTTGAAATTTAATAAACATGTCAAACATGCATTCTAAGACACCTTAGATAAATATCATATTATGCACATGATACAAAAATCAATAGAACCCATATATAATAATTCAAAACATGCATGTTAATGTACAATAGTTAAAATTACAAATAAAAATTACATATACATATTATGAAAAATTAACAACAATACACACCAAAAATGTTAATTTTACAACATACTTACGTAAATTGATAAAAGCATTTAGATCATAAAAACAATTACAAAACTTATACTAATAGAAAGTAAACAACTAAATTATAAACACAAATCATAAAGAACCCATAAACTATACATTGATAATAAAATAATTGATATAAGAACCAAACATAAACAATCACATAAATCATAAAAAGATTAAAGATGAACTAAATCACAATCTTATCATGAACTAAAAATATTTTTTTAACAAACAATAACCATGTAAACGTAATATGTAAAATTACAACATGCAATAGGTGTTATGAAATAAAGGATGATGAAACAAACAAAGAGAAGAATATAGAAGAGAAAAAGAAAGAAGACAATTGAACTCAATTATAGTGTGTCTTACAAAGGCACCACACTCCTCTATTTATAGGACATCTTATGTATAAGTTACATTATGGAATTCAGTGGGATGGATGTTACAATATGGAATTGAATGTGAGAGTTATATGAAAATTGTAACCTATGTAGGTTATGAATATCTACATTTATAATATCATTATATTTAGGATACAATTAAATTTTTTATACAAAATTATTATTCACGCATCAATTCTAATATTTCATCGTAGTAGTTTGCCGTTTCAAAAAAATCTACATGCATGAGCAGTTGCTGCTGCCGGCACCTGCAACACCAGAAATAACAATAGTAACAATAGGATCATAAACCAACATTTATGGAAATTTAAATCAAGTAGAAACTCCTTCGATACCAAAATAGTAAATGTGCCAACAAAGTTCTGCCGTAAATGTGCCAACATATAATAAATGTCAACCCATCAATAGGTTTAATATAGGAAATATGTCACTTTTAATCTAAACAAAAAGAATGGGTTCCGTTTAACAAGACTTAGCTTTTAGGATATCCATAAATGCACACAGGTAAAACTAGCAGATGAATATAATAAAATATAATTATGCTTACTGTATGCAATTGTTGCCGCATAAACCCATTTTCACACACCAATTGCGACACTTGTTTCTGCAGCTGATCATTCTCCTCCATTAACAACTTGTTCATAGCATTCAATTTTATGTTCACCGTTTGCAGCCGAGAAGCTTCCTTCCTTTGTTTCTCCCTACATCTACATGTCCAAACACGATTACCATTCCGCATTCCAAAACAGCAAAAATTCAAAACCAAAGAGAAAAACCCTCCGCCACATATTAATTATTTCACTTCTGTTCACTAAGAACAACAAATGCAAGAATTATTAAAGTTGGCTGTTTTATACACTAAGAAAAACAAACGCAAGAATTATAAGTAAGGCCGTCATCTCCACATAACTAGAAGATAGACTCAAATACTAATGCCGAAGAAACCATAATCCAACCTTGAATCAAACCTTACGAAAAGAATTAAATTAAATTTCAACATTCGGAGCCTAATTCCAATTGGAAACTCACTCCAAAAGTCACCAAACAACTTATCCAAGGGACAGTTTGATCCAAATACACTCCAACCCAATAGGTTAACAAGTACTAACCAAAACCATCCAAAAGACCCAGAAACTTACCAAAAACTCCAATTCTGGAGGCAGCGCTGGCTGTAGCGGACTCGAGGGAAGACAGAGAAATTACGTCCGTGGGTCGTGCGACAGTGACCGAAAACTATTGTGCGTGGTTAGAGAGAGAAACAGCTTGAAGAGAAAAATATAGAATGAAAATTACCGGCGGCAACCACGTCGGCGCTTAATGTAAACGATGGCGGCGGAGAAGATGGGTGTAGGCGAGCACGGCGGTGGTTGGGCTGAAGAAGAATGCAAGAGTGAGGGGGAGAGGCGAGAGAGATCGAGATGGAGGCGTGAGAGATCGGAAGAGAAAGGGGATGACAAAAAGAGTTTAGCAGGGAAAGTTTTAATAAAATGATTTATTTTAATAAATTGTTTTATTAAAATAATTTTTAATAAGATTATTTTAATAAATTTATTTTAATAAGTTTATTTTAATAAATTTATTTAAAGAAAGTATGGAATAAATAGTATTTTATATTTTATATTTAACATTTTCAAAATATTTTTTAAAAAATGTAAACTATATTTGATGTTTTTTCCAAATAAAACTTAAGTAAAATTAACGTAAAATAATTTGAAATTTTTATTTTTCTTCAAACTATACTTGACGCATTTTTTTGCTTCAAGTAAATGTCTACTACACTTGAAACAGATATAACGTCAAACAAACTCTCCTTTATACTTGACGCGGAAAAAGCGTAAAGTAAAAGTAACGTAAAATAGTTCGAAAATTTCCATACTCCGCTTTTTTGAGACTATACTTGATGTTTTTTTTTAATAAAAATGTCAAGTATGTAAAAATAGCTAGTGTCAAATAAAATAGATTTTGTAATAGTGATGCAAGAACTTGATGCATGGAAGATTTTCAAAAGTAGTTCTAATAAATTTAATTTGGAAACAATCACCGTTTCACATTGTATTTTTCAAACTAAATTTATTAGAGATAATGATAGTTGATAAGTTTAAAAAACTCAAGATTTAAATTGTAACAACCCACAAGTATAAATTGATAATATTTAAAAAAATTTATGCCTCATTTGATAACCTATTTTGTTTTTTACTTTTTAAAATTATTTTAATTATAGTCAAATTCCAAAGACAAAAGCAACTTTTAAAAAACTATTTTGTTAGTTTTAAAAATTGGTTTGGTATTTAAAAAAATATTAATTAAAAATAGAAAACAAATTAAGAAATTTAAAACTGATAGAAGCATGCAATTATAGATGTAGAATTTTATATAACTAAAAATAAAAAACAATGTGGTTAGCAAATAAGTGGGTATAATGTATATACCTGAAATGCATGGGATTGGGAGACTGTGATTGCTGCCATCTTGTAATTAGGGTTCATCTTTCACCCTATGACACCGTTTTCAATGGTAAGACAAAATGATATATCAAAATCAACCTTTCTAATTAGGAAGTGGGGTGTGATGCATGAAGAATTAATTAATTACGAAGTTGTGATAAGGAAACAAAGAGGGATGATCGAGTAATTACTACACAACACAAGTCAAAATCAACAAAAAGACATTTTTATTTCTTTTCATTTTTCAAAAGCGCTTCAACAAGAAGAAAAGGGTCAACTTTGTGCTTTTTCCTTGCATAAAAAGTATCAAAAAGTATATTGAATAGGTCTAAACTTTTTCTAAAAATGTCATATGTTTTCTTAATCAACTTGTTGGATGACTATCAGAAATTAAATTTTATAAAAACTACTTAAATTCTCTACTCAAAGTAGAAAAAACAACCTAAAATTTGAAATTCAAACAAAAATAGTTTTAAAAAAACTTTTTCTTTTTTTTTTGTTATAAAATCCAAATTTTGGGATAAAATATCTCTAAAATTTCAAATACTTTTTTAAAATTTCAAACTTTTAGTTTTTTTTTTCTAAACCTAGTTTGAGTTTTGAAAAGATTGATCGAAAGTAGATAACTATTATTATTAAATCTTGAGGAACATTAAACTGAATAAAAAGCTGGGATAGAAGAAGTTAATTTCCAGAATCTGGTAAATGACTATTATTATTAACTCTCGAAATAAAAAACTTACATTAGAGGAATTGGCAGAAGTAGTTTGATGGTGATTTTGGATGTTGTTGAAGTTGAGGTGAAAATCCATACAAGGCCCCTAGGAAACAGATTCATCACTACCATGGTTTTGATCATCCTCCATTTCTTTAATTTAGACAACAAACAAACTTTCTTCTTAATTTGAATCAAAATCTGGTGAATTATATAATTGAAAAAGTTGAAGATATGAGATAAATTTTAATTAAGATTAATCCCAAATAAGAGTAAAAACAAAATGACAGCTTGTAAAACATCAACAATAGATTTTTCAAGTATATAACATACAAGTAACAAAACAAATCCTGTGGGTCTTTCCACACTCAGATTTGTGATCAAAATCCGCTTAGATGATTTTTGAATTAGGTCGTTGGAATTATGAAATGTTTAATTTTACAAAAAAAAATTTATTTAAAAGACATCGTAGTGTTTGGCAAATTAGAATGCATTTTTTAGAAATTGATTTATAAAATAAATCATTTTAGAGAAATCGTTAAAAATCGATATTTTTTCACCTTATATCAAAATTACAAAAATACCCTCCATATTACCTATCTCCTCTCATCTTCCACCCCATTTTTGATGTAGTTGTCAAAAACATCTCCTCCACCTAGTTGCCGAAAACATCTCCTCCATCGTTCTCCTTCTATGATCACTTCTTAGGTATTATCTTTTAATCGGAACCTACTAATTTCTCATCCATTTTGACGATTACAAATCATAATTTCTAGTTTTTTTAATTCTATGATTTTTTTATTCAATCATGCCGTTTTCTTCACATTTTAGCATCGATTCTTAGTGGGTTACACTAATTTTCGGGTGGAGTGATTGAACTGCTTTGAGGTTAGTATATGCTATTTTGATTTTGTTCTCGTTTTTAGTTTTTTTTTTTGCGTGGGATGATCTGCATCGATTTTTTTTATTATTGGGAAAATGGATTAGGAATTTCATTATTGCCAATATTCTTTTGATTGTTTATTTGATGCTGTTGTTCATCTAGGTTGGTTGGAATATTTCAACTAGTTTCTATTTTTCAATTTGATGATGTTGTTCATCTGGGTTGGTTGTCTTGTTTTCCTGCTCTATTTTTATGGGTATCAAAAACTCGGTTATGTGCAGACAGTTTAGTGGAAGCTAAAGGTGAATGTTGTTATTAGGCTTAGAATAATACAAAATTGTGGTTTGAAAGTCTAGATAAAAGTAAGATTACAACGAGGATGATACAATATTTCTAGTCATGCTTCTTTTCTACTTGTGTGTGTGTGTGAATGCTAAAGTTGGTATTATTTTCAAATACAAAAAATCCCACCATTTTGAATTTTTAGTCATTTGAAGAAATGGTTTTGGCTATAAATAATATCTCCTTCTTCATAAACACAACTTAAAGAAAAGGCCACACAAAAAACCCTAGAAATATTTACAACCTTCATATCCTCTCTTCTTCATCTAAAATCTCTAACTTCCATACTCCCTACTTCTTTTAACCTTCATACATTTTTTTTTTAAAAAAAGAAAAGATAACAACATTCATTTTATCTTCTCTTCTAACAACCCCTAAATCTTCATCTTTCTCCCTACAATGCCAAGAATCCAACACACAAAAAACTTTAACTTAGTTGGAGGTGTATTGATAAGGTTTTGGTCCCAATTATCCACACCTCAACAACAAATGAGTTTAGTGTGTTGAGATTTCAACTTTTCTCTATTTTCTTTTTCCTCTTCTAATACTTATTATTTAGTTTATTTTCCTTCAAAGTTCTTTATTTTTCATTGTTCTTACTATTTTAATTATTTTATTTATCTTTCTTCAATCTTCCATAAAAAATGCAAAAAAAATGCAAAAAGAAAAAAAAAACAGAAAAGGAAAAGAAAAAGAAAAACTAAATGATTAAATATTTGCTTATTATTATTGTTCTTATTTCTCTACTTTTATTTCTCTTATAATTATTTTTTTATTATCTTGTGAGTTTCTTTTTCATACCTTGTTGTTATCTATTTTTTATTTATTATTATGTCTTTCCTTTATTAATTTATTCTTAAGCTTTATTTTTTATATATTGTTTTTTTACATTTTTTATTTATTTACTTCTTTTTTTCTTTTTATAGCATTTATTATTGCTTCATTAGTATTTTCTCATCTCGATTATCGTTTCTTTAATATTTTTCTCATCTTGATTATTGCTTATTTAATATGTTTTTGTCTTTTATATGTTATTTAATATTTTATTTTTTCCCTCTTTTGTGGTCAATTTAATATGTTATTACTAATAATTTTTAAGTTTGTTAACATTATAAATTATCTTTCACTACAAGAAACCAAAGTTTTCCCAACGCACAAAACGCGTCGGAAGAAATGACGTCGGAAAATATGTCTTATCCCGACGACACTTTTTGCACGTCTGGTAAAGGAACTTTTCCCGACGCCGTGATAGAGTCGTCGGAAAAGATGACAACATTTCCGACGTTTGGGTGAATAGCGTTGGGAATAATAACTTATCCCGACGCCCTCTGCACGCGTCGGAAACTGTCAGTCAAAAAAGTTTATAATATTTAAATATATTTGACTTTTCTTGACGCCGTTATGTACGGCATCGGGAAAAGTTTATAATTTTTTAAATATATTTGACTTTTCCCAACGCCGTACATAACGGCATCGAAAAAAATTTATAATTTTTTCAATATATTTAACTTCTTCCGACGCCCTACATAACGGCGTCGGGAGAAGTTTATAATTTTTTTCAATATATTTAACTTCTCTCGACGCCATACATAACGACGTTGGGAAAAGTTTTAATTTCTTCCGACGCCATGCATAACGGCGTCGGGAGTTTTCCTTTAAAACCCAATTTTCAGATCTGTTTGACAGATCTGAAAGAAAATCGAAAAATGTGAGAGAGAGAGAGAGTCCAAAGTTCCAAAAGAGGAACAAGTGCCATCAACCATCCGGTCTTCGCCGTCAATGTTCGTCGTCCAATCTTCACATTTGCATGCCGCCCCTCGCCGTCGATAAGTCAATCCCTTTTTTTTTGCTTTATTTTGGTTTAGGTATTAGAAATATAATTAAACTTGTGTTCCTCTTGTGGATTTGTATCAATAATGTTTAAACTATGTTCATTTTGTTGTGGATTGTGTAAATTTTGTTCTTATTGTGTAAATTTTTTGTTATTTTTGTTGATTTTGTTATTGTTTGTATTGTCTTTATTATTTTTTATGTTTAAGCTATGTATCAATAATGTTGATTGCTAAATTTTTCATTCGTTTGTTTAGATCTCATTCTCAGTTGTGCAAAAAAAAAAAAAAAACCTTGTGGATCTCCTGACGCACAAACGTCGGGAGATCCCTTGACATCTTCCTACACTATATTTGTGCGTCAGAGATGTCAAGGGCTCTCCCGACACTATATTTTGGTGCGTCGGGAGAGTCTCTTTTGATTTATTTCGCCCGACGCCATTCCCGATGCGGATTAATGCATCGAAAAAGGATTTTTCGACAATTTTCATATATCACCCGACGCTTTTGTGTATCAAGAGACCTCCATTTTCTTGTAGTATTTTCTTTTAAAAAAAATCCAACGATGGAATCTAGGAAATTTGGGATTCAAATTTCTTAGAATTCTTGAAGTGAGAAAATTGATTATTTGGAAGTCTGAGATTGATCTCCAATATGTTTTTATTAAAATCTCAATATGTTATTTTATGTTTGCATAATTTATTATGATGCTTCTTTACTCTTGTTTATTTATACTTTATAAATCTCATTTTGTTTCCTATTTAAAATTTTCAACTATTTGTAATTAAAATTCTCAATGTTTTAAAGTCTTTCTAACTTAAAATTATCCAAGTTTTAAAACATTTCACAAAACTATTTTTTTAAAATATTTAGAAACTTTTTCTTTTAAAGTTACAATTTTTTTTATGTTTTTTTCAAACGTTCAAAATTTAATCTATGATTTCATAAGGTTTCTCAATCAATCTTTTGTAATAACTTATACGGTTTTTCATAAACGAAATCGTACGACGGAATCTAGGAAATTTTGGAGTCCGATTTCTTAGAATTCTTGAGGTGAGGGATCACATCTTTGGGAGTCCAAGATTTTATCCCAAGAAAAAAATGATTTTAATTAATTTTTTAAAAAATCTCTTTATTATAAGGCTATCTATATGACGGATTTTGAGAAATTGTACTAATTTATCACTTTCTTGAGGTGAGAATATTTTCTTCAACATAGTCTAATTGATGAAATGTTTTCCACTTATTTTATGAGATCATTGCTTCAAATATTGGAGTAATGAGGGGTAAAATAAGACATTAGTTTTTTAAAAAAATTAAAGAATATTTTCAATTCAAGATTTGGAATTTGGCCACTGTTTTCTAAACGAGTGTTGTGGGATGCTAACACCTTCCTCATGCACAAATGACACTCGAACTCAACTTTAGTTTTCGCAGACTATTTTTTAATGATTTTATTTAAAAGTTTTTTTACTATATATCGGTGTCCAATCACACCGTAAAAAAGATTGGTGACAACTCCTATTTTATTTTAAAAACTAACCATTTTGAGGACGTGAGATATAGCCATGAGAGACCCAAATAAAAAGATGGAATTTTGGGAAGTGGGTTGGGGTTAAAATTGGGAAATGATGTGAAATTGAAAGGAGAAGAGAGAGAGGAGAAAAATGATGAAGTAAGGAGTGAAGTGTGAAGAGATTTCTCTCTAGTGAAAGGGAGAGAGAGAAGTAGTAATAGTCAAAGGGAGAGAAAGAAAGAAAGTTTTTTTTTTTAATTTTTTATGTTTATATATATATATATATATATATTATAAACATATTTTGTTGACCAAGTTTGTTTGCTTTACAATGGACCTTAGAAACTTGTGCTTCTATTTGTATTTGAAAATTAATAGGAATGTTTATATATAACTAAATATATAAATAGAAAATAAAGGACAAAATACCATATCTACAACTTGTCCCCCTTTGTCTATTTTGAAAATATTTAAAGGTGGACAAAGGAAATAATAAGGTATTTAGGCCGATTTTTTTAGAGAAAAAATTATCAAATGAGCAAGAATATCAACCTTAGCTCCAATGCTAGGTTTGATAAATAAAGGACTTGATAGACAGACTTCAGCCTCAACTTTAGATCTAGGCTCGATTTAACAAAATTTGAAAAGACATCAGCCTTAGCTCCAGGTTTAGGTTTGATAAATAAAGAACCTAATAGACAGGCTTCAACGTCAGCTTCAGATCTTACCTCGATTTAACCAAATTTGAAAAAAACATCAACCTTAGCTCCAAGGCAAGGTTTGATAAAAATATAATTTGAAACTAAAATATTGTGCTTTTCAAATAAATAAATAAATAGCTCACTACTCCATTTTACCAATCCTATTGACAATTGATCAATATGGTCATAATATAATAATAGAATAATAGATTGATGGATAATGGATATTTATTATCATTTGATAACATTTTAGAAAGGATTGACAAATTAACATATGTTTGATAAATATAATAAAAAATGAAAAAAAAAATGACAACGATACTTGGAATAGGAGTACAAAGAGAGGAGGTGAGAGAAAGTTTACACATTTTAAAATAACATTCTAAGAACTAAATGTAAGTTTACTAGAAATACCCCTGACCTCTTTTAACATATGAAACCTTATAAAAAAAGATCTCATGCATAATAGCTTCAAACATAATTTGAATTCACAGGATTTTTTAACTTAACGCCATCCATATTGGTTAAAAGCAAAGCTGCTCTTGAAAAAGCTTTTTCACTACGAACGGACCTTTATAATTAGGAGCCAATTTTTCTCGATGATCCTTTTGAAATGGAAGTATCGTTTTTAAAATCAAATCTCGTTCGAGGGTGTACTTTCTTATTGTATGCTCACGTTAGTCTTCTTTGGTAAAGTTGTCCATGACTTAATGCTGCCAACTGTTTTTCTTCAACAAAATTCAACTGCTCATAACGACCTCGTATCCATTCAACTTCATCTAACTTAGCTTTCATACCATAAAGGCAAGACAACTCCCATACCATAAACCAAAGAAAATGGTGTTGCCCCTACTGAAGTACGAACTGACGTGAGATATCCATGCAGTGCAAATGGTAGAATTTCATGCTAATCTTTGTATGTTGTTGTTTTCTTAATGATTCTTTTAATATTTTTGTTGGCTGACTCAGCTCCCCCATTCATCTTTGGATGATACGAAGTCAAATTTAGATGATTAATTTTGAACTACCCACAAAGTTTGTCCATCATTTTGTTATTTAAGTTCTTGGCATTATCCGTGATAATACCCTCTGGGAAACCATAACGACATATCAACTCTTTCTTGATAAATTTGAGTACTACTCCTCCTGTAACGTTGCAATAAGATGCGACCTCTATCCATTTAGTGAAGCAATCAATGGCCACAAGAATAAAACAATGACCCTTTGAGGCTTTAGGATCAATGGGTCCAATAACATCCATTTCCCATAAAGAAAATGGCCAAGGTGTTGACAAGACATGCAATGGAGATGGTGCTGCGTGGATCTTATCCATATAAATTTGACACTTTTTACATTCTTTTGCATATTTGATGCAGTCTAATTCCATTGTTCTCCAATAATAACCAGATTTAAGTATTTGTCTAGCCATCATATGTCCATTAGCATGTGTTCCACATATTCTTTCATGAATTTCTGTCAAAATTTGTTTTGCTTCTTCCTCATCAACACATCGAAGGAGCACCATGTCGTGGTTTCTTTTATAAAGAACTTTGCCACTTAAGAAAAAGTTCATGGCCAACCTTTTTATTGTGCATTTGTCATTCTCTAAAGCTTCATATGAATGTTCTCTACACTTTATGTACTGCTTGATGTTAAAATACCATGCTTGTTATCATTTTCAATATTCATGCAATATGCCGTCGCATCTCGCTTTGTAATTTGGATTGGATAAAGTTTACATTCATGATTAAGATCAAACATTGCTGCTACGTTCGATTGTCCTCCCTATAAACATGGTCAAATGAAATTTTCTCAAAATTTTGAGATAATTTTGTAATGTATTGGTTGTAAGGCACCAATTTAGCATCTTTTGTTTACCATTCTTGACTTGATGTATTACTAACATTGAGTCACCCAAAACTTTTAACTTTTTAATATTCATGTCGCATGCTACTTGAAGTCCCATAATGCAAGCTTCATATTCCATGATATTGTGAGTGCATTCAAAACATAACTTGGCCGTTCGAGGAAGACTTTTCCTTTTGGAGAAATTAGTACAACTCCGATCCCATGTCCTAACTCATTTGAGGCACCATCGAAAAGCAGAATTTATGTCTCATGATCTGTAGCATCATTTTCAACTAGAAATATGTTTTCATCTGGGAATTCAACCTTCATAGGCTCGAAATTTGCTACTGGTTGGGCAGCTAAATGATCAGCAAGTGTGCTTTCCTTTATTGCCTTTTTAGTATCATAAACAATATCATACTCTGACAACAAACTTGCCATTTTACAATCCTCCCAGATAATGAAAGTTTGTAAAAAATGTATTTTATTGGATCCGTTTTTGAAATAAGTCATGTTGTATGGTATAAATATATTGTCTCAAACAATGAGCAGTCCATACCAAAGCACAACAATTTTGCTCTAACATTGAATATTTAGACTTAGAATCAGTGAATTTTTCGCTCAAATAATAAATAACATGCTCTTTCTTCACTAATAAGTCATATTGTCGAGATCATCATCGATAAAACCTTATAATACTATCAAGTATAGAATTAACGGTCAACCTGGAGCTGGAGGTATAATTACAGGTGCGCTCTGCAAGTACTGCTTAATTTTGTTGAAAGCTCTTCACAATTCTCATTCCATTTTTCTGGGTTGTTTTTACGTAAAAGCTTGAAGATTGGTTCGCATATTGATGTCAAATGCGAGATAAATCTGGATTGTAGTACAATCTTCCAAGAAAACCTATCATTTTTTTTTGTTTTAGGGGATGACATTTCCATGATGGCCCTCACTTTATCTAGGTCTACTTTGATCCCTTCTTCACTGACAATGAATCCCAACAGCTTGCCTACGGTTTCCTCAAATGTACATAAGATGGATTTAATTTCAATGATACTTTCTCAACCAATCAAATAATTTTTGAAGTGTGGTTGTATGATCTTCATCTGCCTTGGATTTTGCAGTCATATCATCAACATACAACTCTATTTCCTTATGCATCATATCATGAAAAAGTGTAACCCTTGCTTCCTGATATGTTGCCCCAACATTTTTCAAACCAAAAGACATTACTTTGTAGCAAAATGCTCCCTAAAGAGTAATGAATGTCGTTTTTTCTCTCTTTTCTTCAGCCATTTTGATTTGATTATATTTTGAAAAACCATCCATGAAGGAGAAAGTTAAGTATCCTGCAGTATTATCCACCAACATGTCGTTATGAGGTAAAGAGAAGTTATCTTTTGGACTGACTCGATTTAGATCTCTATAATCTACACACATTCTCACTTTTCCGTCTTTTTTTGACATTTGAACAATGTTTGCCACCCATTCAGAATGTCGCCATGTGTCTGGGACGACGTGGGGCGGCCGATGTCCTCAAAATAGTTAGTTTTAAAACAGAATAGAACTCGTCACCAATTTTTTTTACGGAGTGATTGAAATAAAGTAAACAATTTTGAAAAAATCATAAAAAAAATATGGTATGCGAAAACTAGAGTTAAAATCGAGAGTTATTTGTGTATGAGAAATGTTTTAACACCCCACAACACCCGTTTAAAAAATGATGGCCAAATTTTAAATGTTGAATTGAAAATATTCTTTAATTTCTTTGAAAACTAATGTCTTATTTTACCCCAAATTACTCCAATATTTGAAGCAATGATCTCATAAAAAAGTGGAGAGCATTCCATCACTTAGTCTAAATTGAAAAAAATTTCTCACCTCAAGAAAGTAGAAAATTAGTACAATTTCTCAAAATCCGTCATAGGAATAATATGGATAACGAGATGTTTTTTTAAAAACATTAATTAAAATCATAGTTTCTTGGGATCAAATCTTGGAATCCCAAAGATGCGATCCTTCACCTCAAGAATTTTAAAAAGTCAGACTCCCAAATTTCTTAAATTTCGTCGTAGGATTTTGTTCAAGAAAAATGATATAAGTTATTAGAAAAGATTGATTAAGAAGCCTTATGAAATCATAAATTAAATTTTGAACGTTTGAAAAAAATAAAAAAGTTATCTTTAAAAGAAAAAAATTCTAAATGATTTAAAAAAAAGCGTTTTGTGAAAGATTTTACTTTAAGAATTTTAAATTAGAAGAATTTTAAAACATTGAGAATTTTAATTAGAAAGAGTTAAAAATTTTAAATAGGAAACAAAATGAGGCTTAATAGAAAATTAGATAATGTAGAAACAAGAGTAAATAAGCATCATAATAAATTATGAAAAAATAAAATAACATATTGAAATTTTACTAAAAACATATTGTAGATCGATCTTGGACTTCCAAAGAATCAATTTCCTCACCTCACCAAAATTTTCTAGATTCCGTTGTCGGATGTTTTTAAAGAAAAATAATTTAAAATATTAACAAATTTAAACAATTATTAGCAATAACATATTAAATTGACCACAAAGAAGGAAAAAATAAAATATTAAATAATATATAAAAGACGAGAACATATTAAAGAAGCAATAATCAAGAAAAAGATTAAAGAAACAATAGTCAATGCTATAAAAAGAAAAAGATAATTAATTATATATATAAAAAAGTAAAGATACAATATATAGAAAATAAAGTTTAAGAATAAATTAACAAAGGAAAAACATAATAATAAATAAAAAAGATATAACAACAAGGTTTGAAGAAATATGAAAAAAAAAAACTATAAAAGAGAAGCTCACAAGATAATAAATAAATAATTATAAGAAAGAAAAGTAGAGAAATAAAAACAAGAACAATAAGAAAATATTTAATCATTTAGTTTTTTTTTTTTCGCATTTTTTTTATTGAAACGTGAAGAAAGATGAATAAAATAATGAAAATAGTAAGAATAAGAAAAAAAATAAAGAGTTTTGAAGGAAAATAAACACCATAAAAAGAAGAAAAAGAAGAAAAAAGAAGAAAAAAGAAAAGAAAGAAAGGTTGAAATCCCAACGCACTAAACTCACTTGTTGTTTGAGGTATGGATCATTGGAACCAAAGGCCTACCATACACCTCCAACTAAGTTGGAGTTTTTTTGTGTGTGGAATTCTTGACATTGTCGGGAGAAAGATGAAGATTTAAGAGGTTGTTAGAAGAAAAGATAAAATGGATGTTGTAGATCTTTTGGTTTTTTAAGAAGATATGAAGGTTAAGAGAAGTAGGGGTTATGGAGGTTAGAGATTTAGATGAAGAAGAGAAGATGTGAAGGTTGTAAAAATTTCTTTTTTTTTTTTTGGTGGCCTTTTTCATTATGTTGTGTTATGTCCATGGATGAATAAGAAGAGATTATTTATAGTTAAAATCATTTCTTCACATAACTAAAATTCAAAATGGTGTATTTTTTCTAAAATTTGAAATAATACTAACAAATAAAAGCTTAATCATTACTATTGAAATTCTCTTGAAAATGTAGGTAGATTTACAATATCCCAATTGTTAAGCTCAAAATCAGGTGGACATGCATAAATTGTGTACCTTCAAATGATGCTTCTTGTGTCACTGTTGCAATCAATAGCCTCTCCATCTTCGTTAACAGACCATCCTTTGAATCAAAGTCATGTGATGAGTAACTTAAACCACAACTCTTGAAAGTATCATATAATGCCATATAAATTTTATACTTGGATCAAACTCCCTCATCACTAGCTTTGCCAAACACTTTTTCGTCTTTTCTTCTTGAGCATAATCTTATCATATATGGATGGCTTATAACCCAAACCAAACCTTCCATCATTGCTCGGTGTTTTTAAAAGTGTCTCTAAGTTTTGATTCAAAGAATATCTTTCTCCTCCAATTATCCTAGTGGTCATAACTTCAACTTTAGACGTGTATGGCTTTATCACTTTATCTATAGTTGCTTCAATCATAGTTGCATGAGCAATTTCAAAAGAGTGAAAAGAGCACTCTAATGCTTCCTTTGTCGCCTCAACATATGGGGTTGAGACCAGTTTTGTTATCAAGAAATCTTCCTCTCCCATCAAATAAATCGTCTTATTCCCAATAAGAAATTTCAATTTTTGATGCAACGTGGAAGGCACCACTCCTGCGGAGTGAATCCAAGGACATTCTATAAAAACTGTATGTGAGTGTTATTTCCATGACTTGAAAAACTATATTGAAAGTACATGGGCCAATTTTGATTGGTAATTCAACGTCACCCATTACTTCTTTACGTGACCCATCAAAAGCTCTCACAACCATAGTACTTGATTTTATGTATGACATGTCCACTAGAAGCTTCAATAGTATAGGTTTAGGCATTATATTAAGAGCTGATCCATTATCCACTAGAACTCTTGTTATGACGTAGTCTTTACACTTCACTTGAATATGTAGTGATTTTGTATGGCCTAAACTTTCAAGAGAAATTTCATCATCTGTGAAGACTGAAATTTGAAGATGTAATGTTTCCAATAATTCCAATGAACTTTTCCACTGAAATGTCATGTCTTGTAAGCTCTCATTCAATTCTCCTTTTATTTATTAATATTTTAAGTTTGGAAAAAAGTTTAAATCCAATGGTAAATTCTTTAAGGTTGATTTCTTTTAATAAGGAAATTGGTACAAATTTAGTTTGGAATAAAACTTGGAAATTTGAATGTTGAAAGAAGGAAACTAAGGGCAAAAAGGTAAGTTTAATATGGAGTGAGGGGCATAATGGTCTTTTCTTATGATCTTTTTTTTATTATTAAAGTTTAAATAAAAAAAGGGGAGATATTTTTTCCCTTCTTCTTCTTCCTGATTCTTTGAGAGACGTCGACCATCCCCCTATTGAAATTTCTCTTATGTCGACTATCTCTCTAGGGCACGAAGGCACACTTCCATCTCTTTTGCATGTCAGCTGCAACTCATGTTGGTCGCACCTCATGTTAGTCATGACTCAACTTGCCGATGACAGCATGTTTGCACTTCTCTTTCACTTCTGCACAACGATAAAGGAACCCAGTCGTCGACACCCCATTAACGTTGCCACTACCTGACTTGTTTTCAACACAGCTCCAGCCAATCGTTGAACCCGAGGCCTTGTTGCGCTATTGCAGTTTGCAATCTTGCGCTATCTACTTTTTGTTTTTGATTTGAGTCACGCCTTTTCACCATCATACCGTTAACGACTCTTGTTCACACCGGTAGTTGAATCTTTTATTTTGGGTAAGGATTGGCTTATTTTAGTGTTTTTTAGTTTGGTTTTTTTGAAGATTTTCGAATACCCATTAAGTTTCGACTTTGATTTTGCAATATTTATTACATTTCGTTATTAAATTTGGAGTATTGGGAGATTTTAGCTGCTGTCCAGTCGCAAAGAGACTCAAAATTGGGTGTTAGCAAAAATTTGGGTAAGATTCTAAGCTTTATGGAATGGGTCTTGAGTACCCATTTAAGTTTCGTGCTATTACTGAACAACCTATGGGTTTTGGATGCTATGATTCGAAAGTTGAAGGTTGTTAGAGGATTGTTCAGTGGGGTTAAGGCTACTTTGCTAAGTTCTTGGTAAGGTTTAAAGTGATTTTATTGAGTTTTCCTAGAGTTATTGAATGTCCATTAAGTTTAAGCGTTAAAATTGAATTACCCATGATACTCGATCCTAGAGTTGAATGATTAAGGTGTGGTTAAGGTGATTTCAACAAGGAATAAATCTTTTTTTCCTTCTCTTTCAGTTCTGTAATTTGAAGAACCTACAAGGATGTTTTTATATGGGCTTTTTCCTTTTTTCAAAATTGTTTTATATGGTGTAAATATTTTCGCGTTGTGTTCTATTTTTTAAAAAAACCTCTAATATTAATAATAAATAATAATACTTTATTATTGTTACTTTATTTTTCTCTCACAATATATATATATATATATATATATATATATATTGTTAACTTACATAAATGTAATAATTTATGCCCCGTGTAACAAAAAACAAAAACCCATGAAGTTAGACAAAATAATTTCATAATTCCAAGGTTTCTCTTTCTTCTATTTTTAAATGATTTATTATTGTGTTTAAATCTCCTATTTCATCTTCGCCATTTTCGACAAGATGTTTTGAAGCTACTTCATCTTTCTCATGTTCGAGTATATCAAAATCGTTTAAATATCATTTTGACATGATCTAAACGATTGTTTAAATTTGAAGTCCTTTTTCCCATCATTTAAAAAGAACTACACAATCGCACGATCGTTTAGATTTGAAGCCCTTTTTTCATCATTTAAAAAGAACGCCAGAAATCATATTAAGAACAAAGAAATAAAGGAAAGTTATAAACTAATCGATTAAAACCTAGAGAACTGAAAGCCCTAAGGAGAAGAACAAGAACGTAACAAAATGTAGATTAAGAGGAAGGCGAGAGAGATGGAGACAAGGCGATAGGGAGAGAGTCGAGACGGTGGCAGAGAGAGAATCGAAGAGGGCGATGGTAGGGAGAGGTTCAAACGGACGAACGGAATGTAAAGGATCTGATACACGTTTTTGGAGAGGTAGAACACGACGGTGAACATGGACGGACGGATGGTGAACACGACAAAAGTGAGAGATCTGGTGGAACTCGTAAATTCGAAAGGGGCAGAGACACATCTAGCGCTTTGAAGAAATTAACCCAATATTTTCTTTTAAATATTTAATATCACTTGATGTTTTTAAAACGTCAAGGAAAATGATCTTACTTTTTTATAAAAATTCTTAACGTTTTAAAATGTCAATAATTTTTAAGATATTTAAAACTCCAAGGAAAAGTACATATTACTTGACATTTAAAAAACGTCAAGAATGTTGAATTTATAAACATTCTCGACATTTTAAAAATGTCAAGAATTTAATAGATATTCCTTGACGTTTTGAAAAAGGCATATTACTTGATGTTTAATAAACGTCAAGAAATCTGAAAATTGGCCTACCTCCGCCTTTTTATAAAAATTCTTGACGTTTTATTTTTGAAATCACCCCCTCAAAAAACATCAAGAAAAGAAAACAACAACCGTAAAGAAATACCCTTTTTGTAGTAGTGACATGATCGTGTAGATATAATCTAAACGATCGCTTACTATAGTCAACATGATCGTTTAGCATGGTCAACACGATCGTTAAAATTGAAGTCTTTTTCCACCGTTAAAAAGAACTACACGATCATGTATCATGACCAAAACGATCATAGAACATTCATTTAGACTATAGTACATGATCGTTTAGAAGCATGTATCATTCAAAGGTTTCATCAATGCATCCTCATATTCAAGCTCGAAGGTTTCATTGATGCTTCCTTATATTCAAGCTCGAAGGCTTCATCGATACTTACTCATATTCAAGCTCGAAAGCTTCATCAATACTTCCTTATTTTCAAACTCGAAGGCTTTACCGACAATTCCACATATTCAAGCTTGAAGGCTTCATGACACTTTCTCATATTCAAGCTCGAAGGTTTCATCGACGCTATCTCATATGTAAATTCAAAAGTATCGTCTTTTTCAAGCAAAAAAAAAAACATCGTTGCTTCTTCAACCTTAAGTTTGAAGACTTTAGGCTTTATCGATACAGATGCAGCTTCGCCTCCTCTCCAAAATGTCGATGCAGTAAACTTTACCTCATCTAAAATATGTTGTAGTCGAGAAGATCGTCATCTCAAATATGTTGCAATTGAGAAGATCATCATCTCAAATATGTTACAACTGAGAAGATCTTCATCTCCAATAGGTTGCAGTCGAGAAGATCGCCATCTCAAATATATTGCAATCGAGAAGATCATCATCTCAAATATGTTACAGTCGAGAAGATGTTCATCTCCAATATGTTGCAATCGAGAAGATCTTTATCTCCAATATGTTACATTCAAGAAGGTCGTCATCTCCAATATGTTGTTGTCGAGAAATTCATTATCTCAATAGGTTACATCAAGAGGATCATCATCCCTAATATCGACCATCGAGGGGATCATTCATCTCCAATGTGTTATAGCTCCGAACATTATGATGATAGTACATCTCAGCCTCCAACTCTCCAAATGATGATGGTGCAACTCCAAGAGAATGACGATGGTACAGCTCTACCTCTACCTCTCAAAGATGACAACGACGGTGCAGTTTATTTCCACCTCTCCAAAGATGATGACGATGAAGCAACTCTATCTTCGCCTCTCTAAGATGACGATAATGATGCAACTCCACCTCTACTCTCTCCAAGATGACAACAATGATGCAATTTTGCCTCCGCGTCTCTAAGATGATAACGAGGGTGCAGCTCTGTTTTCGCGTTTCCAAGATGACGATGGTGGTGTAGCTCTGTCTCCCTTTCTTCAAGATGAAGACGACAGTGCAACTTTGCCTCTGTCTCTCCCAAAGGACTATGGTACAGCTCCAAGAAGATCACGATGGAGAAGCTCTACCTCTGCCTCTTCAAGAAGATGACGACAGTGCAGCTTTTACTCTGCCTATCCAAGAAGATGATGACGGTGCAGCTCTACCTCTCTAAAATGACGATGATGGTGCAACACCGGTTTTGCTTCTCTAAAGATGATGTCGACAATGTAGCTCCATCTTCGTCTCTCTAAAATGATGAATGTGCTCCATCGTTCCTAATAGGGAGGTGGATCTGACGAAAAATGCCTAATTATTCTCTAGTAGAAGTTAGATTGCTGACGACGAGGCAGAACGAAGATGTCCAATCATTCGTACTAGAGAGGTGGATCGATGGTAAATGCCCAATAGTACCCTAGTAGAAGTTGGATCGCTGGCGGCGAGGTAGAATGAAGATGTCCGATCGTTCCTACTAAGGAGGTGGATCTGACGGCAAATACTTGATCGTTCTCTAATAGAAGTTGGATCGCTAACGACGAAACAGAATGAAGCTGCCCGATTATTCCTACTAGGGAGGTGGATCTGAAGGCAAACACCCGATAATCCCCTAGTAGAAGTTGGATCGCTTATGATGAAGTAAAACAAAGATGTCCGATTGTTCCTACTAGGGAAGTGGATCTGATGGTAAATGCCTGATCATCCCCTAGTAGAAGCTGGATCACTGATGCTGAGACAGAACAAAGATGTCTGGTTGTTCCTACTAGAGAGGTGGATCTGACGGAAAATGTCTGATCGTTTCCTAGTAAAAGTTAGATCGCTAACGATAAAGCAGAACGAAGATGTCGGATCACTCCTACTAGAGAGGTGGATCTAACGCCAAATGCCCGATTGTCCCCTAGTAGAAGTTGTATCGCTGTCGGTGGAGCAGAACAAAGATGTCCAATCGTTCCTACTAGGGAGGTGGATCTGATGACAAATGTCCAATGTCCTTTAGTAGAAGTTAGAACGCTAACGGCGGAGTCACCCCTGCAAACGATTACAAAAAAAGAAGGATAATAAAAAATAAAAGAAAAAAATCTCGTACCTTTGTTTTTCTTGATGTGGAAAGAATGATTAAGGTGTGAGTCTATTTATAAAACTAACAAGTCCAATTCGTAATAGAATTTTGAATGATTTTAAATGTTTTTAAACAATAAAATTAAATTAAAACTCAATTATCTTATGTTATTTGATTTTGGGATAAAATCTCAAATTTCACTTTTGAGATATTTAAACATATTTTAATATTTTAAATTTTTAATAATAAAATAAAATTAAAATTCAATTATCTTATGTTATTTTCTTTTGGGATAAATCTCGAATTCTACTTTTTGAGATAATTAAGCATATTTAAATGTTTGAAAATTTAGATTTTATCCCCAGTTTTAAAATTAAAATTTGAGTTCAAAATTCAAGTCAAATTAACTTGCATATATGGCCTCTAACTTTATCCCAAAATTGAGTTCTCCTATTTATCTCAAAATTAAAAATTGGTCATTTTAAAATTAAAATTGGTCATTCTGAATTCTTATCCATTCTCAAGACAAATTAGGGTACGGTAGAAATCTCATCCTTATCTCAAATTAAAATTTGGAACAATATCCTTTTTCTCTACCAAATTAATTTTCTCGAAGTCAATTTGTCAATTAATTCCAAAGTATGCATTAAGCCCTCTTTTTGTAAATTTAAAGTAAACTTGTAGGTTGATAATCTTTTTAATTCTAGTATAGTTTCTTCAGTATTGTAATTGGCAATATTTTACTTTACTAAAATCTTGGAATAAAGATTCATGCCTTAATTTTTTTTGTTGAACAAATGATGTTTGATGGAAGCAACTTCTCTCATGTATTTTTGTTTGATTCTTGTTATGTAAAATGGTGTGAATCTTGATCAAATTAATTTTGTAGATTCCAGCAATTTGATCCTAAAATTAAATTGACCAAGAACTCTTAAAACCTCTCAATCTTTACATTGCATTTTTTCTCCAATGATAAATAAAACCCTCAATACCCAATTACTCTTGCCTCACTTTCATCAATTGAGTAGTTTTTACATATACTAATCTCTTGAGTTAGAACAACCTAGCGTTCTACTTGTCACAACTTGATTCTTGAAATTTCTTGCTTGATTTTTTAATGCTTTCTTAGTACATTTGTCTAACAATTTTTTTCTAGTTTAAATTCAAAATTGAATCTCTTCCACTCCCTTGGGTTCGACACCCTCACTTTCGATTACACACTTCCCAATACACTACGGTAATAAGTCAGGGTTTATTTTACAAATTAATCTTTTGTCAAGGAAATTTGGTAAGTCTTCCCTATTTTCCTAATTCATTTCATTTGGAGCTAGTTTTCCCTTCTTCATATTAATTAGCATATATTGTTCCATAATTATTCTTTAAACGACCTTACCAATTACATATTACACAGACCTTCCAAGCCTTGTCGCTCACACGTGCATGTGTCCAATTAATCACGTGTTGATTGAGGTATTTTTGATATTTTTCATTGTGGGTCTGTGGACTTTTTCCGTTTTCAAAATTGTTTTACAGAATGTAAATATTTTATCGGTTTGTTATATTTTATTAAAAAAAAACCCCAAATATTTTACTATTCTCATTCTCTTTCTTCATTTAATTCCTTATCTTGTTTACACCAATCAACATCAACTTTCTCTTTCCTCGTTAACTCATTCACTTTTTCAACAATAATTATATTTACAACATACGGTTAACCATACTTTTTCACCATTATATATATATATAGATACATACATACATATCTACATATATGTATATATATATATATATATATATATATATATATATATATATATACATATCTACGACATATCTACATATGTTACATATCTACATATATTATATATAAACATAGACATATATAGATATGTATATACATATATATAATTAACCAAATTTCCACCAAAACCAAATTTCCACCATACACATACATTTAATTAATTCAAATTCCACCAAATCTATTTAAACCTCCGATTTAATTAAATGAACACCCAACAAAACTCAATGTTAAAATAAAATCAAAATAATTAAATTAAAAATTACCTTAATTTTTAATATTGCAAACATCTCGCTCACATCTCGCAATATTCAGAATTGAAATACCTAATCCAATGAGATTAGCGTGAAGTATATAGCTCGGCCGGCAATATGTTTTTTCATTTTTTATCTCTTACATTTTATTGATTGGAATTACTTTAAAATTTGTTGGAACTTAAATAAAATCTAAAAACTTGCTCAAATATGTTTAAAATTGATTTTTTATATGTTTTGAAAGATAACAAATTGTAACTAAAAATTTGCTAAATAGGTTTAAAATCACTCTAAATTATCTTTAAAACACTTAAAACAAAGTATATAATTAATTTGGGGTTTGATATTTCAAATTTATATACCGCAAAATATTCGCGAGATGTGTGCGAGATTAAAAAATAACTAACAAAACTATTCGAACATGTTATAAAATAACTCTAAATCACCTAAACACATGTATGTATAATTGATTTGGAATAGGGTATTTTAAATTTGGAGATTGCGAGATGTTTCCGAGATAAAAAAAATAGCTAACAAACTCCATCGAACGTGTTGTAAAATCACCCTACATCACATAAAACAAGTGTAGAATTGTTGGGATTATTGGACATTTTAAGTTTGGAAGTTGCGAGATGTTTGCGAGATACAAAAACAATAGCTATAAAGTTTCTAAAATATGTGTCAAATCATTCTAAATCAAATAAAATAAGTTTATAATTGATTTGAGATTGAACATTTAGGGTGTGTTTGGGCTTCGGGTATAGGGGAAAAGGAAAAAGAATTTGAGCAAAACCTTGTTTGGCTCAAGTGTTATATATGTTAAATGGGGATTAGGGTTATCCTAATAATCCCCATTTAACCTATCTTCTCCTACACTTTACCCGTCGTACGCCTCTTCTAACCCTACCTCATTTTCCGACCAAAATTCTCCGTTTTCCTCTCATTTTCCGTTCCATTTTCCTCTCATTAACTTCCCATTTTTCTCTGATTATCTTCCTTTCACCGATCTTTTCTCCCTTCCTCTTCAAGTTCATTTACATTTCCTTCATCTCCTTTTCAAAGCATCTGTCTGTGTTATTCGTGTTCCATTTTTTGCCCTACTCTCTTCGAAACGCTCTCATCCTCTCTATTTTGCGTTTCGTTGATCGATTGCCATGAACGTGCGTGACCTCCGAAACGTTTCTCATCCTCTCTCCATATTTCCATACCCTTCGTCTGCCGAAGAATAACCCTTGTCGCTCCCTGCTCTTGTTGGTCTTAGAATGAGTTTACTGCACTTTTCTTGTAACAGACAGCCACATTGTCATACATGCTACACTAAATCGGTGAAAGGAAGTCGAGTAGGGACATGGCGGAGCATGGCAGGGGTTCTCGGTCTGCACCAAAGGTATGGTCAACCTATGATGAGTATTGTGGTAGTGCGTCTAATTTTTTTTTCATGTTTATTCTTTTTTTGGGTCTAATATGAATTTTTTTTTTCCATTTGCAGTGATGAATTTAATGTTAACTTTAATGAATTTAATGTCTGATTATGTTAACTTTTTTTTAATGATTCCTCTGTGAACTTGTTTAATCAACCTCACTCTCTGTTCTTCACATGTATTCCTTTGTTTTGCATCCATATGTGATCAATTTTGTTTTGCCTCCATATGTGATCAATTCTGTTGCAACTCTGTCTATACTCCCTTTACTATATATTTGGACCTTCCTCCTTCCATTCCATGTCTGACTGTCTTTCCCTTTTGGTATACTTGCATTTCTCTTTGGTTGTTCATCGAATTTCTTTGGTATACTTGCATTCCATTACGTTTGCCACATTAGCCACTGTTTTCAATAGTTTACAACTCAATCATGTTTGAATGTAACATTTAAAATCACACTTGATATATATCTGTTATGCTCAAAGATAGAGTTAATTCAACCTCTTTGTTTTGCCTTGTCACTGTCTCTAATTATTTACAATACACTAATTTCGTAAATTTGTTTGCTTGCTGTTTTGAATGACCCCTTGCTCTTTTGAATGCTCTATTGCTCTCAGTTTGATCACTCTTTGGTATATTCTTCAAATTTTTCGTACTTATTTGTTTTTTACAAAACAATTATGCTTGTTCTACTCTGTTTTCTCCCTATGGATTTTTTTCCTCATGCACTATCATAAGAAATGATTGTTGTTTTCGATGCTCCATGTTTGTTTGCGCACTGTGTTGTCACATTGACCATTGTTTTGTGAACATGTCTCCACGCAACACATTAGAATGATCTCTATTTTATATCTTTCTTTGGTTGATTCTCTTTTACATATGATGTTATCGAGTTCACCGCACACAATTCTACCGCAAATGCGCTCTTCTTGAACTTCTTTGCAGGAATTTCTTAACTATGAGGCTACTTCCTTTCACATACATTATGTACTAACACTTTTATTTTTTGTACGGTTCCATGGATTTGTAAGGTTTCATTTATGGTTAAGGTATGTTTCATTTGCGTTTTTTCGTTATTTCTTTGCAATACGTAATCTTTACCGGCACGCACATGTAATGACAAGGTCATTTTTTGTCTGTATCTTTAGGTTTTCGTACTTAAAGCATTCCTAAATGAGGTACTACGACTATAAACCTCATTCATTTATGAAGTCGATCTATATATGGTCTACTTAATTGTTTTTGTAATTAATTCTTTTCTTTCGTTATTATTCATTTATGTTTGTTGTATGAAATGCTTCGAATTCTAGCTTGTAAATCGTATTTTTTTTACTATGTTAAATGATACTTTTTTTATTCATTCCTTTCCATACTACATTTGCCACGCCCCGTATGTATCAATGCCATATTCATTACTTAGATACTATTTTGAAACTAAATAGTGTGACATGTACCTATTAGGACTAAAAGCATAATAAGTTAACAAATTTTATCCTAGATCAAACTTAACTAATATTGTTATTTAAGAGAGGAATAATAATAAGGCATTGAGCTATAGATAAAGAAATTGACATTATTCAAGAAATTTATTGAGACATTGATCTATATAAGAAATTTGGCATTTTCAATTAGTGGTAATTTAATGTTAAAAGATTCTTTTTTCACAAATAATTCGGGTGGTATTTAGTTCATGTTAAATAATAATAAATTTGAAATTTATTTTTTCAACTAACTTTATTTTATCTAATGTGTAGTGGGTTACAAAATTCCTAACTCCCCTAGTTAATTTAGAAACAAATCATATTTATAAATATGTTTACAAAAGGAAACTTTCCTAAATATAACAAACTACTGAAATATTTACAGCCCGTGTAACAAAGCCCATAAAGTTAGCCATTTTTTAAATATTTCAGGTTTGCCCTTCCATCTTTTTCTTTTCTCTGCGAATTTTTTATCGTCTTCCTCTATACTCTTCTTTTTTAGCTGCGATTTCTTCCATCTTTTTTTTTTTAAATTTGGATAACTAAATCTATTTCTTTCAATCGTCTTTCTTATTTTTCTCTCTTTTTTTAGGTGCGTGCATGTCTTTCTTCCTCTTTCTTCTTTTTCTTTTTTTTTTTCATTCACTGCATGCATCGTATCATCTTTCTTCTTTTTTTTTTTACGTTTAGATTAGGTAACTAAATCTGATGGTGTATAAGAATCTTGAAAAAATTGGTTAGGCATTTAAATTATGGTAACCAAAACTAAAAGATTGTGTATAAAGAATATTGAAAAAAATCATCTATACCAAATTTTTGAAAAAAAAAATAGTTCAGATTTGGGGTAGCCAAATCTAAATGATCATATACCAAATATTGAAAAAAAAAATTGTTTAAATTTGGAACCCCAAATCTAAATGATAGTGTAGCCAAATCTAAACGATCTTGTAGCCAAATCTAAATGATCGTATACCAAATTTTGAAAAAAAAAATGTAGTCAAATCTAAACGATCGTGTAACCAAATTAAATGATAGAATCATATACCAAACAATAGTCAAATCTAAATGATCGTGTACCAAATCGCATTACTAAATATATTACGCACATTGTTGACGGGGCATTTTTTGGTATTTTACACGGTAGACCTCTAGGCTTTTTCCATTTTCGGAATTGTTCTATACAGTGTAAATACTTTGCTGTTTTTTTATATTTTTGAAAGACCCCTTTTACAAACTCCCCCAATTACTTTAGAAACAAATTTCATTTATAAACATATTTTACAAACTCCCATGCATAAATTAAAAACAAATTATATTTAATTATATATATATATATATAATTATAAACATATTTTACAAAATCCACTAGTTAATTTAGAAACAAATGTTAAATTTCAACATAATTCCAACATTTCTAAAGTTAGTTTCAAGTATGTCATTAGGCTAATAGCATTTGAATGTAACACGTTCTTAGGATTCTTTTTGAACAGGGTGTAAATCTAGTATTTATAATGGACGAACAGGAGTTTGCGTCTCTTCTAAAGTGCGTTCATAACATCCTAACGTCAGTTAGTACTAATGTTGGAGTTGTTAAATAACGATACGAAGAGGATAATGCATATCCCTCATGACACTAGGCATAAGATTAGACAGTTAGCCTATTTCTGCATGATTCATACCTCAGACCTAGTGTGTCGTCAGAGTACGAGAATGGACCGAAGATGTTTCACCATTCTTTGTCACCTACTGAGGACTATTGCTGGACTAACGTCGACGAAAGTCATCGATGTTGAGGAGATGGTAGCAATGTTCCTCTACATTATTGCGCACGATATGAAAAATCGTGTCATTCAATGGGAGTTCATGTGATCGGATGAGACAATTTCCCGTCATTTCAACATGATTTTGTTGGTCGTTATTTGACTTCATGACGAGATTTTGAAAAAACCACAATAGTGCCTAACGATTGCACAGATTAAAGATGGAGGTGGTTTGAGGTACATATTTCTCTGCAACTACGTATTTCCAACCCAACCACGTTAGATCTTGTCAGTAATCATCAATTATGCGTTGCAAAATTGCCTAGGTTTATTAATGGAACGTACATAAAAGTCAACGTTCCAACAAGTGACTGGGCTAGGTATAGAACACGCAAGGAGGAGTCTCCACAAATGTACTTGGAGTGTGTGACACGAAAGGAGATTTCATTTATGTACTTGCATGTTAGGAAGGATCAACTACGGACTCACGCATCCTTCGTGATGCCATTCCAAGACCTAATGGCCTGAAGGTGCCCAAGGGTAACTACCTACGACATTGTACGTATAAATGCAATTTTGCAACTAACAGCTGTGACATTTTAATCGTGTAATGTGATAACAAGCAACTATCTGGTTGATGTCGGGTATCCAAATGTAAAGGGTTTCCTAGCACCCTACAAAGGCCAACACTACCACTTGCAGGAATGGCGTAGCGCTGAAAATGCACCTTCAACCTCCAAAGAGTTCTTCAATATGAAGCATTCGTCTACTCGTAATGTAATATAAAGAGCATTCGGTGTCTTGAAGAGTTGAAGGGCGATACTGCGGGGAAAGTCATACTACCCTGTAGAAGTCCAATGTCGCATAATACTCACATGTTGTCTCCTCCACAACCTTATCAATAGAGAGATGACAAACATTGATATAGAAAATGACATAGATGAGGTTGATTCCACCCACGCGACTCCTGTCGGCGATGACATAAATTACATATAGACATCCAATGAGTGGACTCAATGGAGGGACGAGCTTGCAGAAAAAATGTTTAGTGATTGGGAGTTGCGTAACCAGTAGAACAATTGAATGTTCACTGTTCATTTTCATACTTAAGTAGTGATTGCATTGGGTTATATTTTGTCATGGTTTTTGGATTATATTTGTTTTGAATGTATTGATTACGCAAGTAAATTAATGGCAAACTATTTTTCAATAGGAATTGAATGTACTATGTATTTATGTTCTAACCGTACGGGAATTAATGAAACTAATATCTTTGCGTTTGATTTCTAGTATGGCATGTACATCGAGACTACCTAAGCATAGTTGGACAAAAGAGGAAGAGGCAGACCTCGTCGAGTTAGTAAATGCTAGTGGGTGGAGATTCGACAATAGGACCTTTCACCCCGGGTACTTAAATCAGCTGGTGAGAATGATGGCGTTCAAGATCTCAAGTTGTAACGTCCATGCTTCAACAATCGAGTCGAATAAAATTGTTGAAGAGAATGTTCCATGCACTAGCGGAGATGCGTGGCCCGACCTACAGTGGGTTTGGATAGAACGATGAACAAAAGTGCATCGTTTCAAAGAAAGAAGTCTTCGACGATTGGTGCAAGGTGCGTTACTACTCATTTCAACAACTACTGTAGTATATTTTAAAAAAAGGACTAATCATTTATCACACTTGTACAGAGTTATCTGACAGCCAAGGGCCTCCTTAATAAGTTGTTTCCCCACTATGATGAACTGTCGTACGTGTTTGGCAAAGATCGTGCGACGGGATTGCGGGCTGGTACTAGGCATTTTCTGCTGACGCTGCGTCGGATATGGACTTCTAACCAATGTACAGTCAAGGATGTCACATGTTGCCTGAGGAATTGATGGGAACAAGAACCACTCGAGTAAGTAAGGGTAGGTATGTTTCGAGCGAGTCTAAGCGGAAACGTGGAGGGCAGGACGCAGATAGTGGGGAAGTAATTCGCACTATGATTAAGTACATAAATGAACAACTTAACCGCATTGTTGAATGGCCTGTCCTACAACGTCAAGACGTAAGCCAAACACATCATTTGGAGACCATCCCTGAGCTGACATTGATGGATATGTGTCGTTTAATACGTATACCGATGCCTGATGTAGATGATATGAAAGCTTTCCTTGACATTCCTGACAATATGAAGTACCTGTACTGCAACATCATTCTTGAAAAAAATCGATGACTAGTTTGTTGTATTTGTATCAGTACCTTTTTTGACTTCGACTATATGTTCTTCTTATTACGTGTTTTGTCTTATTATCTCACGAACTTCTCTTTTTGTTCAAGTTTTATAGTCTGTATTTTAATTTCATTTTCCTATGTAATAGTATTATATTGTTGTACTATCGCATGGATGGTACTGTTATTGTTGAAGTTCTAGTGAAAGAATATTTCCCAATTGCGTACACGTAGAAATAATTAGTTGAAATACGCTAATGGAATTACGGATTTACGCATTAATTTTATCCAACAAAACATAAGAGAAGAAACAAAATAATTAAATGGGACTTATGATAACAATTTAGAAAATAAATATTTTATTACTCACAGGGTACGTTAGAAAACTATTTCAAAACGTACATAAAAAATATTTTGGTTTATTCTAATTACATAAATGAATATTGATAATTTACAATAAAAAAATATAAATTATATTTTTTTATTCTTATAGTAATATTTCTTATTTAAAAAAATATCATAGATCCAATTAACGTAATCCTTGCCCCAAACAAGTATTATGATACTACTACACTCATAATCCTTTCCCAAAAAATATATTATAATAATACTACAATAATAATCATTCCTTCAAACACATGTTATTATAACACTAATATAATAATCCTTCCCCCAAACACATACTATCCTTACATTACCTTCCATATTCCTTCCCTCAAACACATATTACAATAACACTACCAATAATAATCCTCCACCAAACACATATTATTATAACACTAGGATTATCATAATTCTTTTCCCCCATAACTCTTTCCCTCCCCCAAACACACCCTTAAAGTTTGGAAGTCGTGAGATGTTTGCGAGATACAAAAACAATAGCTATAAAGTTCCTAAAATATGTGTAGAATCATTCTAAATCACATAAAACAAGTTTATAATTGCTTTGAGATTGGACATTTAAAGTTTGAAAGTTGCGAGATATATTTACGAAATAAATAAATAAAAAAAGTAGTTAAAAACTTTCTAAAACATGTGTAATATCACCTTGATCCACATAAAGAAAATATATAATTGATTTGGGATTTAACATTTGAAATTTAAAAGTTGCGAGATGTTTGTGAGATAAAAAAATAGTAGTTAAAATTTTTCTAAAATAAGTGTAGAAGTACCCTAAATTACATAAAACAAATATGTGATTGATTTAAGATTGAACATTTGATGTTTGGAAGTTGCAAGATGTTTACGATATGAAAAAAAAACTTGCTAAATATGTATTAAACAACCCTAGATCACTCAGAACAATACTAAAATTGATTTTAGATTATACATTTAAGGTTTAAACATTTCATCAAGGGAACATTAAAAACTAAGAGATTACCTATAACAATAATCAAAACATAAATATTTCCAAAATAGCAAGAGCATTTGTTCAAGAGTGACAAAAAATTCTAGAAAATGGGAAGAGAGTTTGAGAGAAAAGAAGTCAGAGAAGTTAAAAGAGAGATGAGAGAAAATGATTGAAAATAATATTTCTTTTTTAAGGAAAAAAAAGAATAAAAAAATTCATATATAAACATTTTTCACTTTTCATATCTCATTTGTCCTAAAATTCAACTTTTTAAAAAATAATCCCAAAAAATCTACCACCTATTCAAAATTGGTTTATTTTATTGTTAATCCCCAACTAAGTTGCTATATATAGGCTCGCAACTTAGTAACTCTCCAAAATACGGAATAAATTCAAATAAATATAAAAATTGAAACATTACGTGAAAATTAACTCAACTTAGTTTTTATTTGACTAAAATCAAATATAAGTCATTTAAATTGAAGAAACTACAAATTTAACAACTTTCATACAAAGTAAAATTTGTTCTTGAAACATTATCTTAATTTGGTGGCTTTCAATTCAATTTGAGGTTTCTAACAAATGAATTTAATTTGCACAATTACATCAATTTTTATGTTTCAATATTCACCAAGTTTCAGTACATAAATACAGTACATATATCCAAGGCCAAATTAAGAATTCAAGAGTCATGAGAGAGAATCGAGTTTTGCTAACTCATTCAAGTAGAATTAGGGTATATATAGCATATTGATCCCCTGTGTTTATATGTACATTTGCCATTAAAAAGAAAAAAGCTAGATTTCCATCTTGTGATAGATTAAAGTTCTTAATTATCGATGACTGAGAGTTTAGTATAAGCAACTACAAATAACACATCTTAACAAAGTTTACACCGTGCCTACAAGCATTTTCTTGAACTCACTTGAATACCTTAACACCATACTTGATATAAACACATTGTTCAAGTTTTGTGAATAAGTAGAATCCCGTATGCAATAACAACTTAGGATTCGTTTGGTTTGTCTATGAAAAACAACTATTTTTCAAGAATACATTTCCTTTTAAACACTTTCTTGAATATGAGTTTAAAATTTAAACACTTGCATATTTGGTTAGACTTTTTTATAATTGTTTGTATATGAATTTTGTTTGGTTTTTTATATACCAAAAATGTTTATATTTTAACTCAAATTCCCATAAAGAACTACTAAATACTATTACCTAATTTCATAATTAGAAATACATACATTTTGATATTTTTAAAAGAAATATACTTTAAAATTAATTGTACGATATCTTGAAACATTGTTTTAAAATTTTGAAATTAATAAAGTTAAAACCAAGCATTATATGTTTCGTATTAAATTTTTTTAGATAATTTTATTTTACAAGTAGATGTATCTTCATACTTCAATTCATAATCATAAAAACTATAATTGATCTCCAACAACAAAACATAATAATAATTTTCTTAAATAATATAATATCAACTAGATATGAGAAGTTGGGCAATTTGATCACGTTCTCCATTCATCTCTATTTTACGAACTGAACCTCTATGCTCTTCATTGACGTCCTCATAATTTACTTCATCATTTGGAAGTAGTAACATCTCATTGTCGTCATAAGGCTTGAACTTAAAATCTGTTTTTCAATGAACCCTTATAAAGTTATGAAGAGCCATTGAAGCAACAACGATTTTTACCTATTTGCCAAATGGAAAACTATGCATATTTGCCGAACTTTTCTCCATCTATTCTTCCGAACACTAAATGTTCTTTCAATTGTGCATCTTAATGAAGAATGTCTATGATTAAATACCTCTTTTATACCTCTTGGTTGGCTTCCACGTCGAAAATCAGCAAGATGGTATCATTCACCTCTATAAGGACCTAAATATCCTTTTGTTTGTGGATACCCAAAATCTACAAGATAATATTTTTCTAAAATAATAAAGTAAACATTGAATAGTAAAAAATAAATACCTAAAAATATAATAAACATTAATGTATTTATTCTTACATACTAACCTTTGGGTGGATGTAGAAACCTTAAATGTGGTATTCTTAATGCCTCCACAAAAATTCAAGCATCATGAGTAGCTCCCTCCCATCCAACCCAAACAAATGTAAAATACATGTTAAAATCACAGATTGCCATAATATTTTGGGTGGTATTACTTTTCTGACCAATGTACGGTATATGCCTCCCTTTAGGTGCTACAACCTATACATGAGTACCATCAGTTGCTCCAATACAATCTTTGAAATATGACCAATATCGAGTATCTTGTTTAATCTTATCAGAAGTAGTTTTGAATTGTGGATTTGTAGGCTTAATTTCATCTACAGCCATACGAAAAATAACATTTAACACCATATTAAACCACCTTGATACAGTTTCACCTGAGTGCTGAAATCTTTCTTGAACCATTCTATTTGAGAAATCGTGATCTAGTGTAATAAGAATCTTTAAAAAGAATATCTAATTGGTCTACATTTGCACTCCCTTTGCTCAAAATTTTGTTGTCGCAAGCTTAACCTATAAGATATTGATTTAAGAAGTACTTAATTATAATTTTTATTCCTAATAAATAAACTATATAAATAAATGATATACCTTTAAATGCTCTTTCCACCACTCAGTTGGTGCATCAATAGTTTGTATCAATGAATCCCAACCCAAGCCTATATTTGTTTCCAACCAAGTCTGTCCATATCCACCAATCTTTTTTTAATACGGCTCATTCATTTTTCATTTGTCTTTGATCATAATTTCTATCGATTTTCTCTCTAAATATTCTAATAACATTTTTCTATCCTTCTTTACTTAAATGTCCATTTGGCCTATTCCCTTTCAAAGTTTCATCAGCACAAGCATGGATATGCATCAGTTGTAGTATCATCCCAAATTGCCTTGAATTGTTTTTCTTTTTCATTTCTATTTATAGTTATATTTATAGACATCTACCGAAACAAAAAAGGTGGGTTAAGTAAAAGGATTTTCTATTTATTAGAACTTCAATAGAAATAAAGCAAAATAAGACCCAACCCAACAGGTCAATTAAGTTTTAAGAGCAGGATTCTAATTAAAGAATAAAAATATACACATGTTCAACTCATGAGATATGAGAGGTGCATCAAAGTTCTACTCATATGAATAAACAATTATAACTTCACATTGTGCATTTACATGCGCATTCAGAAGCGGTCAACAAACATGACCATAGCTCAACAAACCAAAAATGTTAAAAGTTCTAATCCTCTCACTTCCATAAATTTTTGAACTAAATAAATAAATAAATTTTAGACATTACATTCGTTACATTCCTCTTAATTTTCAAATACAGATAAAAGCACAAGTTTTTGAGGTCCATTATCAAGCAAACAAACTTTGTCCAACAAAATATGTTTATAATATATATAAGCATTAAAAAAAACTCTCTCTCTCTCCCTTTCACCACTACTACTTCTCTCTCTCTCCATTTCAATAGAGAGAAATCTCTTCACACTTCATCCCTTACTTCATCATCTTTCTCCTCTGTCTCTTCTCCTTTCAATTTCACACCATTTCCCATTTTTAACCCCAACCCACTTCCCAAAATTTCATCTTTTTACTTGGGTCTCTCATGGCTAATCTCACCTCCAAGAGTGTCTCCATCAGAGAGTATGCTTTGAATAAAAAAAGCACGGATTAAAGGACAATTAGTTGGCCATTTAGTGAGAAGGTGAAGAAAGAAGTGCCAGAATCTCTACTTCCACCAATGGATGTAAAGAAATTTCGTTGGTAGCGGATGTTATGTTACTTGTTTAGCTCAAACAACAAGTAACGAAATCAGGAGAATGAACTATTTGAAGGCAAAATCAACAAAATCAAGACCAAAATCAAGATAATCTTTTTTTAGAGTCCGAACAAATGACCTTTTAGTACTTCTTTTCTGTATGGGACAACCAATTTTCATGCATTTCTCTTGTTTCTCCAACTAAAGTTAAAACTAAGTCTCCCGTAATTGATGTCTGATCTTCTCCCTAATTAAAAGTCAAATGTTCAATTTTCATTGAAAAAAATCACCATACAGATCTTATGAAAATTAGTAAAGATCATATAAAACCTCTTAATCCTTATTATACACCACACATACAATATATATGTAATGCCCCAAATTAAGGTAATTTATTTTAATTATCTTAAGTTTAATTTAATTAGTGTTGGAATTAATTTGGATGCTAATGGAATTTTGATTAAAGTTGTTTGTTTAATGAGATTTGTATTTGGGAGAAATTTGATTAATTATATGTGATTATGTAATTAATTAACTTTGAAGTTGGAATAATTATACTATGTAGATAATATGGTTATGTAAGGATATTTGTTTTGGAGAAAGATATTTTGTGGAGGGAGAGAAAAAAATTTAAAATAATAATTATATAATGGAAAATATAATTATTATTTAGTAAAAGATAATTATGATATTTTATTTGGAGAAAGGTTGATGTGGTTGGTGGAATTATTGGTTTAAAAAGGGAGATTTTGTGGGTTTTAAATGAAGAGAGATATTTGGAAAAGGAAAAGAAATAATAATAATAATAATATTATTATGATAAATAAACCCTCGTTCTACATACCTTATTAATTCATCTTCTTCATCACACCCACAAAACCCTAATCCCAAACTTTTCAAACCCTAAACACAAGATCCGTCGCCGCCGTCGACAATCACCTTCTCGCCGGTCACTGTCCTTCGCCGCAAGCTGCCACCACCACTGCGCACCACTTCTGTAAGCAAAGCCGTCCGCATGAACCCAAGCACCATCAACCATCCGAACCGCCATGCCCCTCCACCCGATCTCCTCCGTCTGAAAGCCGTCATCAATCGTCATTTGCCGCCGTTAGCCGATTTCCTTCGTCCGTCGTTGATCCATGCAACCCGAGCCGGTTCGCCTTCAACCCGACTCGTGTGAATCCGTCCGCGCCATCCACCCGCGTGGATCCGAGCTGTGCCCCCAGCCGCCATGCGAGCCGCAGTCTATCCGAGCTGCACGCAGCCCCAGTCGAGCCACCCTTGTGCGTGCGAGCCGCCCTGCGCGCATGAGCCGCCTTCTGCCTTCTAGCCGAGCTGCCTAGCTGTTTCCCCTATTTTTCAAGCTGTTTGAGCCGTCAAGCCAATTTTTGGTCCTTTACACCTATTTTTGGTAAGTTTTGTCTGGGTTTTGGATGTTTTCCAACAAAGATCAATTTTAGACCTTAAATAATTTAATTATGAATTTAATTGAATTATTTTCATGATAGGTCAATTGGGGATTGAACCGAAGAATTTCCCAAACCAAGGATAAATTTGGAATTATCTTCAACTTTGGGTAAGTTGAAATAATTGGAATTGGACCCTAGGCAATTAGTAATTAATTTATTAATTTTAGTTATTGGGTTCATTTATGCTTAGGGCTTGACTATTGGGGAGTTTGATCGTGATTGTTAAGATAATTTTGTTGTGAGTTAATCTCCAGGTAAGAGATTCTACTACTAGACCTCCGACTGAAATTAAGAGACCGCATGTATTTATGGTTATGCTTGGATGATAGCTAAATTGCATAACTCAGTGTTATTGATGATGACTGACATTGTATTGATGATTGATGTCATGAACTGATGTTATGTTATGATTAGCAGTATGTTGATGAGAATGACTGTGTTATGTTCATGTTTACGATATTGGTTAAGTATGCTATGATTGTTATGATATGCCATGTTTATAAAAATGTTATGACATGTTACATGCTACGGATAGGGTGTGCTGTTAGCTTTTCTATTAGAGTCGTACCCACATGGGTGTCCCTAGGGATCGCCACCTTTTTATGACTGCATAGCCCGACGGGGTCACCAGTCCAGTATGACACTGACATTGACATAAACATGATTATGAGTGATTTGATGGGGTCACTCACAACCCAATTGTCTTAGTGTTTCCTTCAGATACACTAAAGACCAATTTGTCCTAGGTGTTCCTTTGGGTTTACCGAAGACCAGATATGTTCCTACGGGATCATAGATTGCACGTGTTTGGGAATGTGTCAATTCAGGGGTACCACTTTACAAGACTCTAATAGGAACTTAACAGACACCTAGGGGGACTAATAGTAGGTCCCTTACTGAGTATATTTTTATACTCACTCTTTCTTGTTTAAATTTTTCAGGCAGAGGTAGAGGTAAGGGCAAATGCAAGCTGACGACTGACAAGATGTGACCGTGGCGAACCATAGGGATCATTTTGCTTCTGCTTTATGTCATTGTTCGGATTCCGGTATTTGCATTTTTATTTTATTCTTTTATTTTTATTTTATTTCTTTAAAACTAGATAGGGCCCGAGTTAGGATTTTACTTTTAGGATTATTTCCATATACATTTGTTTATGCTTTTAATGAGATATTCGAGGTTTTGTTTCATTTTTCTATTTTAAATTTATAAATTTTATTTATCTTTTAAATTAGTAATGACTTTGGCTTAGTATTGAAGGGATGAAAACCCTTTACAGCGGAAAATATACAGAAACTCAATTTTAATTAAAACCTTAAAAATACCAATACATTGGCAAAAAATATTGATTAAACATGCTTTAAAAATTACAGAGAATATAACTTACGCTCGTTGACGACTCTGAATCTGCCAATCACCAAATTTTTGGGGCACCACCACTTGAAAACCTTCCTATTCTCTGATTGAGATGGTTTGTGGGAACCAAAATTGGAATAAGGGAATGGAGAGATTTTTTTTTTTTTTTTAGAGAGAATGGATAGACTTCTTCGCAGAACTCTCTCCCGTTTTTGGAAAAAAAAAATTTGTTACGCAAAAATTCCCTCTTCTTCAGTCGGAAGAAGAGGGAAGTTAGAGAGAATAATTGGGAACGTGGGAAAACCACCCACGTTCCTTATTAAATAAATTAATATTAAATTAATATTAATTAATTAATTAATTATATTAATTATATTAATTAAATAAATAATTAAATAATTAAATCATATTTAATTAATATTTCATTTAAATCATATTTAAATGAATATCTCTCACATAACCTATAGTTTTAATTTAATTAATTTAATTAAATCAAATTTAATTAAATCAAATTAAACAAAACTATTAATTAATGCTCCAATTAATTAATTTCTAAATTAAATATCTTATATTTAATTTAATCCATAATTTGAATCATATTCAAATATAAATTTCTCTCATAACTTATAGTTTTAATATGTATCATATACACATTAAATTTTAACTTATAGTTTTAATATGAATCTAATTCACATTAAACTGATATTTGAACTTATTCAAATATTTTATTCTCTCATAATTTAATTTTGAATCATATCCAAAATTAAATTTATATAATAAAGTCTAATTAAAATATAAACTTTATATTATAATGTATCAATATACATTATATTAATTCCCAAAGTAAATTTGAACATTTCAAATTACAACCAATATAAATAAATCTCATTACTCTTTATGAGCTAGGAAGGGGACCTAATGGACCTACAGATCAGAAGCTACAACGATATGAGATTAATTGGCTAAACTCATTAACCACATTAATCAATATTCGTTAACTGTGTGTACACTCCACTAAAGACTCACAGCTGAACTCTTCTCACTGTAGATATATTTCTGTGTCCACGGATATAGACCAATACCAGTAAGTTAGTCCTTCACAAGTGTTCGTAACTCCAGCTGGGTCAAATTACCGTTTTACCCTTGGGTTACCTCTGGTCCTTAAATACCAGTGCTCCTCTAATGAACAACCTGTTTATGGTCCAACCACTAAACAGAAACCCCTCTCGTGCCATTAAGAGGGTAGGGCCCTTTGTTCAAGTCTCGGAGACACCATTTAAGGGAACACTTATCTACTTACCCTAAAGGTGGGAAGGAGTGAATTCCATCTTGTGTGATTATGTTCCCAGCTCTCCACTCGGTATTGTCCCCAAAATGATAAGAATATTGAGTCGGCAATCTGGCCACTCTCACTCGTATAAATCAAAGGACAATCCCTCGCAAACAGGAGTTCATAATACACTCAGGATTAAGACTAAGTTACCTAGGTCATCCTAATGAAATAGCAATCCAACTAGTTAACGGAGTTACATCTAGTGATTACTATTTCGTGGTCCAGTCTTATGCAAACTCATTGCATAGGATACCCTCACTCGCATGTCACATACATGAACGCATTTGATCAATGTGTCTGTATCAAATACAAAGTGAGCCGTATCCATAGTGTTAACAGGATAAGGTACCCAACCTTAACCCTATACTATAGACTCTTTAAGCTGATCTTGAACATTAATCCCTGTATGTCTCTACATACTGTTCAAGACTCATCAAACAGCTTAGGATGTTAGTTTATTGGATTTGGGTTATTAAGACAAAACTAATAAAATAATCAATAACACTTATTGAAATTAAATAATAAAATACTTTATTAATGACGGTCAATTGATTATATTTACTATCTACGAGTTTTAGGACATAAAACCCAACAAACTCCCACTTGGACTAAAACTCTAGTCCTTATGGGATGTACATAGTAGAGTAATCCTCAAACATTGGAAATGGTAAAATGTACAAGTATATTACATAAAACGTATATATACAAATACAATAAACTAGGGCATCATCATACCCATTACACATCTCCCACTTGCCCTAGGTTACCTAATGTACATATCTCGTAGACCTAGACTTTCTAGATGACCCTCGAACACTTTAGCCGTGAGAGTCTTCGTAAATGGATCAGCAATGTTGTGCTCCGAAGCGATCTTGGTGACGATCACATCCCCTCGTTGCACAATCTCCCGTATCAGATGATACTTCCTCTCTATGTGTTTCCCTCGTTTATGGCTGCGAGGTTCTTTAGAATTGGCTACTGCCCCACTGTTATCACAATATAGAGTGATGGGCAAGTTCATATTTGGAACAACTTCCAAATCATGTAGGAACTTCCTAAGCCAAACTGCTTCTTTTGCTGCTTCACAAGCAGCGACGTATTCAGCCTCCATTGTAGAGTCTGCAATGCATCCTTGCTTGATGCTACGCCATACTACAGCTCCCCCATTTAGGGTGAACACTGATCCCGATGTGGATTTCCTAGAATCCTTATCGGTTTGGAAATCAGAATCAGTGTATCCTGTAAGGATCAAATCCTTAGCTCCATACACAAGCATGTAGTCTCTCGTTCTCCTAAGATACTTGAGAACAATTTTAACCGCCGTCCAATGGTCTAACCCTGGGTTGGACTGATACCTACTGACTATTCCCACTGCATAACAAATGTCTGGCCTAGTGCAGAGCATAGCATACATTAAGCTGCCCACAGCTGAGGCATAGGGAATACGTCTCATATCCTCAACTTCTTGAGGTGTCTTAGGACTCTGTTCCTTAGACAAGTGAACTCCATGCCTGAAAGGTAATAAACCCTTCTTAGAGTTCTGCATCGAATATCGAACCAACAATTTGTCGATATAGGTTGCTTGAGACAGTGCTAGCGTTTTGTTCTTACGATCCCTTATGATTTGGATCCCAAGAACATATTGTGCCTCTCCTAAATCTTTCATTTGGAATTGGGCTGCTAGCCAAGCTTTAACGTCAGTAAGGTAACCCACATCATTCCCAATGAGGAGGATATCGTCCACATAAAGTACTAAGAAAGCTACTTTTCCTTTG
The DNA here is from genome assembly GCF_025177605.1 of Cucumis melo. Taxonomy (NCBI): domain Eukaryota; kingdom Viridiplantae; phylum Streptophyta; class Magnoliopsida; order Cucurbitales; family Cucurbitaceae; genus Cucumis; species Cucumis melo. Next base: position 10,043,602 of record NC_066863.1, read on the forward strand.
TTGATTTTCTTATATACACAAGGTTCATCAACATTCTGGTCAAAACCATAGGATTTGATTGCAGTATCAAACCTAATGTTCCAAGATCTTGATGCTTGTTTCAACCCATAAATGGATCGATTCAGCTTGCAAACTTTTTGCTCTTGACCTTGGGTTATGAACCCCTCGGGCTGAGACATAAAGATACTCTCTTCAAGATTGCCATTCAGAAAAGCAGTCTTGACATCCATTTGCCATATTTCATAATCATAAAATGTGGCGATGGACAAGAGAATCCTTATAGACTTTAACATAGCAACAGGAGAGAAAGTTTCCTCATAGTCAACCCCTTCCCTTTGGGTATACCCTTTTGCCACAAGTCTAGCTTTAAAGGTCTGTACCTTCCCAGCTGAATCTCTCTTTCTCTTATAGATCCATTTGCACCCTATAGGTTTTACCCCTTCAGGTAGATCTACAAGCTCCCACACTGAATTGAAGTACATAGACTCCATTTCAAGGTCCATGGCTTTGACCCATTGGTCCTTATCTACATCATTCATTGCCTGTTTATAGGACAATGGATCCTCAACACCATCATCTGGTATGACAACTTGAGTTTCAGTTAAACCCAAATAGCGGTTAGGTTGTGATACAACCCTCCCACTGCGTCGAGGCATTCTCAACGATTGAGAAGGATGAGATTGACCTGATGTGGTGGTTTCATCAACCCTTGATGAGGGACCAACTTCATCAACAACCCTTGTTGATTCATCAGTAGCTTCACTTAATACTAATTTGCTTCGTGGTTTATGATTTCTCATGTGGTCTTCTTCCAAGAAAGTAGCATTTGTCGATACAAACACTCTATTTTCTTGTGGATCAAAGAATAGACCACCTCTCGTCTCTTTAGGGTAACCAACAAATTGGCATAACCTTGAACGAGGTTCCAACTTCTTGGGATTTGTCACTAATACGTGTGCTGGACAACCCCAAATTCTGAAATGACTTAAACTAGGTTTACGTCCTCTCCATAGCTCGAAAGGTGTTTCAGAAACACTCTTCGAGGGAACATTGTTCAAGATATGAACTGCAGTCTCTACTGCATACCCCCAAAACGAGCTAGGCAATTGAGCGTAACTCATCATTGAACGAACCATGTCTAACAAGGTTCTATTTCTCCTCTCTGATACACCATTTTGTTGAGGTGTACCAGGTGCTGAGAGTTGGGATTGGATTCCATGTTCTATCATATAGTCCTGAAATCTCAAATCCATGTACTCTCCACCTCGATCAGATCGAAGTATTTTAATCTTTTTACTTAATAGATTTTCAACTTCAGTCTTATACTCCTTGAACTTTTCAAGAGCTTCAGACTTATGCTCCATTAAGTATAAATAACCATACCTAGAATAATCATCTATAAAAGAGATGAAGTATTCAAAACCCCCTCTAGCTTTTACATTCATCGGACCACAGAGGTCTGAATGTATAAGTTCTAAAGGCTCTTTGGCTCTATAACCTTTTCCAGTAAAAGGTCTCTTTGTCATTTTACCTTCAAGACAAGATTCACATGGAGGTAATGAAACATCTTTTAACTTGTTTAGAAGTCCATTCTTTACCAATCTCCCGATCCGATCGAGATTTATGTGACCTAATCTTAAATGCCAAAGATAGGTATTGTTATTTGGAGAAATTCTTTGCCTTTTATTTTGAGTATTAGCAGTTCTAAACATCTCATGATTTAAAACTGCTTTTGCTTCATTAGGTCTTAATACATACAAGTTGTTTTCAAGCTTAGCTGAACAAATATGTACACCATTCTTATAAATGAACGCTTCATTCATAGAAAAATTAATTGAGTACATATGTTCAATAAGACAAGAAACAGAAACTAAGTTCCTTTTAATTTTAGGAACTATGTACAAGTTTTCCAAAAACATGAATTTATTTCCGAAAAACAACTTAGCATCTCCCACTGCACGAGCTGAAATAACATCTCCCGTTCCAACCTTGAGTGTCATCTCACTGTCCTCAAGCTGCTTGAAGGAACTAGTTTCTTGTAAAGAAGAACAAACATGGTTAGTGGCCCCTGAATCAAGTATCCAGGCATTTTGGTCATTTTCCACTAAACATGTTTCCAAGACAAGTAAATCATATTTACCTTCCTTTTCTTTCTTCTTAACAAGGTACTTAGGGCAATTTGTTTTCCAATGCTCATCAACATTGCAGTGAAAACATTTCCTCTTGATGGCTACCTTAGCCTTCCCTTTGTCCTCAACAGCAATAGTAGGACCTTTCCCTTTCCCTTCTTTCCTCTTTTGAATTTTCTCAGATCCAGAAGGTGAAGGTACAAACCTCCTCTTAGAATGGGCAACATTTGCCTCTTGTTTGATCTGAATGGACGGTTGTCCAAACATCTCTCTAAGAGAGTCCATGATCTGACGTGCAGTGACCATGATCTCATGTTTCTTGCTTAGTATGTCAGACATACTAGCCAAGATGTGGAGGCGAGCCTTGTCATTGGCCTTTGTCCAACGGTCATATGCATCCCTAACACTTTGGGATGCATGTTTAGTGGGGAAAGGAGGACATTCCTCCATTAAGACGAAGCTTAGATCAACGATAACTAAAATCATATTCAGTTTCGATTTCCACGTCGCATAATTTTCACCGGTTAATTGATCTTTTTTAAGCAATGCAATAATTGAGGAAGACATGCTGAAATAGCAAACAATTGACCATATTAGTTATCTTTGTCTTAACCCATTACATAAAACAATCCAATCAATTCAGCAAAAACAAACAATCAAAGAACCCTAATAAAACTAATGATTTAGTTTTTGCAACGATACTTCAGAAGTTTAGAACAAAAATCACCGAAGGGTGATCAATTACTCTTCTTCTGAATTGAGACAATCTCAACTAATTACTAATACCAGAATAACTCTTATTCCTATAGTTCTTAGCTATCGTTGTTCGGTCAAGGATTCATTAACTAACTTAATTCATCCCGTAAGTGTGACCCTACCATTTTCAGATCCCAGAGGTACGCTTCAACAGGCTACTGTTTAGGAAAGACAACTGTTGAAGATTAACCTAAGAAATCCTATCCATTTCTGGAGTTTGCGATGTTCCGACTTATATGATCAAGCCCTCCGAAGGGATGGTCGCTCCAGGACGACACGCAGGCGGATCATAGAAATCTCACGGTGCAACCTAATGGAGGAGACCGTAGGATACGTTGACACGCGTCCTTCTCCCACTTACTATGAACATTTCCCCTATTCACCTTGTTATTGACCCATACAAACACTTTCCGAAAGGAGGCCGCGCCCAGGGCGACACGAAGCCGAGTATGGATCTCACGTGTGAACTCTTAGGGACGTGAAAGCAAAAATAAAAATTGATATATCATATATACCATTTTTCTCCCACTAAAATGTTCTATTAATTTAGGTTTAGTTGCACTTAGCTAAATTCCGGCTAAATGAATCTAACTAAGTCTATTCTTATTATAACACTTATAATAAAACTTTACACTAAAGTTTCTAGGTGTATTAAACCATTTAATTTACCTAGTGACATCTTATGCTAATAGGAATAAGGTTAATTCAACGCCGGTTCCGGGTCAGTTCCCAGGTAGGAGGTGTTCCGTAAACCGTCAACTTAAGTACCCCCAGCCTTAGACAGAACTTTACCGGTGGAGTTCCCTTATAACCTTAAAATCCTATTTGTCCTATTTAGTTTCATTAAACTAAAAATAAGACTTAATTCTAATCCTATTAGAATTAATGTGATCTTAGGTCTATTTAATTTTAAACAATTTAAAATTAAACCAAATTAATCCTAAGATCCTACGTTTGCATGCAACTCTTTATTATAGGTTGACGGTTTCTAATAATCAAATTTTATAACTATTATAAAATTAGTTAATTAGCCATATAATCATACATACTATGGTTTAAATAATTAAAATCAAATTATAATTAAATAAAACCATATTACATGCATACATTATATTAATATAACAATTATATTAAACTATGGATGTAATATGCACAATGCAAATTAATTTTCATCTTTTATTAATATAACAATTATATTAAAAAAAATATGAAAAACAATCAAGCATACACAATACATTAATTTAAATATAACAAATTATATTTAACTAAGTAATGTCATGCATCATGCTTATTCAATTTCATATATTTAAAATATCAACATATTTTAAATTACTCATGAAATTCATAATCATGCATTAAAACCATACATTATAACATTTATAATATATAAAAATGCATGAACATGCTTAACCTAAGGTGGGATTCATCTAAATGACATCCATAAAGCATTAAATAACAATTGAACCTGTAAAATTGGCCTCTAGGATAAAATAAAGCAATAATTACAATAATAAAGCCTTAAAAAATCCTAAAAGTGCTTTCAAAGCTCCAAAACCGGCCTCGAAACCTTCAAAAAACTTCAAACCGGCTAAAAAATGCTTGAACCGGCCTAAAATAGGAAGAACCGGCCCAAAACCCCTTGAACCGGCACCATATGAAAAAATCGGAGTCGAACCGAGCCGACCGCGCCGAGCCGTCCGTACAGCCGAGCCGAGCCGTCCGTACACCCCCGAGCCGAGCCGTCCGTACACCCCCGAGCCGAGCCGTCCGTACACCCCCGAGCCGAGCCGTCCGTACACCCCCGAGCCGAGCCGTCCGTACACCCGAGCCGTCCGTACAAGTGCCGCCGAGCCGAGCCGCGGGAGCCGTCCGTACATCCAGTGACGTCACGATGACGTCATCCCTTCTTCAACCTCCAGCCGCGGATTTTTTTTTTTTTTTTTTTTTTTTTTTTTTTTTTTTTCTCGGTTTTCGTACAGAATCGAAAAACTCTCGTTGATGGCCTTCCGGGTGTCCGTTTTGGGCAAATTTGGTGTCAAAAAAACTCAGAAAAACACCCCGAATCCAAAAATTGGACTCTAAATTACAGATTTACAAATTAAAATGCCCAAAAACGCAGGGGCCTTTACATTTTGATCTTATCAAAACAGTAAATCTATGGCCAAAATTACAGAAACATTCAATTGCAAAAACCACATTCATAATGCAGAGATCCCACCTAACCAATGCAAATTTTTAAAATTCTCAATTAAAACTAACCTGGCTCTGATACCAATTGAAGGGATGAAAACCCTTTACAGCGGAAAATATACAGAAACTCAATTTTAATTAAAACCTTAAAAATACCAATACATTGGCAAAAAATATTGATTAAACATGCTTTAAAAATTACAGAGAATATAACTTACGCTCGTTGACGACTCTGAATCTGCCAATCACCAAATTTTTGGGGCACCACCACTTGAAAACCTTCCTATTCTCTGATTGAGATGGTTTGTGGGAACCAAAATTGGAATAAGGGAATGGAGAGATTTTTTTTTTTTTTTTAGAGAGAATGGATAGACTTCTTCGCAGAACTCTCTCCCGTTTTTGGAAAAAAAAAATTTGTTACGCAAAAATTCCCTCTTCTTCAGTCGGAAGAAGAGGGAAGTTAGAGAGAATAATTGGGAACGTGGGAAAACCACCCACGTTCCTTATTAAATAAATTAATATTAAATTAATATTAATTAATTAATTAATTATATTAATTATATTAATTAAATAAATAATTAAATAATTAAATCATATTTAATTAATATTTCATTTAAATCATATTTAAATGAATATCTCTCACATAACCTATAGTTTTAATTTAATTAATTTAATTAAATCAAATTTAATTAAATCAAATTAAACAAAACTATTAATTAATGCTCCAATTAATTAATTTCTAAATTAAATATCTTATATTTAATTTAATCCATAATTTGAATCATATTCAAATATAAATTTCTCTCATAACTTATAGTTTTAATATGTATCATATACACATTAAATTTTAACTTATAGTTTTAATATGAATCTAATTCACATTAAACTGATATTTGAACTTATTCAAATATTTT